>NC_082597.1:66546494-66853994 GCF_030936135.1 Gavia stellata | reverse complement strand
GTCTGCATGTCCTCTCTGATTCACCTATCTGATATTAAATAGGAGGCAGGTATGAACTTGTTCTATTAATTCTAATTTAGGTGTTTGAATTGAAAAAAATATAAGCACACCTGTCTTTTACAACTCCTCAGAAGTTAAAATGAAGGTAATTTTATATGCTAACCTTATAAATATGACAAGAATCTGAGTTTTGAAATCTAAAGCTGAATTTTATTCAACTTCAGTTAAGGTAATTTTAATATAAAGTTAATAAGGTAATTTATATTTAAGTAATTTTATTCAACTTCAGTATCTTTCAAAACTTCAGACGTTTTGGTTTACACAGAGAATTGTGCCTTGCTGTGTTGAAAATGTGAAAATTCAGTATTAGTACATAGTACCTATGGAAACTTAAAATATGAGCAGCTGCATATTGCTCTTTATTGACAAATATCAATAAAACATTGTATGAGAACCAACAATATGTAGAAAAGTCTTGACAGGTAAATATTTAACTCAGTGTCAGTACACAAGCTTAGGTAGGGATCCTGCACTTACTAGGCTCAGAACAGGCAGGCAAAGTCAATGCAGTAATTTCTTTGACTTCATATTTGAATTTAAAGCAACCTTATTTGCCTTCCCTACATGACCACACTGAAGTCTTTGCCAGCTTCTGTTAAAAAACAATCCTAAATTGCTTCCTTGCTGGAACCAGAATGCGAAGGGTGCTGCCTGGTTTATTCTCTCCTCAGGATGTTCCCCGCAGCAGCTATACACGCACAGCAGTGGGGAAGGTGAGCTTTAGATGTTGGACGGTAGCATTTTCCAACTCTTGCTGCAGTTCTTTGGGCCAGAGCTGGTGGGGTGGCTGCCGTCACCGCTGCAGTAGTGCTGTGCTCTGACTGCAGGGGCTACTGCTGTATTTCCAACTGGCTCTGATTCAGCAAAGTTGGTCTGGTATTTCCTTCCAACTAGTGATAATGGGCCTGGCCTACAAATTGCTTTTTGATTTAGCAGTTGCTAGGGGCATAACTTGAAAAGCTGGAGAAGTTCCTTAGAGGTTCTGAGCTTTTCATACCCAGTGAAAAAGGTGAACTGGTAACAGTATTGGTTGTATACAGAGTGCTTGTGACTGTATGGAGGAACATACTCTCTAATGGACTACAACAGGTCCATATGTCTCTGAGTACTGCCATCATCCCATCTGTCTGTTATCAAACTGTTTTGCATACTTCCCTATATCTTCTTTTATATGTATGTTCAGATGAAGCTCCTCACTTGATGTAGTTTTTAACAAAACAGAAAACTGATATGGATGAGAACTGCATTCAAGATGATGAACTTTTTCGAACTCTTCGAAAATCTTGAGTACTGACCTACAGCCAGTAAACCAGGTTTAGTTTCTTTAAGGTTTAGTTTAACTGTGAATCATTTGCAAATATTCTGTGCCTGGTAATGCTATGATTCAGTAGAAATGGTTGTGCTGAGTATATAGACCATGTTTTATAAAAGGTAAGGGGATTTCTACCCTATCAGCACTATATTTCTATCTAATCAGATCTAGTCTTTTTTTATGTTCAAGGTGAAAGAAATATGACCAGGTAGAACATAGGTTTGTTTCCCGCAGACTTGATTCAAAAGATCTCCCTTTCACAGATTAATCTGTGATTAATCATAAAATGGTTGCATTTAGCAGTAGCTTAGCATGTTAGTTTTCTATCCTAGTTCAAAGTCTAGAATGAAAATAGAGTGATTTACCTGCATATTTATTTCTTTGTGAGTGGCTAACTTGGAGCTGGAGATCAATAACAAAAATTTGGAATTGAGCATAAACTGCCTGTGGAAATGGATAAAGATGATTATTGCTGGTAAAAGACCCTTAAACTTTTAGTGGTCAGAATTCCTTTTGCTATAATTCCTGCGCTATCCTTTTCATATCTGGATTGCAGTCACGCTGAATAGTGAAACCTTTCTAAAACTTGGTTTTGCTTTCTGCTTCCACGGCAATAGGTGCCCTTACAAAAAAGCAAGTGCAACCTTCTCGTTTTCCCAGGCTCTATGTAACTTAGCACTTCACAGTTGCCTTCAGAGACTGCTCCGAAAGCTTTGTGAATCCTGCCCTGAATCCAAATCCATCAGTGAATCTGCTGATGGTTAGCAGAATAAGTTTGTCTCAGCAACTTTTTCTCCTGTCCTTCCTTCTTATGACTAAGTAGCATAACAAGGAATGACATACACGTTAATGCCTATTTTTTTTTGGACATAAGAAGTAGATGTACTTGTCAAGGGTGCTTCTATCTAAATAAGAACAAATGATTCCTAGGACTGTTTTGCCAAATTGTAGGCCAAAACACTGGATCCTGTAGTATATCATGTCCAAAATTAGTGAAAACATCTGACCCATGGTTTTGAATTAAGTGTGCCACTATACTAAAGCCACTTAAAAATCATTCTTCCAAGTATATCTCGTTGCTTACTTCAAATCATTGACCTGACTGGGAAAGTCAGTCCCGGTTTTACTAAATTATCACGCTGAGCCGTCATCAGTAGCCCTCAGTAGGGTGACCATAATTCTCAAGATGACATGGAGCCATCTGAGATCAATGGCACCATGGGCTGACCGTTTCATGAGACCGAAATCTTTTTGTCTGTAGTTGGAATTGTCTGGCTGCTCTTAGATTTCTGTGATTTTAAGTGAGAAGTGGGGGGGGTATTTTCCAAGTGAAATGGAAAACCAGTATTTTTTGGTCTCATTAAAATAAGTCTTGATATTCCAAACATAAAATTTTTCATGGTTTAATTTTTTAAAAGGCAAAACAGCCTATTGTAGATATCCAAGATTTTGATCAGATACTGGGTCTGTGTTGCTAATATAATATCTAAATTCTTATTTTATTTTCAAGCAGCTCCGTATACAGGTAATACAGTTTTGAAAGGATAGAGACTTTCACAACTTATTTCTTCAAACACAGCATGGTGTCCTTTGTAATGTTCTCACTTGTATATGTGTTTTTCATCTCAGGAACAAATTATCAGCCTTCCAAGGTTTTGCAAATATTTCCTTTGATAAAATATTTTTGACCTCTTTATTGTCATCTGTATGATGGGTATAGTTTTACCTCTAGAACTGTCTTCTAAGCAAAAGAAGCCTTAAAGGATCAGTAGCCTTCCCTCTCGTTTCAAAAAACGGGAGGCAGCTACTATGTTTTATTTGATTGGTATCTCTATCTTATTGGACAAATAAGTATTAAAGCTTCATGTTGCTGTATAAACCACTCGAAATGAGTACAGTGCACAAGGTTGAAGGTGGTGTTTCTATATCTATTTTTAGGATGTTTTCACACCACAGGCTATTAAGTTAGAGAAACCAGAACTACTTAGCTGGTTATCGCTTTTGGACTGCTCTGCTGATACTGAGACTGCTTCAACAGCATTGTGAAGAGACATCCTTCAAAAAACTTGACCTACACAATGAATACAAGATGTTTCAGCTGCAGGGCTATTCCAAAACTGTTTGATAGGATGTCATTACTATAATATTTGTGAAACTGAGAAGACAGTACTGGAAGCTGTGGTGTCTCTTGTGTCCTGGATCTCCTGAGAAAATTATTTCTTCCTTCAGCCAAATAACTAAGAGCAAGATCAAGTATATTTACAACAATTTCATATGTATTTTCAGTGTGGATGCCTTGTTTTAAAGATAAAGGGGAAGCATCAGGTGTGTTTTTCAGATACGTTATGGCCTTTGGTTATGGGTGACTAAAAAACCCACTTGTTGATGTCAGTTCAGGCTTTTCTATAGCAATAACAGGCAGTGCTCAGCAGGCAACCAAATTGCTCTGTAAGGAATGGTGAAGTGCACTCTAACAATATAGTCTTCTGGTAGCTACAGAAGCGTGCTTTCCATTTGTCCAGACAGACTTTTAATGTTCACTTAAGTATCTGCTTTCTGGAGCATGTGCTACCCATGCAGACTCCAACAGTAAGAATGCAGGGGAGGTGTTCTGAGCTTATCTTCGCTCTTGGCATCTTCCTATGCATCCTTAGATAGAGGCAAATTAGTATGAGAGGAGGTATCAGAAGGTAGAAGTAAAGCTCTCACTTTGAAAAAGCAGCATACTCAGAAAGTAACAGAAAAAGTGCAATATTCTGGTGAACAAAAGCTCCCCCTCATTTTGGCCTTAAAAGCCACAAAAGGAAGTGAAAGACAGTGAGCCCTTCAGCATGTAGACCATGCAGCCGCCTTGGGTTGGCCTTGAGGATGTGAGCAGGAAGTCAGCGTGGTGTAGAGAGAAATATCTTTTGACCTAAGGAGAAGAAATTAATCCATAAATTCTAAACAAATACTCTTGTATGTCTTCACTGGTAAGTAAGTATATTCCTCTAATTAGACAAAACTGCTTCAGAATAGTAAGGGTATGGTATGGGTGTCATCATTTCCCACAGAGCTTTTTTTCTTAAAGCCGATATTTAATGTAGTGGCTATTTAAGGGAAAAAGTAGTAGGGGATTTGTTTCTCTAGGAATGTTAAAGGGCAAAAAGGAAAAAAAAAAAAAAAGGAAAAAATATTTAAACTGTATTCTATTCTGCCAACAAGGTTATTCAGAACTAAAATAGCCTTTTAAATTCCCACCTGTAGTTAATTAGGATTGATTGTCTGTTTCCAAACCAAGCATAGGGAAAGCAAAAGTATTGCTCAATGCGGTTAATCAGAGAGTTGCGAGAGCAAGGTTGAAAGTGTTCCCTTCTACAGCCAGGATTTTCTGTACAAATGCAACAGCTAAATAGCCTGTTTTCCTGAGGTACTGAGTTTGAGCTCTTCTGAAAACAAGTTCACTAATTAAAAAGTCTAAATACTGAATTTGTATTTTCTAACTTTAGGCATGCAAACCAACAGATTCAGGTACATAATTTGAAAGATTAGTATCAGTAAGTACATTCCTAGGTATTGTGGCTATTTTTGGAAATCCAATGAAAGTACTTACCATCTGTAAAAAAAAAAAAGTTTGCCTGCCCCTTTTCAGAGTATTAAATTGTCAGTAAGAGCAAAATCTAACCTGGGCAAAAGGCATCTGCAGACAGCTGAGGTTTGTGCTGCAGTGAAAATGTGACCTCTAGAATTCAGTAATTCAAAGAGGTAGTCAATACTTGTTAAAGAAGGCAGTGCATGTGGTCTGTCTTTCACAGAATCACAAAGGTTGGAAAAGACCTGTAAGATCATCAAGTCCAATCATTAAAAAAAAAACCAAACAAAAACCAAACACACACCCCCCCCCCCCCCAAAAAAAAAAAAAAGAGGGGGGGGAGCAAAGCAATGCAAGCAATGCAATGCTGCCCTTCCTGCGATGCCTTATTGACCTGCATCCATGAAATAATTGGCATGCTTTCTTTAAGAATAAATAACCTATTTTCCAAAAGTGCTGGAAATAGTTCAAGAAAAATAGAAGACGCTTAGGACTGCAAGGGGTATGTCTGGGTACGTTATGTGTGTGCGCAATTGCAAGGTTCTTTTTGGTGGGATTTACAAGCTCCAATAGCTCCCTTTTAAGAACAATTTTCATGTATTTTTTTAATGTAGCTCTGATTTTTGTTAAATAGATAAGTCTAACAGGGTTTTACTCCTCAGAACTTGAAGGAGGGGCATTTAGTCTGTGAACTGCTTGCTGCTGTGGAAGGATAAATGAAATATGAGGTGTTCGGCAGACAAGCTTTAGAAATTCTTCGATTGATTTAAAAACCTCTCTGAGAAAGGCTGCCGCTGCGTAATTCCATTAACTGTATGGGACACCGATAAGGTAGCCAGGCATGTTACTGCTCTTGAATTTGCATTTTGTCCGCTCCTTTATTTGTGCTGTTCCCATGAACTTTTTCCACTTTTTTCCTGGGATGCCAGCTTCTAGGAGGTGATCAGAATAGTTGGTTTGTGGCAGTAACCTCTTCTTTATTGTAGCTGTCAGAGCAAGTTTGCCAGGATCAAAGATGGAGAAAGGGTTTCTACTAGAAAATGAGTCTTTGCATGGTGTTTCTTTTAAGGCTATTCTAAATCTGGCTTAAGATGAAGAACATGTCACTGAGGTATCTGTTAAGCTATTTAGTTCCACAATTACAGAAGAAAGTACCAAAGATGGAAAGCTGCTCATTTTCCCATGAAAGAGGAAAACTATTACTTGTTTCCTTTTGGAGCAAGGTAAATGAAAGAGAGAACTTTTGGGAATTCCTCTATGAAACATTAGTAAATAATTTTAACCAGTTTTATTCAAAGTAGGTACTCTGCTGTGAGCCAGAAAAACTAGTGCAAAAACCAAATTCTGCTTCTTCAGTTTATCATGCTTGTTATGCTTATTAGCGTGATTTGGTAGTGATCAAGGCTGTTCTCAGAAACTCTTACAGCAGCCTGTAAACATGTTGGGTAAGGTCACAATATAGCACAGCACTCCCAGAGCGGAACCACTTAAAGCAAAATGTCCCTTCCTTCTGCTGACTCCTGGGCTAGCAGCATCTGTGATTCCTGAATCTATCACTTGCAAGCCTACGCTGATGTATATGGATTCACTTCTTTTCTTCTTTAAAAAAGCTTCAGATGTTAAAAATATTTTATATTTCTCAATACTGACAGCAATGGCCACTTAAAATCTTACTAGTGTTTTAATGGAAAAGACTTTTTGGAAGTGACTTCTGTCAGGACAGCTCTAACTTAAGAGTTGCAAGATGGTGCAGTGACAGACCACTGGTGTTAGTGGTGGGCTTTAGATTGCCAGCCTAATCTGACAGACATTTAAAACTTCTTTGCTGTGGTGTTTAGAAGATGCCCGCATAAACTTTAGTGGGGTTTACCTGGTATGTTGAAACTAGTTCTAGACCTGTATTTATCAATGGCTTTCCTTGTAGATGGTTTATGTTCTGATGTTTACAGTCCTTTACGTTTTCTGCACTAAACTTAGTGTGGTGGGATCTTGATCTTAATGTGGAGGTTACTCCAAATATTTCTTCTGTGCTCATAGATAGAGGGTTATGAATTCAGGCAGGCAGGAACCATAGGAGAGGTCATGTCTTTTATACTGGTATGACTGGGGAGAGCAAAAAAGGTAGGAAGTCAAGCTTTTGAGTACACTGAACTTCACCATAATTCAGTGTTGTAGTTCAGGCTTATTTATTGCTCTTTCTCTCTCTGGTAAATCTGCTCGCAGTACTTAAGTTGAAGTGCAGCTGGGGCCATATTTGGGAAAGCGTAACCTCAAAGCTCAAGTCTTGTATGACTAAAGAATGAGCTATATTGGGTCTATTTGTACTGTTTGACAGATGAAAGGCCTTATGTAGATTTAGATGCTTCCTCTCTGCTGCCTTGATGGAACCATGAAGTCCTTCTCCTTCGATGGGGCTGCATGTGCTTTGAAGAAAGGAGGGAAAAAAATGATGCTTTGAACAAAGCATTTGTGTTCTTATAGGAGTTCTGGGAACACAGCAGAAAGAAGTGATGTTCTGAGTATGAAATACCATTTTCACGGGAAAATGTTTGCTTAGAAGAAAGTATATTAAAATTATATTGCTAATTCCACTTCTGTAAATTTTACAGAAGCGAGGCATAGGGGGAGGAGAGGGAGTTCAGTTTTGTTGTTGTAAATCCAAAGAACAAAGCATAGTTGACTGGTATAATTGTTTCTAGATGAAGTGTTGTCTGTCACCCATGAAAAAAACCCTTCCCATCTTCCTAAGCTGCTTCTTGTGTGTCTAAAGTAACTGACGCAAACCAAGCCACCTACATTCAGAAAATTGTAAAAATGTCCACTTGTGCCAATCCTATATTCCTTTTGTAAATTTTATCAAATGGGGACTTCAAAATTCTTAGTAATAAGCACCTATTACCTCTGTATTAACTTTGAGAGAGAATCCAGAAACATTCCGTTTCAGCATCAGTCAGGTATATGACCCCAGGGCCTATAATGGTCTCAGGTAAAACTGTAAACACCATAGTTGATAACTGAAGTTTGCAGCTGTAATGTGTTTTAAGAAGGAAAAAGGGAGGGAAAGGAAAAATGCAAGTTCTTTCCAAATTCAGAGTGCAGGTTTTAAGCAGATTGTAAATTAAGGGTCCTGCGTTGCACTGGGAGTGGTGCTGTCTGCAATCTGCTCGGCAAGGCCTTCGCAAGAGGCTTAAGCGTTGCTTTTGCCATACTTCTTCCACCCTTTCTTCCATGGGCTGCAGGCTGTGGAAGAAGTAGTGCGGGTGTTGTGGTGTGAGTAGGATGTAATGTGTGTGTTCATGTGCTTGTATGTGTAGGAGACTGCTGATACTCATGCAGACATGCAGCAGGTAGAGCAGATTGGAAGAACAGATAAAAGAGAACAGAAAAGGGTTTGTGTGAGGACATAGGGTAAGTGGAGTAGGTAAGAAGGTAGACAGTCTATCAGTTGTCCTTTCTGTGTAGAATGAGTTTTCTCCTTTGAAGTTTGGTTTGGAAGCGAACATATGTATGTTCTGCTTCGACTGAATTCAGCAGCTAACCGTGCTCGCACACTATTTATTACCAGAACCCAAATGAATCATGTGGAGCTCTAAAGTTCTCGTCTTTCTAGCTAATTTACACACAATGGGAAGTATGCCAAGCTTGTTTGGTTTATAGACTTAGAGGTCAATACCTTTCAGTTTCTGTACTCAGTCTCAGCTGCTATTGAGCCCTTCCCCAGGCTGTTGTAGAGGGCACGAAAGGAGCCTGCCTGCTCCTCCTGTGCAGCTGATGGCCCTCAGATCCTACCGGTGGCATCCTTTCCAGAAAGGTCAGTCTAAGAAGGTGGTTCTGACATGAGCTCTTTGGTTTTTTTCTTTCTTTTTTTTTTTTTTCCCCTTCTTTCCTTCTGATTTCTTTAATGATCTGGTTCAGGCATTGCCAGACATTGTTTATACAAGGCACTGGCTGGCTTAAAAGTTACTGTTCTCTCCTGGCCTCCTGGGACTATTGGAAGTCCTTTTACCTGAGTTCTCTGCCACAGTTCGTAAAGTCCTAGTCCTGTACTCTTTTGCCTACTGCCATGTTATGTGATCTTCCTGTGAATTTTTGTCCTTGGCTTTAGGATCCTGACATTGCCTAGAAATAGCTCATGGTCACTTTCTTGCATCAGACTGCACTGTGACCATGAGATGTGTGGAGCATAAAGACTGTGGTACACAGCACTGTAACTGTAATGCAAATCAGTTCTGATGAAATACAGTCTTTATGTAGCGGAGGTTCCCAGTGATCACCTGGCTATCTCAGAGAACAGCTTGTTTCTTTATGAAACTCGACCTGTGTCCAGTTATAAAAAAAAAAAAAATAATTAAAAAAGAAAAAGTAAATGTTCCTCAATAATACTGTATCTCCCTGTAATAGTCAAAATTACACTGGTGAGCCAGTGTCAGTGTGTGCAATGAGGTTTATTTTTGAAACTTCCTCCTTTGTCTGGAATGTATTCCAGATACATATTCTTATCTTCATACCTCTGGAAGATACAGTGAGTGTCTGATAGATAACTCTAAACTTGATAAACTTTCTTTGAACTTTTATTCATCTTGATACTTGAACTTTTAAATATCATTGTTGTATATGTATGTGTACCTGAGGAAAGAATTAGCTAAGAAACACATCTTCTGTTAATAAGGCATTTTTTTAACTGACGTGTACACTGTAAATGTTAAATTTTTAAAATTTTTTTTTAATTGCTCTTGAATGTAGTCAAGCCACTCTGTACTTACAACAAACCTCTTTGGTGTCCTGTTCTGTTTTTCTCTCTCCTTCTGTGTCCCTAGATATGATTCTTGAGGCTCAAGTAGGATTTTGAGGTTCCTGTTTTGTGGGCCAGTTTGTTCTGTAAATAGAAAAGTAAAAGGGTGGCTGGCTGCTTTTTCAGCCTGAAGTGTATACCGCCTCAGAGATTTGTCTGACTGTCACTGAAAGTAACAGCCATGCTGATCGCTCTGACACAGCAGTGAAATACAATAACCATGACTGAATTGCTTCTGTTGTGATAATGGTGGAGGTGAATGCTATAAAATAATGAACTGTCGGGTAGCAGTAGAATTCTGCCCTTTTTTAGTATAATGGTTGTGGTTTCCAGTGGCTTCTACTTTTTGTCATGCTTGTTACATAGATATTTAAGCTTTTATAACAATGTCCGATGACAGTCATCTAGTCTTCTGGCAAATAATCACCTTCTGTGCAGAGTAGCTTCCCACACATGTTGGGCGCTGGTCACCCTTGTAACTACAGAGGAACAAAATTACATCTGTCTGTTCCCTCAAAACATGTAGATTTTAGATCATTCAGTTGCTTCTGATTTAAGAGAATGGGTAGCAGAACTTCTGGCTAAAAGTTTATAGGCTGGAACAAATATTTCCTAGTTGTCTTGAGTGATTAAAATGTCAGCTGGTTCTGGGGTTGTTAAAGGACATGACACTGTGCTTGTGGAACTGTGTTTCTTCCTGCACCTGTCTGTGATAAGTTTTTTCCAACTGATGTTGTATGGGATATATTTGAAACCTAAGTGCAGATGTTATATAATGAATCACTTTTTTTGTTGGTTTGGGCACCTTTACATCACTTCTTCCTTCGTCTGTTTGAGGGGGTTCCTGATAAACTGTCAGAAAAACCACAGAGGTGATTTGATAAACCTTCACATCACTTTTGATATCAATGCTGTGCCATACAGACAGATTTTTCTGTCTAAAAAAAAAAAAAATCAGAAAAAAGTCGTACTTTATAGTTTAGTTGCAAGCACACTGTTGTGTGGGGAGAATCTTGATACTTTTTCTTAGGTTGTTTTTTTACTAGATTTAGCCCTTTTAAGTCCTAAAATAGTTGGAAGTATGTTTATCACCAATGCTTCTCTAAAAATCTCAAGAGATAGCGTTGTTGAGAGCCCTGTACATGAATAATCTTAAAATACTGAGAGAAATTTTATATCTGCTGTCTTCCCAGAAGCACCATGCATCACCCAGTAAAAATAGATCTGTGATGATATGGTAGTAGCAACATTCTCAGTCTAGAAGTTGTTCCCTTTGGAGTGGGATGTGTGGAAGTGAATTCAGATGGGCACAGGGGAGACTGGCAACTCTGTGAGTAGGGATGTGAGCAGGAAAAAAGCAACATTAGTTGCATTTTTGGAATAGCTGTTTTGATGCTGAACCTGGGAAATGCTGAGATTACTTTTAACGAAATCCCTGGTATCCTGGAAATTCACTCTTCTCTCCATGGAATTTTTCCTTACAAGGTCAGTACTTAAACTCCTTAGTGGCATTTTCGAATACACTTTTAGAACAGCTAACTCTTTAAACTTGGCAGAGGCAAGCAGCTGCAGCCCTAAAATGATCCTTGGCAGTTCATTACTGCTTTCCCCAGCTGGCAAGTTTTCCTGTTGTTTTTCTCTTCCCTTTTGTATCAGGCAGTTGATGATATTTGTTTGTTCTGTAATGGGGAAGCAGTTTCCTCCATCCCATATTAGAACAAAGTCTGATTTTTATTTTGATTTCTTTTTTTTTTTTCTCTCTCATGTAGCTGCTTAAAAACACTATGGGTGCCATCCAGAACTGTGTATGTGTTTTTCTTGCTTATAAATATCTGCACAGCCTCAAGTAATTAGTGATTGTTTCCTTCTTGTTATGTTCATAGTCAGTGGGATTATTAATGCTATGGTTACCCACACAGAAGTCTGCATGGAGAATTAAGGAATATGTTGAGAACAAAAAAAATTATTGTAGAGCCAATGAACTTGAACTTTAGATTTCTTAAAGTAATTCAGTAGCTTACCATCAGACTTGTCCTCTTTTGTCATGGAGTTTTTGACGTTTTTAAATTCTCCAAGTAGGATATAATATAGTCATTACTTCATTGATTCCTGTTTGGATTAGAGTGTTTCTCAGGTTTTGTCATGGATGGCTTTCTGTTGTCTTGGTTCAAAGCATCTCTAAGACAAATGGAGATTTTTGTAAACTGTTTGTATACTTGAATGTGAGGAGAACACAGTGGTGTGGTCAGGTTTCTTCTTTGAAAAGGGTTAACGTGTCCTGTGCTCCATTCTAGTTTTTAATGGAGCTCATTTATCTCAGAAGGTGAAGCCACCTTTCTGAATCGAAGGTTTTATTAAACTAACTTTTACATTTTTTTCTATGGTATGGTCTTGATAATCTATGGTCTCTTGTCTAAGCCTAATCTCTCTGTTGCCCCAGTGTACTCCTGTAAGGTATTCCTCTCTACCATAAATAAACTATTTAAGAATTAATAGTTAGACATAAGTAAAAATTCCAGACAAGTGGAAAAGAGTCCAAATTAGTTTTTTTCTGAGATATGGACAGTATTGTTTTATGGGATATTTTAGCAGTTTTGAGTATTGTTAGTTTCCAAATTGATGCCACGTGTGGTCTTCCAGGGAATTTGCTTATGACTTTAGCTAAGGTCCAAGGTGGTGGTGCGCTTCATCCATGAAAATTGTCTGCAAACTTATTTTCTGTGAATAATGATAAATTGATATTGTTACTATTGATGCTTTCCTGCTTCTTCCTAATCCCAACCCCCCCCTCCAAATAAAAGCCAAAGAAACCAGACCTAACGTGTTACACTGGCATTTAGTACGTCCATTTATTTTTATACAAATAGTTCTGCCATGCCTTCATACACCAAAAATGTAAAAATTCTTTCCCTTCTATGAAGTTACTGAACTCCAAAACTCTTCAAAGGACCTTTCGGGAAAGAAACCCACTAAAACAGTTTTGCAAAGTAGTTCTTCGCTCTTTCTTGTTTATGTTTTCTTTCTGTCACGTACAGAAACAGTTCAGGGCAGGGAAAAAGTTAAAGCACTTGAAATTCAGCAGATGAAGAAAGATAATGACTAACAGTTACTGATGATGTTCTTGTGGTACTTTAAATTATACTCAGAGTAAAGCAATTTGCACAGTGTTAAATTGTGGTATTTGAGCTTGGAGGAGGAGCTGCCTTATCCTGCTCGACTTACATTTTTTGAATGTTGCTCTTTGAGTAGGAACAAGATGGTCAGACAGTGATTCTGGGGATGGCTCTGGCTCCCAAAGCAATTTTAGTAGTCCTCTGGAGGACACTGGTCAATTGATAGGCCAGCCAAATTACAGTTATTGCCTGGAAGATGGGGGAAAGGAGAGGAATTCCTTTTTCTTGGGTTAGTACTGGGGTTGATACTGTTCCGTGTTGTCGTTAACTACTTGGACAATGGAAAGAAGGGCATCTTCAGAAAGTTTGTGGATGATGCTAAATGGCGTGGGAGCAGTCGATACGGGTAGAGTAGGGATGCTTTTCAGAAGGACTTTGTCAGGCTGAAAAAAGCAGATTGAGAGAAACCTCATGCAGCTCATCATGGGCAAATGAAGGTTTTAGTATCTGGGCTGGAAAAACTGTGCAATAGTACAGGTTGGTGTTTGGAGGGCAGTTCTGCAGAAAAGGACATAGGGAGCTGATGAAGAGGAATGTGAGTTGGCAGTGTGCCCTTGTAGTGAAACAGGACCAACTGCAGCAGGTCAAGGAAAGCCAGTCTTTCAGTGACAGCTCTGCACCTGTCAAACCACATCTAGAGTATTGTGTCCAGTTCTGGGCTCCCTGGAAGGAAGATGTTGATGTACTGGAGCAAGTCCAGTTGAGTAAGGTGATCAGGGGCTGATGCATATGACATAAGAGCCTGACAGAACAGGGTTTATTCAGAAGAGACATCTACGGAGTAACATTACTATTTTCTGTCACCTAATGGGGGGATATGGAGATGACAGAGACAGACTCTTCTCAGAGAACCAGATTGTTAGCATAAGAGGCAACAGATGCAACTGCCACAAAGGAAATTCCAACTATACATCAGGGGAAGAAAAATTTGGCATCATGGTGTTCAAACACTGGAAGAGGTGCCCAGAGGGCCTGTGGGATTTCTGTCCTTGGAGGCAGTTGGAGCTCAACTGCCAAGGCCTTGAGCAACTTGATCTAAGCTGGCCCCACTCTGAGCAGAGAATTGGACCAGGTGACCTTAGAGGTTCCTTTAAAACTAGGTTACTGTATGAACTGAGGTAGGGAAGAGAGTGGCTTGAACCAGATGGGGTCTGACAACATACGTTGGATTGGCTGTTGTGATCTGCAGATGTTCCTGTAAGAGCGTAGATACCTGAATGTGTTGCTGGAAATATAAATGGCCCAAAGCATACAGAAGTTTTCCTTCTCTTTTTCCTTTCTCTTTTTCTTACTTCATTCAATAGTATGCACTAACACTTAGGGCGGTGACTGTCTTACAGCAGTAAGACCATAAGAATGTGTATTATGGGAGGGGCCGCATTGAAGAAGCTGTTACTGAGATAGTCTTTGTCATTGGCTGCTGTTTTATCTAAGACAGATGAAGTAGTTGTGTTTGCCTCCTCCAGAAAAGAAAGAAGCACAAACTTCTGTGTCTTGGATAGCAGAAGAAACCATGCAGAGTGCTGTGGTTGTGATTCGTGCTCCCATTAGTCCAGAACCATAGCTGCAAGAACTTTTCTCCTGTGATGATTTTATTCCCCCTCCTCCACTTTCCACATCTTCATTTTGTAAGGAAGTTTTTCGATTATGTACTCACTGAATATATCATGTAATATATAATATTATATCTTGAGACATCTTCCTTGGTCTTTTAGTTACTGCGATCATCTGTCCTGAAGGAACTATAGTTTTACTATAAAATTTCTTTCTAAACAGTCATTTTTTGTTTTTCCTTCTAGGTGTCCAGGTACATAATAAAATGCCAGATGAGATGATAATACGCTCTAGGATCCAAATCTTGCAAAAGTGGATTCCTGAAATGGGAGCAGCAAGTACAAGCCTGTTATAGCTGGGTATTTAGTGGCTAGATTTTTTTAATTGATTAGCCAACTTCAGGCGTCTGCTTTGAGTGTCTTTTATGAGAATATAATCATACAGACAAACAGTTTCAGTTCTGGAAGAGGTAAAAGTCATTATTTTCACTTTCCCATTTCCCCCATCTCCCATCAGTGATGGTGGTTGATAGAAAGGCTCAACAATCTATTGTGACAAATGCCTAGGACATATTGAAATACCATAAATATGTTTGAGTCCTCCACAGAAAAGATCAAAGAAATCCTTGGACAAGGCAAAGCTGACCTGTGTTTTTGTGGTTTGTAAAGGCTTTTTTTACTACTATTTTTTAAATGTGTGAGTGTAGAACATGGAGCTCTTCTGGCTGTAGTATGTCTTTCCATGTGCAACTGATTTCAAAGTAATGATGACGATGTCCTAAACCATAAAAAGATTAGGAAGCAGCTAAACAGTAAGTAGCAGTGTTTGCACTCTAAAATGGTGAGTCAGAGTCATGGGTATATGTGACCATGGACTTGGCAAAATGCAGGACAGCTGCTCAGAATCTGCAGTAAAGGGGGAGGGACCCAAATGAAAATGGATATCTTCTTTTAAACTTTTTTTTTTATGGCATTGATCACCTGAACACTTCTGTATTTAAAAACAAATTTAACAAAAATTTCCAGTGTGTATTTGCTGAATAGTAATGTAGATAGCACAAAGGTTTTGGCATGAAGTAAACTTAAAGAGTTTTTGTGCTTGTTTAGCTCTGTGAGCTATTTCCAGTTTACTTGGCTCTTGCTGCATGAAAAAGTCTTGTGCACTGCCACTGCTGATGAATATAATTTACCATTTTAATTCAGAGGGACATGTACAGAACATGCAAGTGTAAGGACAGTCAGATGTTGGCAACCTGATGTGATCTGAACATGAATAGTAACTGTGCAGGGCTGGGCTTGTTTACAGGCTTTAAAACAAACAAACAAACAAACAGCCTCCATCCAACTCCCCTCACCTTCTCTAAAATGGAAACAAACTTCTGTGCTTATGTGCATGTCAGTGTTCTCTAGCAGCTTCTCTTTTGCTTTAGCTTTCTTGCTTGCAAACCTGTGAGCCAAATGATGGACTGGATGAGCTTCAGTTTTTGTTATAAAAATGTTCTGTTTCAAGGAGTTTGCTTTTTTTTTTCCTTATTGGCTATTCTACTGAAATTGGATATTGAGTAGGTGAGTCTAAAATTCTGCAAAGCCACTGTTTCCAGCATACCTGAGGCTTTGTCTCTTAGTGGTGATGTACTGTATGAGCAACAAAATCTAAAAAGGGAATACTCATTCATCTTGTTTTGGTTTTTTTTTCCTCCGAATAAACAAGCTAACTGAATCTAATCAAACATAGCTATTGTTTTGTTAGTCCCCTGGAAATGGGACAGACTGTGGTGTGAACATGGAAAAATTCCTCTGAACACACATAACATTTTTGCTTATTTTGGGTTAGAGGTTGGTGGTCTTCCTAAAATACGGGTCCTTGACAGACTTTAGTTTCAATATTCAGTGAAGATATATGCTGTCAAAGGGGGAAGGGAAAATAGCAAGAATGTTTGCCATCACGTACTGTACTTACGTAGGCTTCCTATGTATTCTGAGAGAACTTCTCAGATCTTTCTGCTCCCAAATCTAAACAATATAATCCCTCAAATCTCCAGAGAGATTGCTGAGGAAGACAGTAAGGCTTCTTGTGGTTTACAGTGTCCTCATAGTCTAAATAACAGTGGCTAGAGCTTCTTCAGTGTTTCCTCAGCTCTTGGTGAAAACAAAATGGTTGAATTTTCCTTTCTAAAGTAAAATATTGAGCAGTCTCTCCCTCCAGTCAATAAGCAACGTAGGTGTTTCTAGCTGCCAGCTGCTGCTTTAGAGGGAGGTGGTAAATGTCCAGGATTTATATTGTGTTCAGAGGAACACACTCATGGTCAATTTGGCAGTCTTCCACTGCCTCTGTGTTGTGTTGAGTCAGCTGAGGTATTTATATCCATTTTTAGCATCACTTTTGATAAATCACAAATGTAGATGCCTTTGGTTTGACAACTGAGTGTCTTAAATTCGGATGTGCTAAATCTCTGAATTGAGGAGTGGATGCATTTTGGTTTTGGATCATGTAGGGCTGAATTAAAAATCTATTTCAGGGTGCTCTGTCTTGGTTCAATAGCTTTCAGGTATGAATGTTGCATTAAAGTCTCTATGGAATAGAGTGACTAGTGAATAGCTAAATCTGAAACCTGTTAAGACTAGAGATTTTGCTATATTGTGTCCCATCATAGTATGGGACTGCCTTAAAATTAGATTAGAATTTACTGAAGCAATAGAAATAAACTATTTGAAGAGACAAAAAAAATCACTGTCTTACAGTGCAGCCTTAATTATTTGTCGTAAAAGGCTTAATAGAAGTTTAAATAAAAGAAGGTTAAACAAATGGCAGTGTAATATATGATAGAATGCTACTGAATTCTAGGTAATTGTGGTCCAGATGAGTAAGTGCTCCTTGTAGACTGTCAGATGCAGGTGTTTTCCAGTTGATGACAGCAATCACTCCTAATGGTTACAGTGCTGAAATCAAATGTAACTCTGCGAAATGAAAAGCAACACTTTTGTAGTGGTTTCATTCATTTCTGTTCAGATATAGCTTCTTTCTATAACCTGAAATTGCAGGAAGAAAAAGAGTGTAAAAATTCACTGTGTCTGCTGTTAAAGCTGCAGGAGGTTGGTAGAACTAACACGACAAAAAAGATCATTGCAATTCATGCTAAACTTTCAAACACTAGCTTCAGGGCTTGAAGGAAAGGGTGAGGAGGGTTTCTGGGGGAGACAGTGGACAGTGTTAGAGATTATGATGTTTAAACTCAAGATTCTCTAGGAATGTTGAGGATCTTAGCCCAGCTGGTAGTTAGGAGAAAATGAGAAAATTATTGACTTATGCTAGTAGCATCAGATGGCTTTCTAGTGAAGAGTGATTAAAAAACAATTCACAATTCATTAGTTGAACTGTCTGGCTGTACTGTATTTTTCTTTCTCTTCTATTAGGCTGAGGTGCATACATTTGATGATGTAGTCTTCTCACAGCCATCTTCCCAGGGCGGACTAGACATACCAACTCTGCTTCAGGGCTGAGCACTGGACCATGTAGTCTCCTAGTATTTCTTCCATTCATGTATTTCTAGAACTGTCTTACTGATCATTAAATGACAATTTTCTAAAATCTAAATTTTTACACTTCATGAAGCACTAGTGCAGTAGACACATGCTCCACTTCTTGATTTAGCTCATAGTGCCTCCTGTTTTAAAAAAAAATCAATTTGAGGAGGAGGTACTCCAGTGGAGTCTTCCTAGTGCAGCTGTTTGTGAAAGGTACTGTTTTGCAGGGACCCTTAGCACATATGCGGCGATTCATTTTGACTTTGCAAGCACTTACCCATTTGTTTTTCTGCTTTGCATTGTGGTTGTATCTTACTGTTATGAAAGTCAAGAAAGTCTTCAGTAGTTCTCAAAATAAAAGAACACGAAAAATCCCAAATCCCCAAAACTGCTGTAAAAGATTTCATCTTTTTATTTGCTTAATTTTGTTACTTTTTTATGATTTCAAACTTTTACGAATGAGGGCTGTGAAACTCTCTCATGGGCACCACAGATTTGCTATAGTTACTCTTCTGTTGCCACGAGTTGGGACTTCTAATGTATTGAGACATAATGATACTACCTGTTTTTTCAAGTAATCCTTTTCTACAGATGATGCCTGTAAGTTGTGATATGTGAATCCCTTTATAAGCACAACTTCAAAGGAAGAAGACTGTGTGGAAGAGGCAGTTAGTTACATACAGTGGTTTGTATGACATAGCTTATACCTCATGTCTTCGGAAGTCTGTTGAAATAGGCTTTTCTTTCTGTAATGTACCCAAAATGAGCAGTGGAGTGTTTAATGGACTTCTAAAGAAGCTGATGGACTGGGTAGTGTGACAGATGAGTATCTGGCTGTCTAGAACACTTTCTTTAGAAAGCTGCCGGCATCCTCTCTGCCTTATACCATGGGATTTTATCATACGGGTTTGTTATTGTGGCATGCTGGAAAATGTCAAGTCTTTCATTCTGCTTGAAAATTCACCAGTACCACTTCAGTAATGTAATAGTCAACACAGAAAAGAGTCAGAAGGTTTTGGCAGTCACGGCTTACATGTTTCTATGCTGATTTTTGCATTGCTCAAACATGTAGCAATAGAAGGCTCAGAGGCCTTCTGCTGAAGTTGGGTATAAAGATGAGAAGCAAAAATGGAAGAGCACCAAAGGCAAATTATAAGATCGTCATGTTTACGAGTTTCCTAGTACTGAAAGATAATAAATAATGCACTACTAGATAGTTTAATACTATGAAAAGAGTAGTGAGATTACAAGTGGAAGCAACTTATACAAATTCTTTCTCTGAATGTATTAATTTGCTTCTAGTTCTGCACAAACTAGAACACAGAACCGCTCTTCTACATTGAGTGACATCCATTCTGCATTGCTGGAGCTGCCCATTATTTTCTTAAGAAATGAGAGTTCTTAAAAAGCTCTTAAATATGTAACTAGAATATAGCTTATATAATGTGGAATAGAACATAGCTATAGAGTTCTTCTTATTGATGGCACTGAGTCAAGTGAATCTTGACCTGTAAGGATTTTGTTTCTTTTTAAAGAAACTTTTTCTTTGACTTAAGTGCCCACTCACACAATCTGCTGTTAGTATGTGTTGAAATATTTTTTGTTGCTTATTTCCTGAGCTATGTCAGTGAGTTATGAAATTCAGAACTTCCTTTTTTATATAACGAGTTGATAATGTTCATTCTATGCCCAGTTTAAGGACTGTCTCCTAGATGAGTAGATTTACTTGCATGAAAATATTGGAATGTATGGAGTTCTGTTTGCTGTAATGACATTCCTACACAAGGCATGGGTAGCTGTAAGTAGACCTCTATCTTTGCCTGTTTTTTTTTTAATACCTTACTGGTTTTGAATTAATTTTTGACCTATGGGAGAGTGTCTGAAATACTTGAAAATAAAGTTTTCTCATGCTGTAGCTGATACAGATCTCTTTAAAAGAATTAGAAGACAGCAGGAGTCCAGTAAGTTCTCTAGTAGCCTGTGGTCAAACTTGTCTATGCAGGGGTGCATTCTGTAGTCTAGATTTAGTTTTTCTGCTAGTATCAACAAGAAAGATTGTTTCTTCCTGTCATTGAGGAAGGAGAAGTAATCTGTTAGCATCCAAGCGCAGTTGCACCAAACTGAATTCTCATTGCTTGGATGAGCAGCAGTGGAAGCAGAACGCTAGTGTGTTGATCCATGGCAGCTATCCCTGCAATGAGAAGTCGAATCTTGTGACCTTCCTCACAGCACACGATAGATTTGTGTTCAAATTTGAACTTATTTTCTGACACTTTCCTAACCTTTCCTTCCTATTTTTCCGTCACATGCAGTCTGAGAATAGTGATGATCTTTGAGACTGTGGATGGGAGGGAAGTGGTGCATGTCACTACAGCCCACCCACATCATTAGCTAGCAGTGCATCACCAAATATTTTGTTTTATTGAAAGTGAAGTTTAGATAATAATTATATCTACTAGCGTGCCTGTATTCTAGCCATTTAAAATGTAAGTACAGGCAGTCTGGATGGAGAGTATTTCACTGTAGTGTATGTATACATTATATATACACATTTGCACTATATTGTATTACTTGAGGGACATAAATGCTGTTAAATATTCATCCCTGGTATTACTGCATGGCTTTGACTCAGTGAGCTCACCAGTGCTATAGCAAAGACAATCAAAACTTCAAAAGTGTTTCCCAAATTTTTTTTGGCAAGCAAGATCAGTTTATTAGTTCCACTTTGTACATATATATGTCAGTAATTACTCATTTCTCAGAATGTGTAGGAGTCTTTCTTTGTAGTATGTCTTGATTTATGTTGTTTATTTTTTTTCCTTATCCTTATGTGTAATAAGTACTTCTGCAATTAAAGAGAAACTATGAAAAGTCTAGATCTTTCAAGGTATTGGAGTGACCCATGTGCTAATATCCTTCCACAGCCCCTTGTAGCAAAAGAATAAAATCCTTGAAATATATGGCTTCCTCTTTGTTGTATTGTATGTTAATAATAATAATACAAGCCTCCATGATATTCTTACTGGAAGCGAAATGCTGTACGGTAATAGGCTATACTGGGCCTATTGCTTTTATTGAAAATAATCTGAAAAAGAGGTAACTTGTGGTTTTGTGCTGTGTGCCTGTAATGCCATATATCTGTCTTGGGTCCATCTGGAAGCCCCAGCTGTGACCAAGACCCCCAGTACTGATCAGACTTTTCTAAATAGTCTCTGCCAAAACCTTCGGTTTTTTTGCAGCTGTGAAACTGGTTTCTCTTCCTTGTGGGAGGAGGTGGACTGCAAAGAGAAGTTTGAGCCATTGCCATATATACAAAATAAAACCAGGAATATTTTGGGTGACTCCAATGGAACACATAGTTACTGTCAGCCTACATGGTACTGTAAATTCTGGTTGTAAAAAAGCTAACTCACTTGTGTAAGCTGGCACAGGAAGTATGTGGAATTTTTAGCTTTTGTTGGTGTGGTCTTGGCAGCTACCAGTAAATCTTGGGATACTGCTTTTCCTTCAGCTTGGTAGTGGAGCTGTCAGCTGTGGGCATGCTCCACAATTGCCTGATCAAATACCTGAGCCCGGTTTCTTTAGATGGCTTACTGCTGGCTGATCTGTCAACCTGCTGAAGGAGCTTCAAGTTAGGGAAAAACAAGGTGTTTTGTAAAATTAATCTGTTGCTCAGTCAGAAAACTGTTTGTGTTGGATATAACACAGGTGTTTCTAGATCTTAGAAATCTGTGGCAAAGTGGTGCCTGCAGAGTTTGGAGAGGAATTTAAATCGAATCAATTTGAATTATGTGAGTGGGTCTGCTAAATGCATTTTAAGAATTTTTCTGGGTTCTTTGCCACTAATAGGTTAGGCACCTGCAATGGGCTAAAGCACGAGGATGGTGTTGTAATATTTAGTACAGCTCAAATACCACTGCTCCTGCTGCACTTCAGATTACTTCTATGAAGCATAAATTAAAGTTCTGGAGTTATAACAACTTATTTACTTCCCAAGTTTAATTGATGAAGTATTATAACTTCCTGTATCTGCATGGTGGAGACTAGCACACTGAATACCCATAACATCTTGAATTATTTATGGTATCAGGGTCTCTCTACATTTCCCTACTCTCCTACTGTTCGTAGGTTTCATTGAATGATACTTTATAGAAGAGGGAATATACAGGCTATTCTTCTTCCAGAGACACCATTTCTATCTTTTGTTTACAAGTTCTGTTGGGAGTTGTCCAAGCCAGGGTAGAAGAGCAGTCCTGCAGTTCCCATCCAGACTTCTCAGAAACTCTTTAGTAAAGCCTAAAGAGAAAGGAAAGCCCCGTGGCCACACTTCCCACCCATGTGCTACTCTGATATCTATTCTGCTTTCATCGGGATCTTAACTAGTAAATAAAGAGCACAGGGCAGAGCCCCTGGGGTTAGGCTCTCCCCCAGAGATGGTTTTACTCTTGCATTGCTCAGAACCATGTCCAAAGAGCTGTCTGTGATCTCTCTTTGAGCCTTGTGTGTCTGAGCTTTGGCTGGTTCAGTTACCAGATGCTGAATGTCAAACCTAGGAGGCTGCTGCTTTTCCATGGAAACGCTCTGTGCGATTGCAGAAATCATCAGGCATGTCTGGTGGTTGCTGTGCCCCATTGTTGGATGCTTCCAGACACTGAACTGAATTGTCCTACCTTGACAAACTGAGTTTTCAGCTAAAATCCAGCTCTGCTCTTGTCATCTCTCTTGCTTTTTTTTGGAATGCAGATGGAATGAAAAGCATTAGTGTCACAGTTTATTCTGCTGTTGAAATGTAAGCCCCTTGATATGGGCTCTCCCTTTCTCTCTGTTCATGCACATCTTTCAAAAACAGCTCCAGACCTCTTGCTTCTGCGTAGGTACCACGAATATGAGCTGTCTCATGCCTTCTATGTGCAAGTGCAAGGCCTGAGCTGCACTCCCTCTGCAGGGAGGCTATGCTAGCGTACATTCTCCTTAACAACTCTTCTGTGCACTACTTTTTACTATTGACATAAAAATAATTCAGTGTTTACAAAATATCCTGATAACTAACTGTTTCTTTGCGATCAGCAATTTCCAAGAGGATTTTCTTTACTAGAGAGAGTTCTAACCTAGGGCCTTTGGATTGATGGATTGTTTTGAAATTACATTTTACATAATTTACTTTCCATAATACTTTAAAATTATA
Source organism: Gavia stellata (assembly GCF_030936135.1). NCBI lineage: Eukaryota > Metazoa > Chordata > Aves > Gaviiformes > Gaviidae > Gavia > Gavia stellata. The sequence goes on along the minus strand of NC_082597.1, from coordinate 66,830,823 downwards.
TTAATCAATGTGCCTGACTGACCCTATATATACTTTGGTGTTGACTTTAAAGAAAAAACAATGTCTTTTTCTACATGTGTTACTAACTTGGAAGCACTAGTGATACAGCTCAGTGGGAGAGGTGCCGTAAAGTATATGGAAACTGAAGTAATTCCAGTTTATGGAGTAAGTGTTTCAGTGTATTGGGCTGGTGCTGTTCCTGATCTGAAAATAGCTGTCTTTGGAGATACAACAATAGAAGTCTTGGGTTTTCTACTTCTGTAAGGAATTTCATTTCATAACTTGAAAGTTATTCTGGAGGACTGCCTGTGAAGGAAGGATAACTTTCAGGCTTGTACACCAAACAGGTCACTAAGATGTCCTAGGATGAGCTCTGTCCCTGTTTCTTTGTTGTCCTTTAATGATAGTTGCCAAAAATAAACATCCACAGAAACAGCTGTTGTAATATTGGAAGAATGATTGCTGCAGTGGATGGAGACAGTCCATGTCATTGAACTGGTGAGAAGGAGATAGCTCATCTCCCTGCTGCAAATCCCACTTTTGTAAGCAGTAACTGTTTGGAAGGGAAAGGTTTATTGCTCAAAACATTGACATCGCTTAATCAAACAGTGGCCATAAGAACAAGAGCAAAACAGTTGCTGCCCCTTCTCCCACGCCCAGCATGGATGTGCTCCCAGCCTATGGGGGCACCATGTGAAAGAAGAAGAAACTCTGTAGTTTTGTTTCTTGTGATGTTGAGGAAGCATGTGCCGATGCAAAACTGTGGGGCCTAAAAACACTTGGGAAGTAAGGGGAGTGCAACTCACCCAGGCATGAGGTCTTCATTTGCTTTATATCTGTGGAGGTGCTGCTGAGGAAGCAGTCCTTGTCTGCAGGGCTTTAATTCATTGCTTTCCTTCTGCAAAGTACAGTGTTTTTTAATTTAAGAAAACAGCCAATTGAGATAAGACTGGAAGAGCATCTCTGTCATACAATTGAGTCTTAAAGGACCATTGTGGAAGCCTTACCCCTTCTGTGCTTATCACAAAAAATGTTGAATCTTGGAATTCTGGACAAGTAAGAGGAAATTTTGCAAGTTTCAGCCCTTACAATTGCTTACAGAATGTTTTTTTATACTCTTAAAATTTTAGGCATCATGTTTGCCTTGAAGTGAACTTCCTCAATACCAGATGGTATCAAGTTAAAAGAAGTACATAGATAATATATTGAAGCTGCTTTCTTTTTAGAAACAAAGGTGATACTATAATAGAGCACATCAATGGTCTCTTGTATTGCTTTATCTCTAGCAGTAACGTACAGTTGGTACAACTGTCGGGAATTGCAAGGTTGTTTTAGTAAAAGTCTAAAAACAGGCATGAGAAATGGGCAAAAGTTCAAAACCATGCATGTGTGGGGCCTGGTGTCAGTTACTTAGATGCTGCAGTGGGCTTTATAAATAAAGCTTTCAGATCTTATGCAGAGAATGGAGACTAACTTCTGTCAATATGACTTATTCTAAACTCACATAACTTGTTTTGGATGAATAGATTTTAAGCGGTCATCACAAAAAAAATTTATCCAATTTGAAAAAGATACATTTCTGAAGTCCAGTCTGAGTCCCTGTCAACTTGCGTAAATTACCAAAGTTTTGATCTATCAGATAGCAGCTGGGACTGGAAAAGGCTGGAGCACATGGTGTCATTGTTATAAAAGACAATCTCTTCAGTGGAATCAATTCAGGAAATAGGATGTCAATATATTGTTTATTTTTCATTAGTATCTTCCAGCTAAAACCAATTTATTCCTAAACTCCTATCTGGCTCAGACTGGGCGAAAGAATAAGGGGAGGTGGCTAAGTTTTCTTTCCCTTCTCCATCCCTCTTCAGAAGCATTTTGGATATGCTGTTTTCCTCTCTCCTTTTCAAATAGTTTGAATAAAACATTTGTCACATATACAGAGGATACTTGTTTAGTGTTGCTCCATGTAACTTACCTACTGCTTCTGCCAAAATTTGTAGTGCATCCCATTGCCCCTTTCTTTGTGTGATGGCTGCTCCATGTAGTTTATTCAAATTTTTGCATTGTTTCTGTGTAAAATCAGACTTAAGAATTAACGAAATTCCAAGTAAGAAGCTGAAATGCATTCTGACTGCTGTTGCCCTTTATTCTGCTAGCAATCCTCCTATAATGAGTACAGCTAGTACTTGTTCAAAAACAGACTGTCTAAGGATTTTTGCCGGTGTCTGGAACAGGTTTTCCAATGCCAAAATTGCTTATAATATTTCCGTAAACAACAACATCTTTTTTAAATGCGAAGTTAGAATTAACATAAATCTAGAAAATTACTTTGTAGGAGGTCTCTTTCATGAAGGAGAAAAAAAAGTCTGAAACTGAACTTGAATCCCTGTAATTTTGAAGTCAGTCTGTTTGCCAAGAATTGTAATTGCTACTTTTTTTTTCTCCAGAAATGCATAAATACATAAAATCTATTAGTATGTTAAAACTAATTTCTGAGCCATGGTCTTTATTTTTAAGAGGGAAAACAAGAAATGCTATCGGTGTGTTTCATAACGCTTAAATGCTGAAAAGTTTTTATTATTAACAATTGGCAAGTTAAATAGGAAATTGGCTTCCTTCCTTCCATTATTTTATCCTTGTTGCTGATGGACGATTAGGTTTGGTGCCTGTGGTTACTTAAGAAATTTTTGATGAAGTAAAGATCGCTTATTTAGAGGAAGAAAATGGGTTGAAATTAGCAGCATGAGTCAGAATGATCTACTAGTCCTCGGGGGGAAGTTGGACAGACCTGGGTTTGGTCCCATGCCTGTCACCAGTACCCACAGCGCCCTTGTGAGCTCTGCGAGTCCCCTACAAAGTCTGGGTCCTCTTTAGCTGCCACGCTTTCCACAGCGGCGACTTTCCTATGACTTATGGGTACTCCAGCGTTGTCAGCAGTGATCTGAGAGGCTTCCAGTGTTAATGCGCTAGCAGTTTAATAGCGGTGTCTCTTACCAATGTAAGAAGGCCTTCATTGTGCTTGCTTGTGAAACAAAACTAACTTCCTTATGCAGTGAGGATGAGGGAAACTGAAAATTTGGGGGGGAAAGAAAATTACTGAGCTCCGTGGCTGGAGCCACCCAGAGGAGAAGATGGGCATTTTTGTGATTGTGGGTTCCAGCACAGTTTTTTTCAGTCTTTTACAGGAACAAATGCCATTCTGCAGGACCAGCTACAAGATCAAAGGTACCATTAAGGGAGAAAGGAAACCATTTTCCCTTCCTGAAAAGAATAATTCAGCAGACCTAAGTTAGCATGTAGGAATTTGAAGTCCAAATTTGGCTCAGCTTTAAGTAAAATTACCCACAGTTTTTTGACACGCTGTTAGTCATAAGCACTGCATGGTTTTGAGAATGAGGGGGAGAAAGTTTGAATGCATCAACGGTCAGTCCATGGACTACTGTGCTGCGTGCTTTTGTACATCCAGTGTTTCAAACCTTAAATATTTTGCAACATGGTCCTGTGCAACTCATCAATATTTAAAGCCTTAATATGTTCTTTCAAAGCTCTTTTTATTTTGCAGACAAGATTATTATCAGTTGGTCTTGACAAGCCACTTGCCTTTCCCCTCCAGGTAACATCGGTGGGAATTTCGCTGAGCTGGTGCATGCCATTGGTGTGGGTGTGTAGCCGCACAGGATCTGGCCCGGTGAGAGCAGTGGTTTCAGGCACAGATTTGATGCAAAAAAAAAAAGGCTTTTGTAGACACGCCCCCCCAGCAGCCTGGTCGTGCAGCAGAGAGGCACAGTGGTTTTGCCTACTGCTGACTCAGCGTTGGTCTTGGCAGATGCAGGAGCAGATAAACCTGACAGAAGCCCTAAGACCAAAAGCCAAGGGCCTGTGCAGTTCTTGATGAGCAAAACCCAGACTGGGAGATTACAGTATTTTTGAGGCGAGTAATTTCAAGGTCCGGGAGATAGAGGTCAGGCAGCAAACATACCCATCATGCTGAAATCAAACGCGTTCAGGAGAAATAAGCCTGCCTTCAGAAAATCATTTTGTCGGGGGAAAACAGTCCTCAGCTAGTTTCTCTGAACCCGCTGTTTTGATAGTAAATGAAAACCCTCGCTAGCTTCACCTCCATCTTAGCATGTGTTTTACCCCTCTTTCCCCCCTGTGCGACACGGGAATAGGCAGCGTCAAGGTTAAACCTGGTTGCGAGCTTTTGTTAAGGTGCTCTGCTTGCTTGGGAAGGCAAGGCACCTGCTAGGCATGCCCAGTGAGCGTTAGGAGCTGGCTCTCCCTTCACTAAGGCTTTGCAAGGCTGAAGCACAAAGAGCGCTTGTTGCCCAGTCCCTGGGAGTCTCCCAGTGCTACCACTAGCTGGGGAGGACTGGTTACCATGGAGGCTGCCATCTGTTCGCTCCCCGCTGGAATGTGATTATCCTTGCTGGGTTGGGAACCAGCAAAAGCAGGGGAGCGTGTGCTGTCGGCAATTATCTGCAATGGAGTGCATTGATGGAAGACTGGAATTAGCTAGCTGGAGGAGCACATAAAAGGATTTTATAAAAACTGTTAATGATTTCTAGCCAAGAGGAGTAAGCTTTTTGCAAGGTCAGTACTAAATTCATTATTTATGCAGGTAATTTTTAATTGGTGCAGTGGATTTATGATTTAAAGGCAGCACTACCACAGTAATAATGCTTATTGTTGGGGGGGGGGGGGGGGATTGTATTTTAAAGATCTTTGTCTGTTTCAGTTCAAGCAGTTTTATTTGGGGTTGTTGAAGTAGTAAGTCAGAACAATAACTGGCCAAACTGACACAAATAGAGCGATTCTTATCTCTTGTCTTTATGAAACGCTGTTCGCTGCCAAATCTGTTTGATTTACATGCTTTTCCACACTGATTGCTTTTTGTCTGAGTGATTTCTTTTTGGATGTGATACATGTTTAGTTTTCATACTGGCATGAAGGGTGAGATGAGGGGGAAATGTTCAAACAGAGCTGGTGATACAATGGATGTTTAGGGTGTTTTACGCAGTTTGCTCAGAAGAAGCAGCGTTGGGGGGGCAGAATGCAGGAGCAGGTTTTCCACTCTTCCTTCCCACCCTCTGCCCCTCTTTCCAACTTACCAACTGACCAAACAGTTTGGACTTTTTGTCTTATAGAGCTTAATTGTACGGAGACTTGACATGAGTTTTCAGGATACTCTACAAATATCATGACTGTTTTGATGGCAGTATTTCATTTAAAGGGGAAAATAAAATTAGAAATACATGCTTGTAATGCTTTTGTGTCCTATAAAAGGCATTTTTTGTTGTGCTGTAGGAGCTAGAAGTATTAAATTTTTTCATAATAAATGCATGATGAACATTTGTGTGCAGTTCAAATTACTGACTTAAATGAGGGGCATTAAAATTAATTTGTACCCCAAATAGACTAAATGTTACTTCAGCAGATATTTTTAGTCATGTATGGGCTTTCCCTTTTCAGATAAAGCTCTTATGCTGCATCCCTCTTGCCAGGACTGCCATTTTTATTTGGTACAGGGGAGGACACTACTAGAGGCTTTTAATTAAAACTGTGTCAGTCCTAATTCCACCGATCCGCCCTCTGCTTTTATGCACTTAAAATGTCAGTGCATTGGAGTCTGGGAGGAAAGTTACCAATGGAGTTAATAAGTCACGATTGCAACATATTTGACTAGGATAAATTTTTAACCTACGAGATGCTTTCCAAGTCTTGGTGCCTAACAGAAGTGTGTGTGGGGGAGGTTGAGGGTTTTTTTATTTCTTTGAGTACTTTAACTGTTTGTGGTATATGAGCTTTAATTCTGCTTGTGGGAGCCTGGTATATGTTCCTGAGGTCCTTTCAGACATCATGTCACACTCGCACGTTGGTGGAACTGGGCGAGTGCTCTTAATGGAAGCTGTATCATCTTGTAATTAAAAAGACTTTTTTTTTAACCCCTTCCTTCTCCAGAGTTTAAGTATTGCGTTGCCATTGAAATGGGTGATTTATGCAAAACTTGCTTTTAATGGGCTGCAGTGGACTTGTTCACACATGCAAGCTGCAGGTCTGTAATTGCGTTGTTAAAAAGAACGCAGGAGGCAGATTGGCTTTTGTGCTTGAAAAGAGATTACACTTTCACCCTTCAGATGCTATGCTGAACCTAGCTGGAGGGAAGGGCAACCACCCCCAAGGTTATTCTGTAGCTGGTGTGGGATGTGTTTCAGTTCCCCGATCTGCTTCTAGCAAGGTAGCTGTTGCCTACAGGATTTGCTGTCGCTGTGGCTGTGAATTACTGTCTCACTGGCAAGTCTTCACAGACAGCAACACTCATATCGACATAAAGGTAATGGCTTGTATACCCCTTCCGAGGTGACTTTTCCTGATTGCTAGCTGGTGGTGTGCTGAGAAACTTGCTTTTCCTCTGCCTTTGCTAAACCTTGTTCAAGGATAAATAGGGGACTTTACATTTGGCATTCTCCAGCTCTTATTATATTCTCTGACAAGCGCTGTGTAAATGTCCAAATAGTCTTGAGCAAACAATTTTTTTATGTCCTTCTTGAATGGTCTATATGTGGCTGTTGAATACTTTTTTTTTCCTTACTAAATTTTACTTTAGGTCACTAGGTCAGTGTTGATTTGCGGATGCAGGATTTAAAGGCTAGCCATTCTTTAATCCATTTGAGCATCTGGCCATTCTTAGCAGACATCCCATTTCCATGTAACAGAGGAACTGTTAAATGTCTGTTTGAAATTAATGATTTTTTTTTTTAATTTTTTTTTAATCTTTGGTAGATTATTACAAGTGGCTCTGATGTTTATGCTTAATGTAAACAAATTAGGGTTGTTGTAATCTGCTACATAATACTCTTGAAGGAGATTTATTCTAAAATACAGGCTTTGGGGGCCAGCAGAGGTGATGGGTCATACTGAGTAGTGATTTAGGGTTTTTTAAGAGGGTAGGATCAATTTAAGTACATCATCTCAGAAAAAAAAGACATTTTGAATGAACTCCCAACTAAATATTGTCTAGAAATACAATTTAGTATACCGTGGGCTCATAATAATCTTGTTTATAATGTCTGTACATGCTAAGCTTTCAGGAAACTTGTCATTAAATGGTAAAATCCTGAGTCAAGATATAGGAAGCTGGCTTGCATATAAAGGGTCACAATTGTTTTCTTCAAACAGACAAGTCTTTCTGCTTTTCATTTGACACATGACTGTGGAATGCTGTTTGACATGACTTCGATTTATTTATACATTGTGTTCAGGCTGCTCCTTGGTGGAGCTTTTAAACATGCTTAGTTTTCAATACATTTTTTTCTGCTGTTTACTCATGTATTCTGAACATTAAAACAAACAAAAAAGCCCAGGCTCTGTACTGTCTCCTTATGGCAGCATGGCTATTTCAAGGTTAAAGCCTGCAGCTCCCTCTGAAGGACCAACTGTTTTGGAAAGTCCTGGTGCCTGTTTACAAACTGTTCTCTTTGCAGCGCCCATGGAATAATGAAGTCCTCGGGATGCTGGTTGTGGGAGGATAAACCTGCTGACACAGGCACTGCTGCTGTTGGTCTGTTTGCCGGCCCTTAGTCATGTAAAATTGCTTGCGTCTTTTATACTTTGTATGGGTGGGGACAAAACGCAGGCATTAATACTTTTTTCACGATGCTAGAAATTGCTGTACCAGATTATAGAAAACATCAAATTTGTTGAATTTGTTCTAAAGCAGATCACTGTACTGAACTGGTGCAGTGAGACTATGAGTAACTAAATGTGAGAGACTGCAGTGTGCAGATCAATGATACATCTATGAATTGTGGCAGGTTTTTTCAGTCTTTTCCAGAAGGGCTTGCATTTAGTACAGAAGTACTTTTGTCCTTCCTTGTTGAGGTGTCTAGTAGAAGAACCTGAAGACTCAGAGCTGTTCTGCAAATGTTTTCAGAAAACATTCCTCCCAGGTAATCCTTGTTCACAGCTGGGAGGAGAACAGGGCGGGGATAAATGACTGCACGCCAGCAATAGAATATCTTGAAGTGGAATTATTTCCAAGTTGGTGGGTTTTTTTCAGTTCATCCAGTTGCTCTTACTATATACAGTAATTAGCTGTTCATTTTAAGTATAAAAATAGTACTTGAACTGATAGAGACTGGGAATGGTTTACTTTTTGATGAATATCTGAGCGAAGTGAGTCCTTGAGTACATTTGGGAATGTGGAGCTCACGACTGGAAAGAGCTATTTGATCACTGAGGGGCTTTTGTCTGGGTTTTTCCCCCGCCCCCCTCAGTCACAGGCAGCCATATAACTTACGTCTCATTTAGATGTTCAGTAGACTTTTCTTCTGGCACGCTGAGAATCGCAGACTGTTACTGGCTATGGGAAACAAACTTTAAACAAAACTTTAAACTGTAGTAAGTGACCAAAAGCCAGTGCTACATTGTACTTCAGAAACTGAGCAAGAACTGAAGTCATTGCCAATGACATGAGATTCCTGTTAGCAGAAAATTTAGGCAGGCACTTGAGAAATTAACTCTGCTAGCAGCATGATGCTTACGTGAACTCAGTAGCCAAGGCCATTCTCCAGTGCTTCAGAGGAAAGGGAACCCGAAGCAGCCAAATTTTGAATCAGAGGGAAGAAGAGTCTTCTAGTCCTGACAGATGGCTAGTTGAAGTGCTTTTCCAAGTAGAAGTGCTTCTCCAGCTGCTGGTCTTTGGAGGATCCTTCACTGCAGTTTTTTCATGGTCATTGTTGACTATCTGTAGACATCTGGTCTGCTATTCTTTGGACAGTACTTTGATGTTGTGCTTTTCCCACTACCACAGAAGCACTTTACCTTTGTGAAGATCATATAAATGCAGCTAACCCTGGTATTAAACAGTGTTGCAACTTGTCTGTTCCATTTACACTGGTAGTAACACTTTGAGGGTGGTCGGAAAGGGAAATAATCCATATTCAGCTGCCCAAGTAAGTAGGAGTTGTGGTTATAGCTCTGAGTATCTGGTTTAGATTTGGTAACTAAGGTTGAAACAAAGTACTTTGTACAAGCCTTCCCACCAAAGGCTCATGAATTGGGGATTGAGGCTTCAGAAGACCTGAATTCCAGTCTCTTCTACAGTTAATGGTTTTGTTCTGCAGGCATGGAGTAGCACCATGGGTGGTGTGGTTTATTCCCTGGAATGGTGTTGAACATAGCTGCTGTTTGAGTAGTATAGCGAAACTTAGCTTAAGAGCTTGTAATATTACTCCAAAGAACAAGTTGATTCTGTAATCAGTTATTCCTGCAGGACATGACCTGAACTTCTCACTTGGAATTTTCCTTCCTAGTATCTCCTCCTCAGTCCCAGCATCTCTTGTGTGCTCCTACAGACCTGGCCATTTCCTACATGAGTTATTTTTTTTTTTCCTCATCCCTTTCTTAAGGAGGTCGCTGATGCTCAAGAAGATGTGTGAAAGCATGAAGTGTCTTTTCTGTAATTTAAAATAGTTTGATGGCTTCCCATATCATGCTTGCAGCAGTTCCATTGAAACTGAGAGCTATTACCTAGAATAAGTAATTTGATGCTATTTTTACTTGCATTCAACATGGTCGAGTATTGTATACCTGTTGTTAAGCTCGCTAAAATATCGAAAGGGATCATAGGTTATATAAGATTACCTGTTGCCTTTCTTTAAAGATCCTGTGCCACTTTTCTTTACAGCTGCAATAGTTCTCTGGCAGCTCTATGTGCCAAGGCAGTTTCCATGACTAATTTTGATGTCTGTTGTCTTCAGTAGCTCTTGTTCACACCATTGCTTGGAGCCTTATGTTGCTATTATGACTTGGCCACCCACTGTAATGCAACTGGCAAGTGTTTCTGTCCCTTGGCTTGTCAAGTTTTCTGTGTGTAAGTCAGTTTTAACTGTGGAAGCTACTACAAACAAACTGTTAAAGATAGCTGCTCTAAGCCAAAATAAAATGGAAGACTTAGTGGTGGAATTAGAGCTTTATCTAAGAATCGAAACACAACAGTTAAATTCTAATATGATGAAATATTCACAGTTAGCAGTGTGAATACTATTTGCCCTTAGAAAAGTCAGCAGTGCTGCACCCATCTGTTGCCTGCTAGCATCCTGTTATTTTGGGTAAATGCTCTTTTTAAAAACTTAGTGCAGAGCACTGTAGTTAAAGCACCTTGCCCACCAATTTTTCCCCATTTTATCACTTGTTCTGCAAGCTGTGTCCTGGTTTCTGCCGTAATAGGATAATTACTGCTTGCATATTTTTTTTGTGTGTGTATGTGTTTATAAAGCTGATTTTATCAATTGTAAAATAGAGTCTTTCTAAACAATAGACTTAGATTTTCCAGACTTGTCTTACTACTGATGTTACTTGTCTTATTGCTGATGTTTCTCTGGTTTGACTGAGAATATTCCAAAATTTTCCTGCTGTTGAAAACTGTAGAATGCTTTTTTGCTTGATGCTTAACACAAATAAAACTTCAGTTGCTAGCTGAGGGGTTTTTGTGTATGTGTGTGTCTTCGATAGAGCATCCTCACCTTGTGTGAATGATCCATGAAGCGAACAGAAGTGTGATATTCCTGCAATCTGATATTAGACATTTTCAGTGCAAAAACAATGCACAGGACGTAGTCATGATAAGGGGGGAAAGCTGCTCAATCCAACATGATCTACTTACAGTTCTTTGATACTGTAGTCTATTTGTCATGTTCCGATGGATTAAGATTTTCTTTGTAGAAAACTGCTTTAATCCAGTTTATCCTGAAATCGGGTGGCATTTTAGAATCTCTTTCCATAAGAAAGACAACAATTAAATTTGACGGTGTCTGTTTTATAGCTGGCATCTTCTCTGATTCTAGGTTTTTAGAGTTCATAGATAGCAGTAAAAGAACTGTGGGGAAAAGCTTATTGATTGCTTTTGTGTTAAAATAAACAATGAAAAGCTATTACCATCTGGCTGATGAGGTCTGGGGTGTGGATAGCAATAATTTAAAGGAAATTATAGTTTCATTAGTGCTGATGTGGTCTCCATGAAGGCTGTGTTTAACTATCAGTGCAACTTCACTATGCAAAACAGAGTCACAACTATCTCTGGCCTTGCACCCTTTTTGCACCAAAAGCTGAAATACACTTCTACGTTCTCTTATTTGTCACCACTGTCTGTATTGTTACTTCCCTTTTTTGAAAGAATTTCATTTGAGGAATTCCATGTGATCATTTTTCTCTGGATGCTTGAGATATGCAAGGCTAGAGGGACTGGGAAAAAAGCAGTACTATGTATTAATGGCAGGGGAGAAAAAGCTCTGTAAAGAAGGTCTGATTTGGTGACTGTCCTGTAAGTGCTAGATTAAATTGGCCCTAACAGGACAAAGTCGGGAGACTAAAGCTTTCTGTATATTTGAGGCAGAAGGAAGTAGTCACGAACAGATAGTGTCCTGAGACCTGATCTAGTGAAAGATGTCCCTGCCCATGGCAGGGGGTCTGGACTGCATGATCTTTAAAGGTCCCTTCCCACCCAAACCATTCTGTGGTTCTATGATTTTTAGGAACTGTTGTGTTCTGGAGAGAGTTACTCTGATGCTTTCTATTATGTGACAGGGAGGATGGAGAAAGGTGGAAAGGGAAGGGCAAATGTGTTGTGCCATCAAGTGTCTCTTCCCCAGAAAGCACGGAGTCAGAGTTAAGATAGAATAGATTGAAAATACCTATACTGTCACATAGTCTGTGCAAGAAATATAAATGGGATTCAGGAAAAGACCAAAACATTCATGGTGACTATGTCTTCCAGCAGCTGGTAAAATACGGTTGCATAAATGCATCTGCTTACACAGGTGATCCCTAAACAGTGGATGCTGGAAGCCGTGGGGATTGAGGGAAAGATCAGGTGTGTTTGCTGCCTTCTACTGTAGGTTACCCAAACATTTGCTGCTGCTTCTTTTCAGACACAGAATATTTGATTGAATGATATTTTTTTATTTTTTTTTTTCTCTGACCATGGTTCATATGCTTTTATCTACTCCAGAAATGTACTGGTGTATTCCACTCTGGTTTTTATTGTGAATCTTCCATGCTGGTTTTTATTCACTCAAACCAAGAATAATTTGTACTTTATTTTTAATATCTATCACTGCCCAAACTTGTGTTTTATATGGAAGCAAAATCACTGTCACTGCAGTCTGACCTGTTTGACTTGTGAGTCTTTGTACTGTTTGGATTTCTAATGTGTCAGGGGTGATTTTTAAGTTGTGGATTCAGCCTTTCACTGTACTGCTGAATCTAAGGAAAACCTTGTGTGGTGGTCTTCCTGGCTTGGGTGGTAGGTTTTTCTTGGGGATATGTGTGTGTTTTGTGTGTGTCACCAAAAGCTAAATTAACTGGAAAATGAGAGTCTGTGCTTTTAAGCTGTTTTGCAAAGATGTTAAATGTGTGATATGTTTAATCTGTGAAGGCAAATAAAGACAGGTGGCACAACAATATTAGGGTAGGTCACAAGCTTTTTCCACTTGCCTTTAAAGAAGGGTATGGGTTTCTGTGGTAATAGCTGCAACATGTTCCCCAACTGGTGGGGCACCAGAGGTGCTCTGCTGGTCTAGCTGGATGTCCTGGCTGGCAGAGCGTAGTAGCAAGCGGAACATCACTGTCAGAGGTAATACTGTCTCTGGGGAAGAGGCAGCAGCTGTGGTGGAAGCAGGAGGCCTGAAGAAGCTGTCTTCTCAAGGGAGAAGGCATGGGAAAGAGAAGGCAATGAAGATGACATGAGAAAAGGCAGAGCTGCAGGGCCAGAGGGTCTTCTCTTTGTATTTATTTGCTAACTGTGTGTTAGTGTAACAGAATCTATAAGACTATAAATAGTAATTTCCCCTTCCCTAAATCATAACATGAAGCTTTCTTTCAATTTTGTAATATATATATAGCAAGGAGGTGAACTGCTAAGCCATTTTTTTAAACAGGAGAACTGGCAAATCAAACCCAGCTGATAAAGTCAAAGCCTTTGACCACTTCCCACGTCTGACAACAAAAATCCTTTAATAATTGCTGATCTTTCTTTGCTAGAGGAGATTAATTGAAAAATGAACCACAGATTCCTGCATATTTTTTTTTTTTAAGTATGGGAAGTACTTTAAGCTACAGAAAAATAGCTTTATATGGTTAGTGTAAAACATACAGTTGCCATAGCAAAAGCACTCCTTTTGTAAACACTAAAAGAATAATGTCAGTGATGTGGTGCTGAATGATATTTAATATAGTTCTTTGATTTTGTAGAACTGCAACCATTTAATTATTTGTTTGGAGAGTTTTCTAGTTGCTTGTATTACTTTTATACTTGGACTAAATTGCAGACACTGAGATGCTACAATGACAAATGCTGTACAAACGTAGGACAGAAAGGCGGGCTCTTCCCCTAAGAACTTTTGTTGCGTGTCCTTTGGGTTTTTGTGCAGCCGCAGGCTTTCCCTTTGGGGCACATGATACAGCTGAGATGGAAGAAAAGAAAAAAAAGATGGAAAAACACTGCTATTTACTTTCTAATTATGGCATGGTAGTTGTTCATCACACCTGCCTTCAGATTGCTTGTCTTAAATCCAAATCCTTGCATGTGAACCAGGAGAGCTAGGGGAGGAAGTGGTGGAAGAGTTTTTGATTTCAGAACTGGGAGGCAAAGTGTCGTTAGAACAAACTTGTTTCTGTTTGGGCTGCAGATCCAGAGTCTGCCATAGCGTTTCTCACCTTATTGGGGGCACCTTTTTAAGGTGCTATTGTTACTTTTCCTTGTTGCAGAAGTCCCGAATACCCATTCCTAAACTCAATCCCTACCCAGCCCACTTCTGTCTGGACTTTTCCTCCTTCATCCTTTTCCTGGTGGTCAATTATTTCTGTAGGTTATTTACTTAATGTAGAAATTTTTTTCCCCATCTTTTTATTCATTATATACCTGCAAATCTTGAGTTGTCATACAGCTGTTTCTTCCTTCCTCACATGCCTGTGTGGCAAAGCTTGAAGGATGCAGCTTAACATGACAACATGACACATTTAGTGGGTATGGTGGTGTTGGGTTGGTGGTTGGACTTGATGATCTTACAGGTCTTTTCCAACTTTAATGATTCTGTGATTCTATGACAGCAAATAACTAGGTCTGCTTCCTGGACAGAGTTTGTCTTTCTCTCCCACTTTCTCCTTCTGTTGACACTGATGCTCATCTGACCCCATGGGCCACTTCAGCCTGCTAAGTTAACAGAACAATCCAAAAGAAAATGAATACATTTCTGGCAGATTAGTGAGCTGAACAGGCTTGCTGCAGTGCCAGACAAGACACAGTGCAAGGAGAGGAAGAGCCGGATGCTCCTTTGCCAGGAGCCAGCCACTGGCTTGGCATAAGAGAGCTCTTGGGCTGCACAGGGACTCTCTTGCCTTGTCTCCTGAGGATATTGGGCAACCATGCATGAATTTCATCCTTCATGTACCCATTCAAGGGCCCTGTCAATGATTCACAGCTACTGCATTCAGTCATCATTAACCTCTGCAGTCCTTGAGCTGATGCCCGTTGCTGTCCCTGGATGAGATGTTGGAGCTGAGTTACTGTGACAGCCTGACATTGGGAAGGGCCATCATGTCCCTTCCCTCTGTGCTGAGCTATGCTGCACTATGATCTCCACCATGTGCCTCCTGGAGCTTGTCATATTGTACAAAACACTGATTCAGCTTGCTCCCCTGGAACAAAACAGTTTGCTTTGCCTGCTAGGTAGCATTGGCTTATCATGGGCTTATCATTGGCTTATCATTTTTGTAAGGGAGGAATGTGATATAGCTGCAAGGGAGAATGATGGGAGTGGGATATGTTCATTTTGGTAGTAGAAACATTAAACTGAAATGCATATCTAACATTAACGACATCCTTGTGGGCTTCATCTCCTTTTCCTTGGCAGAGAGGGGAAACTCCTGAACATCCATGTAGTGGTTTCCCTCATTTGTAGCTCTTGGTAGTTGGATGCTTGACTTTTTAAGCTGTTTGCTTTGGTGCCATGTTTAGGCTCTGCAGTTTTACCATCTGCCCATAGTGATCAGAGGCAGGAAGCCCCCATCAGGTACCCTGTTACAATCAAAAGAAACCACAGAGCACAGTGGTAGGCCTTGCTTGAGTTCTTGCACAGAAAGAAAGTAGAGGATAGTTATTACTTCAGTACAGTAAGAAGGTGAAGGTAGGAAGGGCGTATGGTCACCCTCTGTTTAGCATGCCTGGGGCAGTGCATCTTTCTCCCAGATTTTGACCTAGGCCAATGTACATTTCTGCATATCTGCAGTTCCAAAGGTGTCCTTTCTTTGTGTGCCTGCACCCCAAGTGAATTTTCAGACTTTTTTTTGCCTTGTTATAGAAGTATCTGGTCAAAACTACAGTGAATAGTATTTAGCAAGTTGTGTGCTTTGGATTTTTTTTTTTAAGGTATGGTTTATATCCAGCCTTCTTCACAAAATCACTTGTTACTGATTTTAGACTATCCCAAGAATCATGAAAAGGGCAGCATAGGGAAGGTCTGACAGAAGTGGGGGGCAGTTTGGGACAAAGGTGTGTGGTGTCTTGGTAGCTAATCCCATTCATTGCACTAAGAATAGCTGGGAGCCAGGTTGAACCCCTCTGCAGACTACTGCAGGGCTTTTGAGATAGGCTTTTAACAGCACCTCAGAAACTATTTTGGAATAAGGACAAAGCATGCTTTCATTTTTGCCCAAGACCAAACTGCTATGCTTTTGAAGTACTGGGGTATACAGGAGAAGGGAGAGTGGTAGATAGCAGTGTGAGTCAACCACACCTACTTTACAGGAGCCCTGTGAAAGGTGCCTTTTTAGTTGTTGTGCTTTTACGTCTTTCTTGGACTCATTGAGATATTTAAAGATCTCTCACAGGAGAAAAAAAAGTCAGGGGTTGCTTTCAGTGCAGAGCACTGATGTACTGAAATTTAGAAGTGCTCATGCCGCATTCTGTGCTAGGGCAACACATGGGTTACTGATCCTTTGCATGGGACAAAAATCACTCTTCCTCCATCACTGGCTTGCAAAAACTTTGTATCATGTCCTGATGCAGCATCCTCAGCAAAACTCTTCAAACATTTTGTGCCTGAAGTGAGTCTGCAGTAACAAGGAGCCATCTGAAGACAGCCATACTGAATGCTGGGCTGTGATTCACCATCACATGAGCTAATTTGTTTTCAGGGGTGTGTGTCAGTGTGGCATGCTGCCCATATAGCTCTGTAATACTTAGCTCAGCTCTCCAGGTTTCCTAATAATACTTGTACTCACATGACTTCCTTCTCAACTCCAGCTTCATCATTAAGAATATTCAAATGAGTCAGGTACGTAATTTGAGTCCCCTTATCTGCAAAATAGGGAAAGTACTGAGAGCAAGCTTGTGATGTTTAGTTTGAAAAGTGCACGGTGGAGAACAAAGTAAATGCCCTATACTTATTGCAAGACACTTAAAAACTTTGAATTACTGGAGTGATGAAATCATATGATAAGCCAATAATTTTGATTTGAGATAACAGTTCCATAAACTAGTCTGCTGCGCAAGTCTCTGGACTAAGAAGATGCTGGTTCTAGTTTGAAGAGCTATCTTATTCATACTAAATGATAGCAACTACTTATCTTAGTAGTACGATTTTAATTACCCACTAATGAGAGTGTTTTATTTAACTAGTTGTTCTCCATGCCTCTTCATCTGCCTTTTAGATAAATTTAATAAAACTAACTTTATTTTTTAATTAACTTTTCTTTAAAGTTCACAGGCATGTTCTGGTGACAGGTGAGACATAGCTGTATCTCCTGTTGATGAGTCTTCAACTAATACTTGCCAATATAGCTTTATTGTGCAGTTTGTACTTTGCACATTTCTGCTCTTAGAGTAAGCAAAGTTAGGTATAAAACTTGTGAAACTAGGGGAATAGGTTAGTGAGATCTCCCCATTGTATCAGTTTTAATCTCTCCCGAATCCCCTTATCTGCTAGCTAATCAAATGATATAAAACAATTCATCTTTCACCTTTTTTTACAAAGGAGGAGTTAAGCATGTGATTTGAAGTTGGGCTTTGGAGATGTCTTTATACTTGTTTTAATATTGCTCCTTCTGGAAATGAAACAGAATAAAATCCACAGTTTTCTTCAGGTTTGTAAGATTCCTTCTCTCTCTTTGAGTGGTAGCAGAGCTGCAGTTACTCTCTGGGGGCTGTTGTGAGCGGGGAATTGCCTGTGCGGTCCAAAGTGGACCTTTCAGGACTGGTTGGGGCTCTGACCTCTCGCCTGTTCTCTGCCTTTCCCCTGCGGCAGGGACAGATGGAGAGCAGAGTCTGGTAGTTCAAATGTCATCCCTCCCACACGTGTCACGTTATGAAGTTTGTAACAGTGATTATATATGTTTCCCCAAAAGGGAGACTTGATTTCCCATCCGGCCCCTACTTTTCCTTGTGTGACCCCTTCTCTTTGCTTACGATGGTCAGTAATGAGCATTTATGTAGCTGCTTATCTGAACCGATTGCTTCTTGTATTATTTTGTAGCCATTTGTCTCACAGTTTTCCAACCTACTGTGTTGCTTGTGTGAAAATTGAAAGCTTAATTGCTGATCCCATCTGAATTTAAAATCTGTCATGTACATCTATGACACACATTGTCAGTGTTTTTTCTGAGTTAGGAAGAGTATATCAGGCTGAAGAAAGGCTGAAAAACTGGGCTGGTGGGGGAAGTGATTTGTTTCAAATATGGGAAACTAAGAAGAAAATTTATTTTCTCTGCAAAGGCTTTTCTGGAGAGAGATGTTCTGTTGTAGATTTACTTCATGTGGAAGCCCAAGCAAGGGGTCAAGCTTTCAACTCTTGGAGGTGAACTTGAAAATAGAAGTGTAACCTATGCATTGGAGTTCTTTTTAGTTTGGTTATGAACTAAACTCAGTTACTGTTATATTTTGTTTTAATGATGTGTTGATGACCTGGGTGAATAAAATTCGTATGTGTCTTTAAGGGGCCTGGGATTACTTGCTAGGAGTATCAAGGATGGGGAATTGCAACTTCCTAGCCTAGCAGTTTAAAAATAAATGCTCAAAACAAAAACAACACTTGCAAATCTTGGTTAACGTGCTAAAAATGGGTTCCATTTAGATTTCAAATCCGTATGTGTGGAACTTACATCTGCTCATCTCAAGAAGAAAAATGCACCAAAGTTTTTAAATAACTGGAGGAAAATAGTTGTTTTTGCTGTTTTTTGGCAACCCCCCTTCTGTTCAACATCTGTAATAGAAAGGAAATAATTAGCTGCCCTATTCCAGAGAGCTGTCTCCTCAGTGAAAAACAGATATTCATAACAATGGATTGTTTTGCAAGTGTATTCCCAGTAACCCTTGGTACTTGTCCTTCAGAGCAGCTCTGCTGTGGCTTGCTTGTATGTAGCCTTGAATGTGAGGACTATGAGTGGAAGGGACTGTAGGGAGCTGTGGTTTGGACCAACACAGTGGTTGAAGATGACCTCAGCTGCAGCGAATGACAAGCTGGCTGCTATATTCTGATTCATATTATCCGAACTGACAGGGCTGGATTTTAAATCCCAGTTTCTTTCTCCTGCTGGGATGAAAGCGTGCCAGCCGGCGATCACATGGTGTGAGAGCTGTGAACAATAAAAGAAAGTTACTTGAGTAACTTCTCTTTTCAGTTAATCCTTTCGCTTTTTAAAAATGTGCATTTTCACAGTTCAGAATTCACTCTGATATCTTTGTATTCTGCCCTGGAGCACAAGATCTAGTTTATGCCATTTAAAAATTTATTTTAAATTATTCTAGTGAATTTTTATCTGTGCCACATAAGCTAATGTTTTCATGACAGTTCTTTAATGTAGAGGTTTTTGGCCACTGCTCCAGTATCTTGCGTGTTGTATTTACTTAATTCTAGGCATAAATTTAAATACAGATTATGCAATGAAAAAGGTTATTAGAAATGAGCATCGTGCAGTATAAAGGGAGAACAAAGTACCAACCAGAGAAATATACTAACTTGTCCTTTAAACTTGATGCGGCTTTAATTTCAAAGAGCAATGCAATTAATAGTGATAAAACTTTCATAGTAGCTGAGGCTTTAGACAAAACAGCTTACAGTAGTCCCTCCTCCTCTTCCTCCTCCTCCTTTCTTCAGCAGTTTGTAGGTTACATAAGCTGATTTCTTTGTTTTTCCTCTTTAATAGTGAACAGACTTCACTCTCTTCTCTAAGCAGACTGTCTTGCATGCTTACGTTTTTCCTCTCAAAACAGGCTTGCCTTCAAAGAGGGAGGAGCATAGTGTAATTCAAAGACCCAGCATGTAAACTGTCGGCATATACTGAACATCTGGCGAGAAGTCCTTTCTGGCTCCTTATAGGTCTTGTAAATAGGATATATGTGAGCCTGTCACAGGGTTATTACCGTTGTGAAATCAATTCCTCGTGCGCTGGTAGCGGAATATATTTATAAACAATGTCTTCTGAACCAGGTAAGACTGAACGGGATGCTTCTGTTAAACCTTCATCTCTTCAAGACTTGGGGCATATTTGTGTCCAGAGACACCGAGAGTTAAACTTTATAGTTTGAAGCAAATCGGTGAACATCCAGCTGCCTTGTGATGCAATACAGCTGGAATGCTCTGGTGGCTTTTTCCTCCTATTCTTAGTAAATGAGCTTGCAGTCTCTTGAAGCTTGCCTGATACATCTGCCACACGGAGAACTCTGCTGCTTTCGGCTCATTTTGCTGCTGCTTTCAGCAGCTCCAGACTTTCTTAAAAGCGAATGGGTTTTGTGATGTTTATAAGTGGTTTCTGTTCCTGGGTTATTTATCAGATTCATCAAGCTCTGCTTATTAGCTGCAAGGTTTCTATAGGACACTTCTATAAGTAAACATTGGCTCTAAGAATTATAGCTCTCATTCTTTTAGGAACTAGGTGTACACTTCTGACTTATACTCAGCTTTTCACGTATAATGTTGCAATAATCCATTCAACTGATGCATATGCGACATTTAATGTACAGAATTGGCTTCCAGAATTAAAGAATGTTTTCTTTTATTGCACCATCCAGTGAAAGGTTTGGATTTTTTCCATTGCAAATATGCTTGTAACTGAATTTTTAAGAATACTATTGAAAATACTGCTTTACTTGTAAGTGAGTGCATTTTTCAGTTCTGAGAAAAGTTCAGCTTAGGGTAAGTTAAATTAAAAGGCTTAATTCAGAATATTTCCTGTCTTATATTAAGTTTTCCACAGAGAGTTAGATGAAACGGATCTGTGGAAGGTTTGGGTTCAGAATGCTGGTGTCCCTCTGGAAAGCCCTCTGAGACTAAATACAGGGAAGGGAGTCACTGGCTGAGTGAGTTTGAGAGATTTGCTAGAGAAGCTTGGAGTAGGTGCATGTAAATAGCTCTACCCCAGCTCTCCTGATTTCAGTACTTGTGGGCATCTGATTTTCCTTGGATACAAAGAATACTTGCTTTAAAATAATTCTGTCAGCTCCTTACCTGTTTTATGAACACGTTTGAAATTGCCCTTCTCCCTCTAGCGTTTGATAATCAACCAAAAGGATAGGAATCACACCTTTCCTCTCACTCTTCATGTATCATTTTGCTGTATCCTGAGAAGAATCTACATGTGGATGTAGGAAACTTTTTTTCACTGATCTAGCTTTTAAGAGCTATTTTCTAGGATCTGTAATGCATATCCTTTTCCTGTAAATGTAACACTAAACCCTTATGGCTTTTCAGGAAGCTCAGTGTGGTGCCATAACTACTGTTTTCGGTATTGCAACTCATCTTCCCTCTTGCCCGTTGGCTTACTTTGCATTATTTCAGTTTGCAGAGGCCTACCAGTATACTTGCATATAACAGTGGCAGTCTGAATGTCAAATATATTGGTGAAGCTGTGATTTTTTTTTTTTATTTTTTTTTTAGAGATCAAATATCTGTAGTACAAATATATTTGTATGTGCTTTAAGGTGACACAGGTTATACTATCACAGTATTTTCTAGCCAGTGTATTTCCCAGACTCCAGTTAGAAATTGTGTGAAAGCAGTTGATGCAGGAGTGGACTATGGTGCAAATACCTGACTTGCAGGGAAGAAGGGGTGAGCTTCTACCAGCTGGTGGAATAGCGTATAGATACCTCCTAACATCACCTTCTCAGAATGGTGTAGGAAACTTACAGATAGACAGTACGCATAGAAAAGGTGACAGCAAGTAGATCCAGTCTGTGTGGGTTTGAAATCAAGTGGACAAATATCCCTGGACACTCCTAAATAGTATCTGAGAGAAGCAGTGAGTTGCTTGCTGAAGCACTGGCTGTCTCCAGTCTGAAATGGAAAGAAATCCTTCCAGTACTGACTGATGGGACTGGGTGAGAAGGGAACAGCACAGCTGAAGGGACAGCACCTATAGGAAGTTATAAATTCACGTGACAGTTTATTCATTGCTATCACAATGTGCAATTGAGAGTGTGTCCAGGTGCCTAAGCAAAGCAGTTTTTCCAAGTACTAAAGGGCCATAACAAATATGGAACACATAGAATGCACCTTTTCTGGAGCTTTGATGTTTTTGAAGACTGGAACTTTATAGATTCTATCTTGTAGTAGTAGTATTCACTATAGGATGAAAGCATCACTGAAAAACTGATTTCAATCAATGTCATTTTGAAAAGTTCAATGATCCTGTGACCCAGAAGTCAGCAGAGAGTTAAGTGTTTTCATTAGTACCATCACTATGCTTTGCTTTGTGACTGCAGCACCCCAAGTCTTATGTTAGTCTTTTATGTGGTAGGTGCTATATAAACAGAGACAGACAGTCTAATCGTTTACTTCAATGCTTGTAAAACCAGTGAATTTGTTGAGTCTTTACCAAAAATTCAAAATAGTTTTGGAATGCTCTGCTTCCCCATCTCTTCCCCCCTGTGCTGGGTTTATGATTATTCTAAAACAAAAGGATTAAATTCCTCTAACATTAAGAGTTTGGAAATTTAGTGCCTTTGTGTTCATTACAGTTTGACAGGCAATGCTTGACCTTGAGAAGGGTAGGTAGTTAGGAAACACAATCTTTCCTTTAGATTGCCATAAAATAATTTAACACATTGTTATTGCTCTTGCTTGCTTGTGAAAAAGCCCTTACAACCATGACCTGTCACTTAAAAAAGAAAAAGAAAAAGAAGGACGGGCAACAACTGTGTTTGGTCATGTAAGGTGGAGAAGGATTGGATTATTGCCAAACCTTGTATTATAAAAGAAATTAGATGTTTAGCCTTAAACAAACTTTATATTTTAAGAGTAATTTCATAGATTTTACTTGCTCTGTGTTTTGGAAAACTTTCTGCCCCAACGTGCAAGCCATCAGCTTTTTTTAATGAATATTTTGGTACTCTTTCTTCTGATGCCAAAAACTAAGGCTTTAAGGAAAACAGTAAATATTGCATAGGAGTCAGCAACATTTTTTTTAGACTGCAGTTGTGTGAACAGCTCAAGTGATCCAGTGGGCAGCTGCTGCCAAAAGGCTGCCCAGTCCCTCCCTGGGACTTCCCAGACTTTTAGTCTCATCCATGAGCCAATTCAGCTCACTCACCACAGCACAAAACTCCTGTGATAAAACCAGCGTCTGCTTGCCTGCTGGCTGCAGGGATTACACTGGCCTAGAGAGAAACTCAACGAGTGTCAGAGCTGGTAAGAAATAAGCGGTGGGAGCTACGGGGATGTGGAGGGATGGAGGGGATAAAACTTTCTCTTCTTGGTGGGGGGCTGTCGCACTCTGTCTGGGGTAGCTGCGGTTTGGGTTTGAGCAGCCTTTTTTGGTCTGTCCTGGGGTCTTCAAATGTTTTCATTTTCAAAATGTTTGCAAAGTGAAAGGTTGCACATCCTTCAGGTATGTTGAACAAAACTTGAGCTATTGCAAAATTATTTCTCTTCCTGAAATGTTCTTGGGTTTAATGTATTTTTACATTGTGTGACCTTTTTTTTTCAAGCATTTCCTATCCATTTGCACACTCAAAGGTAAATATTCATATGACTATTAATCTTGTTGGAACAGTATGGTAAATATCCATCCAAGTCTGCATCAAAAATTATTTTAATTCTCCAACTTAAGAAGTTTCATGAAATGACATTTTAAATTCATCACCGTTATGTTCTTTTTAAAAAAAAAAAAAAAATTATTTTTTAAAAAGTATATTTTATGGGGGGTCTGGAAAAGAGAGGATAGAAGACTAAACAATAGAATTGTTCTGACTTTGTATCTCTCAGCCAGTTCATAGCATAAAATGTAAAGCTGTTTCAGTCTATATAATGTTCAAGAGGCAACTGTACTGATATGCAGGTCTGTTAATCTGGGGTGAATTCTGTGGACAGTGAGAACAGTGGCCATCTCTGGCAATTTAGGGCTAAGGAATTTTTTCCCCATTTGGATTCCAGGCAACTTGTATTTGTCTTCCTCCCGTAAGGATGATTATGAACCGATGAGTTAGTGTGAAATGGTGATCTCTCTCTTGTTCTTCGTGAACAAGAGACAATGTAAAAGCTGGCATAATTATGGTAGGCTTTAAAGGGACTGGACAAGGAAGGTCCTTCTTTAAAAACTTCACAAGAAGGCCCTAAATGTACTTAAACCAGGCTTTCTGTGGCTATTCTTACTTTTTTTTCCAACCAGGTCAAAAGCAGGAAGCACTTGAATTCTTGTGAAGTGTCCAGCTTTGGGTTCTTTATATTTCTGTTTTGGTGCAGTGAGCATTCCCAGGGAGCTGCTTGTTTTTCTGTGTTTTGTAGATGATGGTTGTTAATTACTTGGCAGGGAGACTGAAGTGCTTGGGGAGCCTGACAGTGGACTGCCTGCCCCTGGCTTGGGGGAGGGAAGGCATTTGCCACCGAGCAGCCGGAGTGCCGCACAGCTGTACGGCTCGTGCTGCTGTAAGGGATGAACAACCGCGTGTTCCTCTTCACCCACGCTTTGTTCTTTATCAAGTTCATAATGTCATATTTACTTGCAATCTTTCACATAACAGGGAGTAGTGCCTGGTAGCCTGTTGTGATGCTATTGTGCAGCTAATATCCTGCAGTCTGTTCTTTAATTAGGGCATATTACTTTAAATTGTTTAAATCTCAAGCTACACATTTTTAGAGAATTGTTTTTTCATTTATTTTTTCTTTTCCTTCCCTACTGTTTGCTCCAACCCTGTTGAGATGTGATTCAACAGAATTAACATTATCTAGTGGCTACTTGCTTCTGGAAAGGGAGTCTTGTCTTCCTTTCCTCATTACTGAATACGCATCTTTGCCTGAGCTCTAGTGCATCTAAGGTGAACGAATGCATGAAGCTGGCTGCCTTTTTTTGGTGGGGTTACATTTCTGATGGTTTAACTTTCCCAGACTGCATCCTGGGGCTAAATGCTTGCCAGCACTGCTGCACAGCCAGGAGGAGGGAGGGGAATGGGTGGAACAACTCGTGTCAGTGACAGCTGGCGGCTGGATGGGCTTCGGGTTGTCAAATGCTGGCCGGACACACAGGCTGCCTCAGCAGTTGGATGTGGGAAGCAGTTTCCATCTATCAGTGATAATTTTATTGGCTTGTATTGAATAATTGACTTCTGTTTGGATCTTTGGCTGTTCCGAATTTTTGATGTATTATATTATGTATTTGTATCTTTAAACTACTTGAATGCCATCAGGGTGTATATTTATACAACTTCTGCTCAGATCTTCTGAAATAATAGATCAGTTACAGTTTGAACCTTCTGTAATTAGATATTCCCCCCCCCCCCCCCTTTGGGTCTGTGGGGGTGTTTTTTGTGTTTTTTGTTTGTTTTTTAGCATCCTGTTTCTAAAAATGCTGTCTCTTAGCAGTCCTTTTATCAACAGAAGTAGCTGATTTCATGTCTCAAAGCATATGGGTATTTTCTAAAATAGCTCTAAGTTGAGTTGAGATGAATGAGAAATAACTGCACAGATAACTGGGCAGAGTAGAAGATGAAAGTGTCAGTGACTGACTTGTTAGAGAAGTCTTCTGAAGCAGTATATACTGAACAAAATGGTGAAATGTGTAGTTAGATCAAATTTATCAATGTTTTTTTGAAAACCTGTTAGTATTTGTCTATAAATCTAAACACAGTTATTTCATAATGGCTTATCAATCATAGGAGGGGAGGACTTTTTGTCGTTCTCTGAGTTATCGCTGCACTTGCATACTAAATATATGTTAACATAGCATCTTGAATCATTCTGGTGGTTTGTATGAGATACAATCAGCTGCATTTTTTCCTCGCATGACCCCACTAGTGCAGGTGCTTTCCTTAATATGAAATGTTAGACTGTGCTGCCTGGCATGGTGTCATGCTGGTTATCTTGTATATGATAACAGGAAGAAAATAAATCATCTTAAGACTTGACAAATAAAGTGAAAGAAACACATAGGGTTCGGTGCCACGATCCTTGCTCAGACAAGTGATTCTTCTGTGATCAGTGAGTCAGCTTATACAAATGGAGTGTCTTATTTAGTAAATAGGAGCTTGAGACATTTAGAAAATGATGGTTGCCATCTGTGCAAAATATGCTGGTGTCAATTAAAAACTCAGTGAAAAAATTTCAGTGTTAAGTAAAATAATAGTTGAGTGACATTGCTCACCTCACACAGCTCTACACAGAAAACTAAAAGGAAAAAATAGTTTGGGGAAAACTCGGTGGAGCTGCGTCCTGCTCATCTTTTCTTGTGCTAGGGTTCATAATCAAAATGGCTGTTAATGCAGTAGGAACTCAAGAAAGCCACACAAACCTTACTCAGCCCCTTCCTTTGTCAAATGCGTAGGAAGCTGTAAAGAGCTCGCGGAGTGGGGAGGGGAGGAAATGGTCCTCGGAAACAGGGCTCACCAATGTTCCCATGATCACGACAAGGGAAGAGGTTGCGGTATGCAGTCAGGGAGCTCCCATGACTTTGTGAAATAGGGCCATGTGAGAAGCAGTTCTTGAGCTGAAAGTTGCCGTTATGTTTTATGGCACTGGCAAAAGGCTGTGCTGACAAGGAGGGAGGAATTTTCTGAAGTTACCTGGTGCAGAAATGAGACCGTAACAGCAGAGTAGCTGACTTTGGTTACAGGATCAGCTTCTCCTGGAGCAGTGAAGCTGCTGCTACTTACTGTACCTGTTTTCTTTTTCAGTGTTTTTTTTTGTAGTAACCTTGTGGTTCTTAACTACATGAAGCTCATGGTACATGGCTTGTAGGGTCAGGAACTGTGGTCACCCTTAAGACTTGTAGATAGGCTTAATAAAAAGAAAAAATATTGGCCAAAACTGCTGAAAGAGATATTGACATTATTTTATAAAAAACAAGCTATGAAAAGTCTCTACAAGTAAAAGAACACTATTGCATATTTTCTCTTTAGGTTTTGGGCTTGATAATACATGTTCAACACCAAAGTGAAAAAAAGGGTTTGAGGGAATGTTTTGTAATACAGGAACTAAGTCTGTGAAAGACCAGTCTTGGTTCCTGTAAACAGAACTTCTCTTACTCAGAGCTCTCCCTTCAATCATATGTCGTTCTTGAGACGTGGCTTGAATGTTGCTTGTCTCTGTTCATATAAGAAACCTCCATTATTCATCAAATAGTTGATGAATGACCACCATCAGCAAAGGCATTGTCCCAGTGTGTATGCGTGTAGGTGACTCGTAAGAACCTTAGTGTAATAGATGCTGTGTTTTTGGTGGAGGACCTCAGTCATAAGCTACTACTTTCAAACCACAAGCTGCACATTGGCAGCCTGTTCTAAATCAGCGTTTTCCAGTCAAGGGAGATGCCGGTGTGCTTCAGCCACAGAGCTGGGTAGTTCTGCCTGCTCCTTCCAGCAGCCCTGCTCCGCTGTGGTGGGGGGAACAGCAGTGGCAGGTTTCGGAGGTCCTGCCAGCTGAAGCAGCTGCTCAGTCAGTAGCAAGGCCCGAAGGCTTGCTGCCTCCCCTCCCTACAATGCGGGAAGAGGTACGAGTAGAAAACCACAGCAGCAATGGCAAGGACTAAGGTTGTCACACATTATCTCCGTGACTTGTAGCCTCTGCAACCTGTCTCGTGAGTGCTGCTGTGTAATTCCACCCCTGTGGTCATCAGTAACCCTCCAGCTCCTCTATCTCTAAGGTGCCTCAGCTTCAATTTTTGTCCCTGGTAGCCTCCAAAAACTGTGTGATTAGAGAGCAGTGGCACTGCTAGGCTGTAGACAACAGTATGAAAGCAGTGGTCCAGCAAGGGAAAGGTGTAGAAGATGGTGACTGCAGAGAGGGCTTGTTCTCAGAAAGCTCAAAACTGCCTTTTTAATACAGCTTTTAAAAGCTGTTCACTGTTTCTTTTTCCATTTTATTTTACATTACTATTTAACATTCATACTATATACCACTTGGACTTCTATCAAAATAACTTTGATTTTAAAGATTCCACATGTTGAAGGTGTTTTTTTGACTTGCTTTGCATTCCCTTACCTCACGTTGCATCTCCGTATTCCAGAATTTGCCTTTTCTGATGAGGAGTGTACTGTAATCAGTGCATGTTGCATGGAGAAACCATAATTACCTCTTTGGGCTCAGTGTGGGACAAAACCATTTGAAGTCCTGTACAGTACTTTTTGTTTTATTGGAACAGCAACAGCAGTGCATGTTATATTATTGTGCTAATCCAAAATCTAGACAAATGTTGAAAGATAATTCCATTAATTGCTGACTTACTCATTTTACTAAGACTCACAGCAGATGTGCAGGTCTGCCTGCATGGAAATGACTATTAGATCAGAGCCAAAAGAACAAAGATCACAGCCAGACAGGACAACAGACTAAGGCACACTGAGTCTGCCTGCTGTAGCCAGTGTTGGCAGGACATCTGTAGTGAATGTGAAATTCACCATTCCGTCCTTCACTTTGCATGATATACAGTATACTGAGACTAAGGAATTGTTGATGTTAAATCTTATTTTGTTAAAATTTCAGTGCTTCCTGTTAAAGCTTGGACTTTATAATCTTGAAGCAGATAGCCTATTTAAATGTGGTGGCATCTGTAGCTGGTAACTTGTCAAACTGTAGCTCTTTAGTAGCAGTTACTATAAACTCTATTTCAGTCTAAAAATGAAAGTTACTATAGGAAAGATGCATGGTTTCTTTCAAACAGAACTATAAAGCTTGACAAAACATAGGAGAGGCAATGTTGAATGCTTGAGCCTCGTGAATACCCACAAACCAAATCAGTGCAGTAATGTCTCATCTTAAACAAAGCAGATGTGGGCACATATCTACTTTGAATTGGGTTCTATCACTGATGCTCTGCATAACCCACCTTAGTTTATTAGAAACAAAATTATTTCAAAAGTCAAAAGTTGTTTCTTTTCTTAGAATATCTTTTGTGTGTTGTACACAGTTAAACTCGCTGAAGTTTTGTTTCAGTTATCCTTCTGCATTACTGCTTGGTGTGTTATTGTAAGTGGCTCACATACACAGTGTTATGCATACAACAGTTTGGAAACCTCTGCTTTATGTTACTGTGTAAGGTAGCGTATCTACCAAGAAGTTGAATATTTTCTAGTTCTTAGCAAGTATTGTGTAACAAGTGTTTGGCCTGCCAGTTTTAAGTTCAATACTGTTTCATGTGTTTAACTTCAACATCAAATGTTGTGACTGCATTCACAGGGGTCATTGAACTAAAAAAGCAGTATCAATACACTTCTTGCTATCTACGATTTATACCTACCATGTTTTCTTTAAGATTTATTTACTCCATGCAATAAATGCTATTTATTGGGGAGTATGTGAGGATAGTATTTGTTTGGTAGTCCTAGGAATGTTCCCATGCAGTGAGAAATAATAGCCTTACATGCTATTTTTCTTTATTTTTCCCAAAAAGTGGCCTACCTTCTTCTGTTGAATTTAGAATATTTTTGCCTGTGTCTGGAGAATAGCTTTGCAAGAAAAAACCCTACATTTTTGCATTTTGCCAGCGTATGTATCTGAACTAATCCTTTAATGGAACCTGATCTGTGTCCTACATTTTGCCAAGATTCCGCTCTTCAAAGATATTTCTAAACCTTCTGATACTTGCCTTTTATTTTTTTGGCCAGCACCTTCTTGCAAAAAAAACCCTAATTTCTTCAGCGAGACAGCCCTCCTGACTTCAGCTAAAGTTATTTTTTTCTCTTTTTACAGCATTGGTTTATCAACTGTTTGCAGTATTTCAGCAGTGGCTCGCCACAGTAAAGGCTGGCCTGATGTTTAACCTTTAGGGCTCATCTGCACAGAACAGAGTATCAGTATGAAGTTTTTGTGCTATTCTGCAGCTGCAAAGCATTCATCACGCTATCACCACTGTGATGAGAGAGGTGAAGATTAATTACAAATGTGTAATTAACTTGAGATGAGAGCATTTAATAGAATTTGGAGGAAGGTAGATTTTTTTTTTTTTTCATGAGAGAAACTGGACCTCCAGACTTCCTACTCTCCTCCTCCATACTCCTAATTTTCAGATAGTTTGGGCTTAGTCCAGTTATTCTTAAAATCTGTTTGGGTGTGCATCAGCAGTATAAGCCTCTTAGCAACATGTCGGTTCCTCTCACAAACAGGACAGACCTGTGAAGGGTAGGTACCAAGTTACTAGAAACTTAGTTTTGAGGCACAATTGTTTGGACACAATTGTGGGCAAAATCCATGACCTGATGTACTAGATTTCCTGCTCAGGCCTCAACAAATCTGTTGTTGTAACTGCTCAGGTGAGAGGCTGCTTTCTGCCTTCTTGTTTGTGCTCAGGAAGCAGCTCACTCTTGTCCTGGCCTTGCTATAGCTCCTGTAGTGTTTGGTGAGTGAATGGATGGGTTGAATTAGTCTCTTGTAGAGTCAGTGCTACTTAACACACTTCTGAACTGATCAGGAGGTTGTATGGCTAAGTTACTGTGGCTAAACCAATTGCTTTAGCATTATTAGCTGAACCTCCATGTATGTCTAGGGATGAGTAGGAAGGGTGAAGATTTGCATTGATCTTACATGAAAAGATCTAGCAGTAGAACATCAAGACCACAACCATTACGGCTGGTGTTCTTGGGACTTAACACACTAGGTATACATAGCTATATAATTTTAAGAGAAGTAATTCTGAGACTTAAATTTTGCCTTCTGGCAGTCACAAAAGAATACCCCTTTTCCCATAGACTTTGGTTACATCCAGAAATGCTGCATTTCTTTCATTCAGAATGTATGATCAAGAGTGGAATTGCAATGGCAGTAAAAATTAGGCAGTGCTGGAGCAGTATATATGCACTATGTGCTATAAGTGGGACTGAAAATAAATATAACAGAAGACCTAACGGTGTTGAGATTGTCTTCCTGAAGCTTATGGAACTGCTGATGGAGGACCTATCCAATACTATAACATCAGTTTAACCTTTTGTTAATATAAGCAAGCCCTTTTTTTCATGTTACTGGCATTTCAAGCTGGCTGATTATGTTTGTCTAAATGTTCATGGTTCCAAGTTATTTTTAATCATCCCCGATTATAAGAGGTGGTATTAATCATGTACTAGTGAACACAGTAACTGGCTAGTAGTATTTTGTTGTGTATTCCATTTCTGACATCAAGTAAAATTTCTCAGTTATTATAATGCATAGAAATAGTAGTAATGCGCCAGTGTTTGTTTAATCAGGTCAGAAATAATCACAATGGGAATCTGCTTCAGCCTAGTAAAAGCTGCAGGTTTTTGCAGCATGTCTGACTTTTTGCATATCTAATGGGATTTTAAGTTGTACTTACAGGGCAACAACTGTATTTCTAAAAGGTAGACTGTATTACCGCTTACTTAAATGGACAAAATTGAGCAGCCCTACTGAAATGCATGCTGCTGATTGTGGAGCAAGTATTTGGTATTTTTGTAATGTGCTGAAAATTATGTGTTTTGAACTTTTGTTACAATAGACTTGCATACAATACACTAGATACAAATCTGTGGTGAATATTCCTGTATTTCTGCCACAATTTTCTTGTCTAAGTCACCTGGAAGGTAATATCTTTCAGTGGCTAGAAACCAGGGCTCAGATTTCCAGGGATGTTAAAGGATGCTTTTTATCCAGAGAATTTGACTACTTGATTTTGTATAGAAGTATGGTGTGGCTAGATTTCCATTACCTTTTTCCATTCCAGCTTTACATGTGAAGAAAGCTGTTCATCCTGCTGTGGCTATATTACTCTTCAAAACACATGGCTTGAGGATGTGACATGATTAACAGAATTACTAGTTTGAAATATAGGTTAAATGTCTGTAGCGTGTCTATCTCCAGCAAATATGGCTTCCAGACAGGATGAATAATTTGTGTGATGGCTTGTACAACAATAATGAATTTGAAGACGGTCTGTTTCCCTGCACCCCCCATGTGCGGAGTTGTTATGAGTGTGAAGCCAGAGCACGTCTTGGGTCAGAACACCTCTCGGAGCTTTTGTTTTCCGTAAGCAGTTGCAAAAGATCTCACTACAGAGAAGCAATCTTTTCTGTTGCTTGTGTTATGGTTTTGTATTAGAGTGGACAAGCTTTACAAAATGGCTTTTGCCCACTGAATGCAACTAATATTTGCCAATCTAGTGGGGGGGGGGGGGGGGGCGGGATGCTGACAACAAAATCGATTCTTAAGACAGCCTAATGTTTTTGCATTAAAGGTTTGTTTTCAGCTGTTCCTGGTTTTGCTAGACTTCGTATTAAGGCTGTGTGTGTGCATGTGTAAACCAAGTAGAATCCAAGATCCAAGTCTGAGTATCTATTTGAGGGTCGGGGTTGTGTTTAAATGATTGCTTCAGGCCGATCTAAGTAAGGGCTGCTGCTGAGAGGCACTGTCTTGTCCCCTTCCAGCCATATTCCTGGCTGTCCGCTTGTGCTAGCAGTAGTGCTGGGGTGGCCATGAGGCCAAACTGATGTAAAATATACTCCAGCTTTCAGCTGCATCGTTTCTGCTGCTTATCTCACTGTGTGGTTGAACAAACGCTGGTGCTGGCATAGAGGAAGGAGTAGCCAGAAGCAGAAGCTGGAGCGGATGGTGACAAGGAGTGGCAGACCACAGAGCTGCCCTGTTCTCAGCAGCAGCTCTGCATCTGCCGCGGCTTAAAGTGATGGTGAGCGATAACCTTAAACAGGAGTAAATGCCTTGATAAAGTTGTGTGTGTAAAATAAGTTCCTATTCTGACCCCAGCAGTACCTTGTTTTCTTAGGGAATCCTTTAATAAATAGGGTACTATTTTGATGGAGATTTCCAGCCTTGACCTGAACAGTTGACAGCAGCAATGCCCCTTACTGAGTTGCAGTTGGAGAGTTGGAGATTTTGAAGTGCATTAGCTGTCAAATCTGCAGGCAAAATAGTTTTCAGAAAACTCTAAAGACTTCATGCTTTCACCCTCGTTGCAAAGTTCTAAGTGATCTGAATGTAGATTTAGAAACCATGGGCAGTTGCCTACCTGGCTTGTGTATCATAGTGATCCTGAAGGAGTTACCCTTTCTTAAATTTATTTCTGAATTGGGCATTCCCCAATTGGAGTGTAAACTGCTACAGTATGGTATGGGATTCTGTAAGAGAGGGAAATTCAGCCTGTTGGCTCTTTGATGGAGACAAGGAAGACTTGCTGGTATGACCCCCTGTAATATCACCTTTGTCTGTCAAAGAGCTTTCAGTACTCTCACCTCCATAGGATAGACAGAAATGGCACTTAAGGTACCTTCGTAGGCATTGAGTAATGGTGTGGGACAGAGCTCCCACTGCTGTAGTACAATACAACTTTGTGTGTATGGAGCGATGCCCAAGGAAACAGAGCTGAGGAGTTTCTGCCTAAGATCGCAAATGGCTGAGAAACTTCCATACGTGGTGGGCCTCATTAGATTATCTGCATCGTTCTGGGACCAGCCACCTGTATATTCTTGGGACATCCCTTGCTAACTGAATGAAATGGAAGAGGGAAAGATGCCATGTTGCAGCTGTGGGTGTCTTGCATGCATTGTGATCTGAGTACTGGTGCTTTGGTAGCGTGGTTTGTTGATCTCACCATGGACCTCTGCAAGTCTCCACATTTGTAGAGACAGTTTCTTGGTGTAGGGCTACTTCAGTGTTTAAAAGGAAAAAAGGCTTCTAAGAAATAAAGCATAAATACTTGAAAATATTGTTGGAATCCACAAAATGTTGAAGAATCTTTAAGCGGCATTGGGTAATAGCTATGGCATCTCTTTCCACTGCTGTTCTAAGAGGAGGCTTGGCTGTTGCTAGGAATGGCTTGATATGATGGGTTTTTCTATGGGAGAGGGAGATGGATTAGGTCAGAGGGTCCAGACTCTGCAGACCAGTTGTTGTTCAGAAGACATCAGAGCATCACCTTATGAAATGGTTGAGTGGGTTTTGGATTTGCTTTCTTTGGAAACATGCAAAGAAAACACCACTCATGCTTGCATTCCTACTGGTATGAGCCAGCAAAGGTAAAATGATGGCAATAACAATAAATTGAAGTGTTCAAACTCTACCCTAGTCATTTTGTTAAAAATTAATATAATTATGACAGCACTGCAATTAATGATAAATGGGGTTTCTTCCTTTCCCTTGCTCTTCCCCACAAAAAAATTGTGGATTTTTTTTGATTCAGAGATGGATGAATATTGACCTAAGTGAGATCTCAAGGTCCTTCATATTATTATTTCAAGTTTTCGATTGTGTTTACAGAACCAATTGCTTTCACACCCCAAAACAAAAGTGCATGGTTTAGGCTTGTGTAATCACATTCTAATAAGTGCTTTTATTACAGTTTCCATTGTTTGAATATGTTTTGCTTTATATTTTCTTCCAGCTTTCTTACCAATACCAGCATATTGATCCTCTTAATCATAATAAATTCCACTCTGCTAGGAAGAAATGAAATAGAAGAGTCAGCTGTCTTTGTGCTATGTTCTTTTTTTTTTTTTTTTTTAATACTTACAATAGGAGCCCTTTCAAACCAAAAAGATGCAATACATTTAGCTAATTTTTGGATGCTACCTTCAGTAAGAAAATAAACTTTTTGAATGTATAGCATTTTGTGAACACTTTGAATACAGAAATAGAATGGCTGAACAAAAATGCTGTGTTTTATATAGTTCTTCTGTTGAACAAGCACACTGACAATTCAGATAGGAAAAAGTCTGTTAGAGATTGTAATCTTTCTATAGAAGAGCTTAGGATAGTCATGGTGGAAGTCTTTTTTTACATCCAGCTGTTCAAGGTTTAAACAACATAATAAATTTCAGTGAAAGGCAAAGTGTGTTTTTAGGATGAGACACTCTTAAAGGGAAGATGAGTGTTCTAATTTTCTCTGTAGATAAGTGTTAGCACTTAATAAATGTGTTTATAGACATTCTACCTTACATTTAATCCTGTTTCTAACTCTTCTTTTTTTTGTATGTATTTGTTTTTCAGGCAGCAGCATCTGTCCAAAGTCCTTAATATTGTCTAGATCTTGTACAGCAAGTGCCACGAGGCTAGTTGAGCAGAATGTACGCAATGAAGCGGCTCAGGGAATAAATGGAAGTGTGCCAGTCAAACAGTCCCCACGTTCAGCTTCAAATCCAAAGCCACAAGGTAAGTAGTCTCAAATATTTTTGTTAGGAAAGTTGTTCTTCATCTCAGACTTTAAGAGAAATAGAGCACCTTGAAAGAACTGTATTTGTCAGAAAGCAAATAGTGGGGTAAAAGCTTGCTACTGAAATACATATGTTCTCTAAATGCTTTATGAATCTGTAATATCTGAAAATATTTTGCTGAAAATGGTTCTCCGAAGGAAAGTTGGTCTTATAATATGTTACAAGCGCATAGGTCTAGATACACTTTTTATCTCAAATATCTAGTAATTTGCTGTGCACTTACTGCCAGGCAGCAAGTGTTAAATTTGTTCTCTGCCCAAGTGGCTAGTAGGTAGAGATGGGAGAACACATGTAAGTTCCTTGTTTGTATTAAACTATTGCCAGGGCTTCTTTTTTCAGAAGGATTACTGTATTTGAGCTGGAAGATTTTGATACTATTTTTGAGTTGGAGTGTTTGGCAGGCTGGCTTCAAGGCGGGGGTGGTGGGGAAGATATTCAGGGCCTTTGGGGTTCTAGCAGAGTTCGAGAGGAGACCTCCTGCAGGAGTATGTGGAAAGATGGGAATGTTGTGTTTGTACAGTAAAAGCTGACCAATAATGTCTGCAGAGTAGAAGTAGATTTTCTTTCTGTCCATAAATAGTATCTTCACTTTTAGAAGCCAAATAGGTCAACCTACATGTTGACTTTATAATCTAAACCTCAAACCATCTTTTTATGTGGGCTTCTCAGTAATATTGATGATCCTGCTGAGGTTGATCACAACAAAGAGTCAGTATGTTCTGGAAGTCATGGATTAAAAGTGAATCCGGACTGATGTCTTTTAGGAGTGACATGCACTAGGAACTTCATTCATCTCAAAAGTTCAAAAAAAAGAGGGAGTTTAGAAGACTGATATCATGATCCTGCTCAGTGAACTGGATTCTGAGGCACAGTGATGCTATGACAGAAACTAGAATTACTTATAGAAAACTAGATCACATCTAAATCGCGTATAGAAACTAGAATCACATCGAGTCATCATGTAGTGGGTTTAACAATCTCTGCATCAATTAATGGGAAAATGCCTCTTGAAGAATTTTGCATCAGTCTTGAATTCATCTTAGAGTTAAGGGGTGTCAAGGAAGTTTTGTTTACTTGGGCAGAATGAGAGCAAAATAAAGCTGTATTTTTTGTATTGTTTGTTTTTATAGAACTTTTGCCAGTATTGTTCACTAAACTAAGATGGTTTTTATCAGTCATATGTAAACATTACTTATCTGAGTAGGCTTTCTGCATCGGTTCCTAGATCTCTGAAACACATCCTCTGAAACTAAGTTAACAAGAAAACACATGTTCTTCCTAAGAAAAATATTGTAGAAATCTGTTAGAGGATAAACAGAAATGGGCAAGCAATAAAAAGATTTTAAGCCTTTAAAAAACAAAGCCAGCCCACTTATTATAAATTTTAGCTGTTTGATAAATTAGGAGTTGGATATTATTGGACCCCATTCATTCCAGTAGTTGCGCAGCTGTTGTTGCTTTTCCCTAGCCATGATTTCTGTGTTTGTCAAAATTGCTTGCTCCAAAATGTGGCATAGCCAGGAATAGTGTTGAAGTCTAAGAAATGCAGCTGTGTAGATTATATTCAATAATACTGTTGTAAAGAGTATTTTGTGCCTGCTTTGTTCATGGGCCTATGTCTTTCTCCATTTATTTCCATTAAACGTGCATCATATTGAAGTTTTATAGTATATCTTTTTTGCCTTTTTATTTAATTGAAGCAAAACAAAATAGAATGAATGAGATAAACATTTGGGAGTCCAAACAATCCAAGCAAATGAAATTTGCTCTAGTTTATTGGTTTAAATGTGGTTGCTAATTTCATTTTTTTTTAAATAGCTTTTCATGTACAGGTACAGAAACATTTTTGGTTTATAGTGGCAGGAAATTTTTTTCCAAATTGTTGTTCTAGTCATACAAATACTAAGTGTCCTTTCATAGTGAAAGGAAACAAGATGACTTGACAAGACCCGAATTGTAATGCCAGTGTATTTGGTTGTTGATGAACTGCAAAATGACCTTCATCTAACCTATCAAAATGTATATAATTAAAATGAGAGATATAAAGATGACTTTGAGGTTGCGTTACAAGTGGGGTACAGCTATTTTTAGTAAACTTAGCTTTAATAGAGGGAATAGAGCTTTACTATAGAGGAAAAATGTCCAAAGGCTTGCACTTGAAGTGAACCCTGGACTCTGAACCTGTTCTGTCTGTACTTGGTCTCTGAGAAGTAGTTTAAATATCTGGAAACAGATCACTCAGGGTAGCTAGATCAAATGAATAAATTTCTGCACAGAATCCAATATAAAATTCTTTCTTTCAATTTTCATTTTTTCCCCCTGGCATTTCAACGAGAAAACAAACTAGCTGTCTAATACACTGACAGTAAAAGGGCAATTTTTGTTCCCCAATAATTCCTTCCATCAACAATTTAGCAATTCATATGTCAGATTTCTGTGTTGAGTACAGTTTGATTCATAAAAATATTTGCAAATGTGGAACAAAGCCTGAAACTGACTGAAGGCTGATGAGGGAGTTAAGCAAAGAAATCAGGACTGAGGAGAAAAGCATTCGCAATCTGTACCAGCTGTGAAACATGGTGCTTCGCCTTTGCATCAATGCAGTGCAATCTCTGATGAAGTGGACTAATCCAGACTGGAGGTAGTCAGTGGAAAAAAGCAAAATATGCTACTGAGTTCCAAGGCAAATATGATGCATGAGAGATGAAGCAAATTGTTAGATAATTTGAAATTTGCCCTTACCTACAAATATTTGGGCAGCGATCTGAACCCAGTAATAGCAGAATGCATGTAGAGTGACATGTACAAACTGACCAGTTTTTTCTAGTTTCCTCTGTTCCCTGCCCTTTGAACCTCTTGCATGAGTTTTATATGATGCCGAATTACTAAATACTGGGCACTGAAACTGTTGTCTGTACCAGGCAGTTTTATTGTAGGATGGAAAATACGCTGAAATGTCAAACACTTTTTCAAAGCAGTGAAGTGTCTTGTCAGTTCAAGACTGTGCATCAGTTGCTCATTTAGATTTTTCTAATGAGTGCTTAGGAGTACTTGTGAATCTCCTGCTGAGGCTGAAGAGGCATTTTTGTTTGGGTTGGAGATGATTTTCCACTCCAGAAGATGGCCTGGTTTGTGCTACTGTGAAATGGTATGGACATAAAGCATTCAAGACGTAGACTTCAGCAGTCAGTTTTAGCTGACTGTCTACTGTAGAGCATCAGTCCTGTCCTCCTTTCTCAGTTAATTATAAGTCTGTTGTTTTGAAAGTATTCAGTGACCTGGGCCCAGAAAAGCTGAAAGATTTCTTAAAGGTCTGGGATGTAGACTGTACTTCTCTGGCAAATGAAACTTCTACAGTTAAAGGTGAATTGAACTAAAACTGAAAGTTGCTTCTAGCTCGACTTCTCCAGTCTCAGTGGTGCTTTAAGAACCTGTAGCAATGTCTCTTTTATCAACAAAACTTCTACATCCCAAACATTTTCTCCAGGAAGAAGACAAATGAGAGAAGAAAGCACATCTGATTATTATTGGTCTTCTTTTTTAATATATTATTGGAAGATACTTATTCTGATGTGATATAAAGATACGGAAATTTACATCCTAAAGAGGAGATGACTTTTTCTCTTTCTGCTGAGTCTAGGTTACTAGTTATTTTGTACTGTTCTTGCAAGTGTAAATCTTTGGTATCTTTCCAGCTGTGCTCATTTGACCTTCCTAAAGGTGATGGAGCATGCAAGGAGGTGATGAAGAATGACTCAGCCAGGAGAGCTGTAGTTGCTTACCACAGGAACTTTTAACTGTATATTTTCATTGAATCAAAGCATAGCAGCATTTTTAACCATCAGGAGTTAAACGCGTAGGGAGAGATTGAACACATTATGCTTTCCAAGAGAAGAGATAAGCGATCTTTGCTAATATGCTTTGGAGTCAGCAAAGGTGGCTGCACCTTTTGAACCATTTATAGCATTACCTCCCATCTCCTTATGTATATGTACAAAGTTGAATGTCCAACTAGGCGCTGCAGCTTAAATCTTGATTAGGTATTTTGGCTAGCATTATACAGTAGCAGCTACCTGAGTATACTGAGGGTTTTCTTTGGGCAGAATATACAGTTCATATCTCCTAATGAGCTCAAAATTCTACAGTATAGAGACAAGAGTATTTATAGACTCAAACAGAGCTCTGTATTATGCAGGGTATTACAATGGGCCAGTCTTTTCTCTTTTTTTTTCTTTAAGATCCTTGCTGTGTGCACATTGAAAAATAATCTGATTAAAACAAAACACTTCAGAAGTATATTGAGGGGAGAATTAATGGAATTTGTTTTTCATAATCCCCATTAACAAGGTTGACCTTACAGGAAGGTTTGCGGGTTTATTTTACAGTACTAATTATTTTCTTTTCATTGATCTTGTGACTGTCCTTTTCCCATTGCTCTATTTCTAAAACTTACAGTAGCTACAGCAGCAGCTGATTTGGAGTAATGCTGTCTCTTAGATGGTAATACGAGTAAAGAAGAAAGTATCTTGCATTAGTGAATTGGCATGGCTGTTTGGTTTGTGGTTCTCCTCTGAAGACACTACAGGGATTTTCAGTATACTGGGATTGTCCAGTTTGACCAGAGGTTCCTCGTGCTTGCCCTACTGAAATGCTGCTGAGCTGGATTTTTTTCAGTAATAGCTGCGAAAGTGTGCAACACCTCCACAGAATGTCCTAGAATTTGATTTTTGTCTCGGTGGATCCAGTATAAAAATAGCTTCCCACTAATTCCTTCTGACATTAATTCCATCAAGTTTAGTAGTTTTAATGTATCCTTGTGAGGATATTAACACTTTATGAGATGTACAAGTCCATTAAATGAGAGAATTCACAGGACTGCGGGTTATACAAAATCCATTGCAAGAGCAAGAAGTATTTCTACAAACTAGCATAGTGCTGGTCAGTAAATCCACCCAGCATCCCCTTTCCCTTCCATCTCCTCCCTGAGGGAAAGGCAGTGCCCACATTTAATTATGTGTCCTGCTTTTTCCCATCCCTCTTGTCTCGCCTTTTTCAGCTGTCCCATAGCCTTTGTCAGCACAGCAAGCTATTCAGCGCTTGGACAATTATCTGATGCTCATTGGCCTAATTCTGCCAGACCTTCTCCGAACTCCCTGAGAAGAGGGAATAGAGGGAAAGCTGCTCCACCACATTGCAGCTGCGGCTGGGCAAATGCATGTGGCTTCTCGGGAGTGGCTTAAGTTACCACACATACTCAAGTAATTACACAATTTAATATTCTGCTTGTTTCAGGATTGCATTGTAACTATTTGAAGTTGCAGTATTTTAAGTAAGTCATCCTTTCTGCACTGCATCTTTCCCCAAACTTACTTTTTGCTTGTATTAATAAATATAAAATAAAGCTTGAAAGGACCAAAGATACACACATATACACAGTAAAAGAATCCTATCTACAGTAATTCTCTTCCTTCTCCCTCCAATTATTTCATTTATCAGCATTTGTAGATGATATGGTTGAAGTCTAAAGCTTTTTGTGGTACATTATTTTCTTCAGAGAGTCCCTCATGGTATTTTCCAGACTGCAGTGATCACTACAATCCCACTTAAATGCAATTAGGTTATTGGAAGCACAGATAAATATTACCTCCTATAAATTTAATGTAAGATAGAGATGGAAAGTCACCTTTAATCTAGTGTTCCTTCAAGTTTATCATAGTCCATGATAGCATATTTGCAAGAATTTTTTCAACACTTTCAAATGTCAGTTGATGGGATTTAAACAAATTCCTGTGGTGCACAGGCTTTCCAGGGTAAGTCAGTAAGCCATTCTAGTCAGTGATGCGAGCAACATGGCTTTTTCACATCCATCTTCTGTATATCCTGTACTAGAGCTTATTTTTCTACCATGAGAGTTGCACGTGATTCCTAATGTCAATTCCTGTCCTCCTTCCCTTCATATTTGCTCCCTGGCAGGTCTGTGTAGTTACTGGATGGTGAGTGCCTGTGGCACACTGGAGCGTTGGTGCCTGTGGAGTGGTGGCCGAGACCCAGGGGCCGCCGGTTCCACTGGCAGTGCATTGCCTATTCCTGCTGATTTATGCCTGCCTTTAATAAAAGGGCAGATATAGTCTTTATATCACTTTCATATCAAATGCTTTTGCTTCTCACAATATGTTTTGGGAGCACGTGTGGGGATGAGCAGAGTTGTGTTCTTGGGAATTAAGGACCTTTCCCTTAAGTCTCACCTTTTGATGGAGCCGAAGGTGTGTTGCTCTCATAGTGGAACACAGTCAGGCGCTGTCTGAAATGCTTTTGCTGCTCACAAATGCTGCATAGTAGTTGCTTAAAGGGATAAAAGTTAATTTAAAGATCCCCAGCACTTGTGACTTTAGTTGCTTTATGTGTCACCTTGTCTGCTGCATTAAACAATGGCTGATCATTAGCAATCTAATTAGAAGGACTTATGGTAGTAATGGGGAAAAAGCAAGAAGAATAAAAAACATTTTCAGGGGGCCAGGTTTTCAGCGATATAAATAGACAAAGGTTCAGTGAGTAAAGGAAGCTCAAAGCTGAAGGCAAATACCTTTTCCACTGACTATTATTATTGAAGTCACGAGGGAGAAGGTAAAGAATGAGAGCAACAGAGTTTTGGGGCAGCAATTTAAATCTCTCTCTTGAGCTCCACAGCACAACTAGAACCTCTGATTATGCTTAATTCTTTTTTATCATAAAAACTGCATGTATGGAGGCCACATATGTGTTTACTACAGTACCCTATAAAAAACAACAAACAAGAAAACCCCTTAATTTTCTAGCTTGTTAAAGTAGCATGTGATTCAGCTTTTATCCAAAAAATATAACAAGATGCCTGATACCAGACAGTGCATAAAAAACTATATGAAGTCCCTGCGTTCATAAAGCAACTTTAAGGTTTAGTAAAGCCAAGAGCGTCTCTTCTTCATTACTGTAGTAAGTTCTTATACAAAAATCTCATATATGTTCTGTCAGTTCAAAGAAACAGTTCATGAGCGATTGACTAGTGGTTGTTGTTATTGTTGTTTGCAGTGCCTCCAAAGCCAATTCATCTGCAGAAGTTGTCACCTGTTACGTACCAAACCCCTAGGCATAAAGCTTTATCAAATCAGAAACCAAGAATGGAGGAAGAGACACCCACCCCTGTTTCTAGTGTCGCAAAGGAAAAGTCCAGTAAAGTGTCAGATCTCATCAATCGTTTTGAGGGAGGCAGGTATGTAATAGAATTTGAATTGGTTTGTAACTCTGTTGTGTGTGGATTGTTGGACCTTGAACCTGTGAGGAAAAATATTGGTACCGTGGTAGTGCTCAAACTGATCCCTGCCAGAGGACTCCATGGCAAAACTGCACGTTTTGAAATGGTGCAAGCCAATTGTTTATTTGGCCTGTACAATGTGTGCTTTTTCATAAGGTGCTAGTCTTACATTTTCTTTTTTTAAACAAAGACACAAACAAGCTTGTAGCATTTTTAAAACATACTGAAAAAGGTCAGCAATTTGAAACATGGGAGCTAATCTTAAATTCTTTTGCTCTTGCAGAAAAAAAAAATTTACTAATTTTCCCTTTATACTGTCTTAACCTCTTCAGATCATTCATGTGAAGAGGGTGAACTGTACGAGTTATTTGTATTGATAAGGCATACATTCTCTAAACTGTTTGCTTGGTAGTACTTGGTGATCTTGGTGGAATAGCTTGGTGTTCTTGAGTTTTCATACTGCCTTTTACAGGAAACAGCTGGAACTTTGAGAAACATAAGCCACAGTGAACTCTGCTTTCACAAAATAGTGTTACTTGTGTGTCTTTAATTAGATGTATGTGACAAGCATTATAAGCTCTGAAACAGAAGTTCCGAATATATCTGCTCTGTATAAAGGGAGCGACCTTCCACAAAGCCTGTGACAGGAACAGCTCAAGAAACAGTCCAGCGACAGTTGAGTGTTGCAAGTTTAGGACGTGGCTTTCTTGTGATTCCTTGGGATACTGATGTTCTGAAGGGGTGTCCCCTATGGGAATGAACGCATGGTGTACAACAGAGCATGTCCTTCTGAGGAGCCAGAGTATTAAGACTCTCATTGAAAGAATTCCCCGCAAGATGGGGCAAATTTAATCCTTTATACAGAAGCAGCTGAGCATTGTAAAAGCACGTTTGTCTAGTGGAATAGAAATAATTTCAGAGCTTCATCTGCAAGAAACTTCTGTCATTAGGCAGACTTCATTGCACAGCTGCAAAAAGGTGGGAAAAAGAAATTACTGCAGCAGTGGAGGTCCTGTGACGATTTCTAGCTCAGGTCTCCAGTCCTGTTACCACTTTGTTTCCCAGTCTTCTGCTAAAGCATCATCCAAGTCTTTTTAACAGTGTAGTATCCCTAGAAAAACAATTTTATCCTTTCTGAAAGGAAACTCCTCAGGTTCATCGTGCCCTACACCAATGAGCCCTACATTTCTACCTCCTAGCCATACCTGCTGGTTTTAACAGGAATTCTTTCAATATTGGGGGGGGGGGGGGGAAGGAACTATAAAGAGAGCAATGAAAACTTTCTTATTTGTAGACTTTTAAAAATAAGGGCATTTTTGTTTTGGGGGAGTAGGGGAAGCCGAGTTGCTTTTTGGCCAACATCGTTCATTAAGTACACCCAATAATATCTGTCCAATGATTAAATTCTCCTCAAATCTATGATCTCTGCTTATGAGAGACTTCCATAATTAGCATGCCATGTTCTGGAATATCCTACTGTGGCTGTGGAAGCAATTCCTGTTTTTTAAATGAGCTCAGCTCACAAAGTGTGTTTTCCATGAAGACCAAATTCACTTGTAATTATTGGTCTTCAAATGACTAGGTAGCATGTTCATGAACTGCAAACTGCAATTGTCAATTATGATAACATATTTTCATTAGTCTGTACAGCGCCACAAACATGTAAGCATGGCAAAAAGTTAATTAAACCTCTTTGCTGTGTGCATGCAATTGAAAAATGTAAATTAATTCTATCTTGGAGTTAAGCTTATTTTTAAGAAAAGGCATAATCTTTACACAACTAAAGGAAAACTAATCTGAATTTTTTTGTTTGTTATATGATGGAAGAGATGAAGCTAGTGTGAGATATTTTTTGAGCTCTGTGTACGAAAGTGCAGAATATGCTTACAATATTTCTGTAAACTGTCCTATAAATAAGGAGCAAATGTACAATTTATAAGCAGTCTTCATCTTCCCAGAAGATTAATGGTCCATACTAGGAAAAATATGTTGGAGGACAGTCATGGTATTGTATTGCATGTTGCATATGGCTTATTAAATGTATTTCAGACAAAAATGTATAGGTTTTATTTTGGTTCCAATGACTTTTTTTAAAATTTGTTTTAAACTATAATGAAGTCAAGCACTTTTACAGAGTAGGCTAACACTTATATTAGTCTAAAATTCAAAATCTCAAAAATAAAACAGAGAAAGAGAGAGTGAAAGGTATGAACAAGGGATAACGTGTTTTAAGCAGAGATAAAACATGGAGGGGGAAAAAACCTTCAGAAAAGATGCAGCATGATGAAAGGACACTGCTAAATAAGGAAACTGGGGGAAGAAATGGGATAAGAATTTAAAGCACCTCCTGCAATACGCTGAACTAAGGAAAGGGATGCTAAATGTTCTTGGATGTTTTTCATGCATTTTGTATAATTAAAGGGCAATTAGGGAACAGGCTGCTTGTTAGTTTAAGCATTGGACTGGGACTTGGGAGACCCTGAGTCTGTTCTCCATTTCTGCCAATAATCTTCTGGGACACTTTGGGCAAGTTGCTTCATATAT
Source organism: Gavia stellata (assembly GCF_030936135.1). Taxonomy (NCBI): domain Eukaryota; kingdom Metazoa; phylum Chordata; class Aves; order Gaviiformes; family Gaviidae; genus Gavia; species Gavia stellata. The sequence goes on along the minus strand of NC_082597.1, from coordinate 66,786,343 downwards.
CAGTGCCACAGTTCCCTTACCTGTTACTGTAGCTGATCATACTGCCTTCCATTTTACAAATGAGATTCAAGAGAGATGAGGATGTAATGAATCAATATGGATGGCACTCGGGGTTTCCAGTAAAAGATGCATGTTTGTGTGTGTTTCAATGGAATAATGTGGTTCATGTCTCAATGGCCTGAACTTCCTAATATTAAGACAGAAAAAAAATGGTTTGGGGGGAATTGGTTATATGGCGCATTTCTCCTACTCTCCGTACCAGGTATTTGCTATAACGCCATGTTTACCTTTTCTCTCATCTATGTTTTGTTTGTTTGGTGGTTTTAGCCCATTAAATCCTAGTGATTTGAAGAAAGATTCCTCTGTTCTCCACATTCCTAAATCTCAAGGAAGATATGGGTCAACACCGTCACCTCAGCCAAAACTCCCCTCCCAGCACCCACTGCAAAACCAGGGAAACAGTAATACCGACAAAACTCAGGTTGCACAGCTACACACAGCCAACGGAGTAGTAGCACAAGACCAGACTGAAGATGAGGACAGGAGATTACTTGATCGTGGCTCCACTATGTCTACTCCGGTTCCAGATAATGCCATCAACAGCAGCTTGATAAACGGGGAAAGAGAAAGTACTTCCAGAGAGTCATTGCAAAGTGTGACTGCCTGTGAAGGACAGATGCTTAACAGCTGCCACAGGACTCCAAGCAGTGATACACTGCTCCCATCTGACAATGAAACTCCCGCAATTAATACTAACATGAAGGAAGAAACAACTGAGGAAATCAGTAAGCAAGATCAACCTGTAGAAACAAAGGTAAAAAGAGAAATTGTTTTGTTCTTGCTATATTACTAATTTGTGTGTTTTCTCCAGGTTTTTATTTACAAAAATAAGAGCAGGTCAGAAAGTTGAAAATATTTTGGTTATTTTTCCTCTGGAAAAAAGACAGGAAAAAAAAGTTTTGCTTTCCTTCCTCCCTCCCCTGCTTTATCTTTGCCCCTCTCCCCACTTTACCTTCCCCCCCTTTCCTTTTTTCCCGTAAGCTATCTGAGGTTTAAAAAAAAAGAAAAACTGAAATATGTGTACATGTTTAGCACTATGCTTCAGCTGTGCCAGACTACAAGGGACACACGTTAGCAGTGTATATAAAATAAAATTCCACGTGTAGTAAACTGCAGCGACAGGATTTCTTGCAGAACTGTTGTGTGAATCCTTAACTTGGATGTAGTTGTCAAGTCAAAGCTGGAAAGGCAGTGGCAGTCTGCTAGCTATCAGATAGGCGCAAGGTTCAGAGTGTACTAAATATATGCCTTGTTAGAAAGGAGAACTTATGGCGTGATGAATTTGAGTTTTAGGCCCCTCACTACAAGAAGGACATTGAGGTGCTGGAGCGTGTCCAGAGAAGGGCGACGAAGCTGGTGAGGGGTCTGGAGCACAAGTCTTATGAGGAGCGGCTGAGGGAACTGGGGTTGTTCAGCCTGGAGAAGAGGAGGCTGAGGGGAGACCTTATCGCTCTCTACAACTACCTGAAAGGGGGTTGCAGAGAGGTGGGTGTTGGTCTCTTCTCCCAAGTGACGAGTGACAGGACTAGAGGAAATGGCCTCAAGTTGCGCCAGGGGAGGTTCAGGCTGGATATTAGGATAAATTTCTTTACTGAGAGAGTGGTGAGACACTGGAATAAGCTGCCCAGGGAAGTGGTGGAGTCACCCTCACTGGAGGCGTTCAAGGAACATGTGGACGAGGCATTGTGGGACATGGTTTAATGGGCATGGTGGTGTTAGTTGATGGTTGGACTTGGTGATCTTACAGGTCTTTTCCAACCTTAGTGATTCTGTGATTCCTCATAAGGAAGGTTTTACATAATTAAGGGAAATAAGTGGGTGGAAGAAAATCTGTCTTGGGAAAATTAATTGCTGAAAAATTGTGCATATTTACGCTTCCAAAAGTTTGATTATGCAGTTTGCCTTCTGGTACTGAAGCACTGGTGGCCAGCGAACATCATTAACAGTTCTGGTCCAGCCATGCTATGTGTGAGTCACAGCAGGGGAGCTGGGCTGGGCCCTCCCAGCCTTCCTCTTCACCACAGAGCCAGACAGTGGAGTGCTGATAAAGCTCTTGACTGCTTGCAGGAGTACACCTGCATTAGTTAACTGTAGACCTTTCCAAGCCCTTGAGTTTGGTTAGCTAGGGTTCACATACATACACGCTTGAGGGTAAATTCTGTGTGTGGGAAATTCTCATGTATTACAGGATAAAATATCCTAGGTAATGACAAGAAGGTGCTGGGGTGTGGGGGTTTTCTTGTTTGTTTGGGAGGTTGGTTTTGCCAGTAATGTATGAGCGTTATGATTCCTGTCTAAACATAAGCCTGGTCACGGTCCAAGTCACCTTTAACCTGCCACACCTCTCATTACGTTTCTACTCCTGTTCCCTAATGCCTGTTTCCCCTCTCTGTGCCAATAAAGTGCTGAACACTCTGTGGTCAACGATGTTTAGCTTGAATCCAAGTCACACAGTAAGGTGCTGGCAGCATTTTCAGGAAAAAGCAGAAATGGGAGGCAGTCCTGTTGAAGTCCAGGAAAGAACTGGGCAAATGCTAATGGCAGAAATCTCATCAAAATCTGTCTTTGAGCTGCTGGGTGACGAACATGTGTGATCTGCCCTGTATTGACCAAGAGTCAAATTGTAAGGTGTAACGTGACTGTTACTAGATGTATTGTTTGCTGATGCTAGAAGGGTAAAAAAAACCCAAAACAACCCATACTAAAACAAGCCTACGCAGGATGACTTTTAAGTCAGCATCAGTGGAGAACTGAACCTGTAAATCTGAACTGGGTCACAGCAGCAGTTCCTGAGATACCAGCTCACTTGCAATGCAAGGACATCCCCTTTAGTCTAGTGAGATTAAGAAGCATGTCTACCACAGACCAATCTAAGGGCCACGCTTTACATAATCAAACACTGATTTAGTTTGGGTTAATGCAACCTATAGATTGAAATCAGCCCTGTGGAGGTCTAAGTAGCTGCTGCCATGCTGTCTGGAATAGGGGGAGGGTGGTGAGGAACAGGAGAGGTCTGGTAGAGGTTTAAGCTGTTACTGTGTCCAAGCAGGCATTGGGAAGAAGCAAGAGCATTTAGACAGTCTGTAATTTTGCTAAGCGCCCACTTAGTCAGGGATGCAGTCCAGCTGAAGTTGCACTGCACAGACTAACAGCACTCTTCCGCCCTTTTTAATTAAGCAAGTGTAGGTACAATTGACTAAAAGCAATAGGACCAGATGCGTATGAGTCATAGACAAACTTTAAATTATGTAGCTGATATATATATTTTGATATTGATGCAAAGTATCTTCCTTGTCTCCTGCATGCCGTATTTCCTAATTCAGGGAAGAGAAGAAAGTGGTGCCTATTGCATTGTAAATGCATACATGTACAGCAGAAATAAATTAAGTCCACTGCTAGAAAGGGTGAATTAAATTGGGGAATGGTGCGAAACCAGTGAAAAAAATTGCTTTTTAGACTTGGGAAAAAAAGCTTATTTTGAACTAATGTTGCTTTTACAATTATTTTCTTGTTCCTCATTGCTGTAGATCTGACTAAAGTCAGATTCTTGCAGGTTCTAGAAAATTTCAGACAAAACTTCCTAAATTTTGCAGTGTTCTGAAACATTTTCCCCAAATGACCAGAGTAGAGTATACTTTATTTCTCTTACTTACTGTATCAGTTTGAAAGTCACAAACCACAAATATCACAAGCAAAAAGACAATTTAAAGTGAAAAGTTTCCTGCCTTGCAGCATAAGCACCTTCTGTCATAAAATTTGTTTTGCCTAAAATGTGGAGGCTGAATAGTACAAGAAGATCCCAATCAAATAACTTCCTAAAAAACATCTTGTGAGAAATCTGCTGCTAGAGCTAACTGAACACAAGAAGACAAATGCTTTGGTATTTGTTGTGAGACTGGTAGGAAATAGGGATATAGACTGCATGCATGCCACAGATGGAGAAGAATCCATTGCACATCTTTAATGAAGTCCTTACTTGATGTCTCCTTTTAGTGGCAATGTTGGGGGCTCTGGTGTTTCAGATGCAAAACCTGGTGGAGATCATACATTTCTAAATGTAAGGTGAAGTTTTGATTTAAATAGGGTGAAACTTCCTTGCTAATTTAACTTTCTACCAAGAAATGTTTACTGTTGCAACACTTGAGAAAGAGAGGTTCTACCAGCTTCTTCCTGGTTCTACAATTTTATGTTCATCTTTAGCAACAGTAAATCACAGACAAAGCTGTATATCTTTAGCTCCCAATATAAACGCGTAAATCCTCTTGAGAAGAATTGCCTCTTTAGGGATACTGGGATCTTTACTGCTTTTCTTGATTGCTGTGCAAGAAACTCACCCATTGTTTGTGCAATGGACTGTTGCATAGAGTTAGTATGCCAGAAGGTGATTTTCACTGCAGGTCTTGCAAAATTTAGTATATTCCTTGATTTCAGAAACTGAGGACTCAAGAGATTAAAGCAATCTTAAATTCTAATGGAAATTTATGTTTATATTCCCGATACTTAGGGAAGAAAGTTTTGGACTGTGAAGCAGCTATGACATGAATGGTTTTAGAAAAGAAGACCACACTCTGTTACTTTAGACCAAACTCAGCATTACAAACAAACACAACATAGATCGAATGGTATTTGCTCATATTCTACATCTCTTACTCTGTCTGTGTTGCTTAATATATTACTGCAATGCCCTTGGGGCAAGGGCTACACCTAAATAGGGGTGAATCATATATAGCATCACTATCATGTTGGTAGGTATAGTTTTATTGATGGGAGATGGCTTCTATTTGGTTTGGGTAATAAGTTATGGCTATATTGGGATTTAGTTTTGTGTAAAGACTGCTTTAAATTAGTGTAATTTTTGCAAGTGGAAAAACAATGTTATGAAATATGAACACAGATGCAAAGAGTTCATACTCTCAGCAGCATTTTTCATACCTCATCTTAACTTCAGAGTTCAAGAACAATTTAGGTGAAAACTACTTGCTTTGATTTCTTAAGCATCCATAGTAATGTAATGATTCTAAGGATGTGCAACTTTGTAGTACAGAATATATAACTAAGCCCAGGTGAAATACTTACTGTAAGCATCCTATAAAGAGATAGAAGTTTGCAGTCATTCCTGATGAACTTTGCGAAATGTTTGGATAGAATGGAAAGTATGGTCTGATTGAGATTATTAATTTTTTAATACCTCAGCTAATAAATTATTCAACCAAAAAAAAAAGTCTGGTTTGGGTCACATTAGAGATGATGGTAACAATTGACCTAAGTTACTTTTGTATCTTGTTTTTGCTAAGCAATACACTTTGTTTCTTGTTTATATACCCATTTTTAGCATATGAACTATTTCATGGAAAGAAATAAAAAGTTATAGTATTTGGAATAGTTAGGCACCTTGCCAAATTTTATATGCTTCTAGCTTAGATATGTAAGTAAAAATTGTCTAAAATTTGGGTTTTCAAAGGTTACTTTGTGCAAGACAAATAGAACCAAGAAATCAGTTCAGCTGCAGCATTCATAGAATGAATAGTAATGTTTTATTCAACATTTGCCTTTTATTTGGAAAAGAGTAGAGGTTCATTCTTTTAAATTGCTTAAGTGCTTAAAAAAGCTGCCTAAACATTTTTAACGTGATTGCATTCTGCTTTGAAGTAGACATCAGGAACATAATGTTACCTCACACTTCTGATATTTTCACCATCAGTGGAAATCCTGCACCTCTAATGTGAACATTCTCTATATATCACACTAACCATTCCTGATTTTTTTTATATGTTGAGTTGCCACGTGTTATGGATTGTCACAGAAGTTTTTGAAAAGTTCCCTGAAATCATTGAGAAGTTGTGCTTGAAGCGATAAAGTATGTGTCCAGGTTTACCTTGTAGTAAATATTTGTCTCAATATTTTTTGTTAATGGCAAAGAACCCTATATAAATGCTGATGTACTAAAAGCATAGAGAAATCATAACAGGGAAATATAAAACTTTTCCAGAAAAAAATATGTCCCTATCTTTCATTTCTATTATCTTATTATCCTGCTTGTGAAAAGATATGTGTGCATTTATGGTTAATTCCTGTGAAAATAAAGCTTAACTTGTAACTTAAAAGAGAATTAAAATTCGCTTTTACTGTTAATGATTAGATTTGATACACTAGTTCTTTAGGGAAGCACTGAAGTTCTCAGAAGTTGAATACTAACTTTTTAAAGTTTTTTTTCTTTTGAGAATCTTCCCCCATTATCTCTACAAGGTTCTTCAAGGCTGTTTCATTGAACAGCTCTAATAACAAATGGTTCCACGTCATTCTCACTGTCACAAAACATCATTCAGGATTTATTTCCAAATTATGTTGTAAGAGTTGCTTTCTGCTACTCAGACTAGCCAAACTTGGGTCTGCAGAAGCTGAGCCCCTTCTTGGGGTCTGCCTGCCCTGAGCCCCATGGCTTGGCCACTCCCTGTGTACCTGCTTCAAGGAGGGGTGGGTGGGCAGCTGGGGGTAGAGGTGGTGTGTGCCATGGCAGAGCCGGGATGGCTATGAATGAATTCCCTGAAAGCAGAAAATAGATATGTATACATACATGCTAGCTGCAGCTCTGGCTTCACGCAATGGTGAGAGATTCCACCAAGTGTGCCGTGCTGTGTAGCATGGCGCTGCCAGGACCCATGCGTCCACCTGTGCATCTGGACCCAGTTCGTCCCATGTGCTCAGGACTAGTGGCTGCCACTTCCACCAAGAAAAGCTCCTCAGGAGACCGATGCCGCGACTAGCAAAATAGCCTGTGACCTGTTGTTTCCGACAGGAAGGAAGCTGGAGTGACCTTGTGGAAACCAGGTGCTTTTCTTAGCATGGGATACTAGATAAGACACTGAAGTGAGTGAATGACTAGTGAGAAGGGTGGAGCTTGTAGCAGACAACACAGCTGGGAGTTCACGTAACGTAGATAAATATTGAGATGGTGACGTGGGAAACTGAGGACTTCTCTAAAAGAAAACGAGCGATACAATTTTATTCTTGCACTGATACAACCCTATAGGTGGATGTTCTTATGCTTATTCTTATGGAATAAGAACATGCCACTGCGATTAAAAGGTAACTCATCTGTGTGCGTATTTTTTCCCACATAGAAGATTCCTGTGTTTGGTAGCGTGATTGATGTAGAAAGGAGACTGAGGTTCAGGAATCAGCAAGATGTGTAAGGTTGATATTGAGAGGATGGGAAAGCTGGGGTCAGAGTATAGTGGGAGAATAAGAGGGATTTGCACTGATTTAAGAGTGAGGATTAAACGCTTTTTCTGAATTCCTCATTTTGTGTGATATTTTCGAGTCTGTTCTGTGTGATTTTTCTCTCTCTTAATTAGTTCAAGTAATCTTCTGAAAACTGCGGGTTCGTTCTATAGCAGTCCTTCAGGAAGGAAGTGGGGTTTTGGGGAGAGAAAAAAAATAAAATTGCTGAGGAACCAGTAGCCTCCATGGTTTTGTGCCGCAAGTCCACATGTGAGATCCCTTGTAAATGGCTGCACTAAACGGCATCCTGTAGCTGTAATAGCTAATCCTCCAGCTCCCTGCAATGTCTCTTGACAGCACTTAAAATGCTATTCTGTAGGTTACTGTGGTTGCTATGCTGATTTAAACAGATTTAATGAACAGCTTTGAAGTCACTATTGAAAGCCTGTATTTAGGGAGGAGGCTTGCCATGTAGTAGTGTGGCTGTTAACACTGCGGATTAGAATTGAAATGTGTTCAAATTTGGAATACTTATTGAATGCTGAAAAGGGGAAAAAAGCCGCTGTCCTTTAAATGAAAAGACTGTACTTTAGTATTCAGTATTCTGCAAACCATCTTTATAAATGTACTTGCAAATGTTTATCGTACTCTTGTGGGAAGCAGTGTGCAGTCTGAAATTAGAAATAACTCTTTCAAGCTCTCCTCTGTATTTTTTTTATGAAGACTTTCTACGGTTCATCTAGAAAATTACCACTTTCCCATAAGCACCGTGATAAGGCTGCCATTTACTTAAGAAAGGCTCAGATGTCATTAGATGTGAACACTTTCCAGTGCTAGCACTAGATCTGGAAGAAAATCTTCTAATGGAAGTGTTATTTTGTTGAATCTGACATTTGTGAGCCTGAGGCATTTCCCTAATGTTTTAATATTGTAGAATGCTGTGCTTTCATTGTTTGTTTTGAAGTAACTTCTCATAACAGCTCATAATTTTATATTCTAACATATTTAGCTTAATGTTGAAATTTGAATGAACGTTTTAAGTTTCTGTTCAGGAGAAGAATCAAAAATATATTTTGTGGAATGGAAGACTTGAAAGTGAAAACTTCCCTTAAGATGAAAAAGTGACTTCCATAAAAACCTAGTGAAGGAGCCCTCTAATTGCAGTCAACAATTAATCAGCAATGAGTGTACTGATGAACATAAAACATTTTGTACAGTATTTTTCAATGATTCTGTCATGCAAAGAACATGCAGTTCAAATAACTTTGAAACGGGGATGGGGGCGAACACCAACTAATCCCATCTGTTCCCTCTTGTTCTGCAAATCAGTTCTTCCAGCTCTGAAAGGTCAGCGGTACTCGATTACCAGGATGTGAGCTGATCTGTTAAGTAGGGAGCTGGTGCTTTGGCAATGATCCCTATACAAACTGAGAAATATTAAATGTTTTAAGCTTTGAGTTTTTGTCCACAGTTCGACTGATTTTTATCCTCCTCTGACTTTTGAATTTGTTGATTAAACTGCTGAAAAGTTTGTATTTTTGAAAATGGAGTGTCTATTACTAAATGTGAAACTTGGATTTCAGTTGCTTTTTGGACTGTAAGGTAATCATATGTCTTTTCAACGTTTTTTTAGTATTAAGTTACATTTCCTCCAGTATCCTAAGAGCTCTTCTTATTTTCCTCCAGGAGACAGACGAACAGAAACGTCACAAAATTGCCAGTGAACTTCTGCAAACAGAAAAAGCCTACGTTAGCCGACTTGACCTCCTAGACGGGGTACATTTTTCTTGAATTTGTTTTTATTGTTTTGCCTTGACTTCACTTGAATGGCTATGCATATAAGTGTGTATATAAATTACGTAAGAGGTAGTATGTTTTTCACATTTTGCTGGCTTTTCCAGTCATTTGATCTTGCCATATAACTTTGCCTATGTTTCTATTTTAAGAACACTACTTTTTTAAAAGTATTAGAATTTTGTGGATATTAATGCAATATGTTCTGTGCTTGTAGATGTCACCATAAGCAATAGTGGTGCATACTGGTAGTCCTTACAACAAAGAGGATGGCTAACCATTTCTTGGCTTCTGGTGAAGCGGAGAAGGGTATCATTTTATAATACTGAAATCACCCACCCACTAGAAAATTGCTAAATCTTTCAAATTTGAGCCATCTGATCAGAATTTTTCTTTAGTGCCAAAGAACCTAGGAAGATGCCCATTCTAAACTGTATATTCCCTATTTTACCACTATACATTTAGACTAAATCCTATTGAAGTGAACAGAAATTACTCTTCCTGCAAGGAAAAGGTTGAATTCTTGTGCTCTCTAGAATCAAACTGATATTTCTTAAATGTGAAAATCTGTAGTTCTTGAGTATTTTCCTTTTTAAGTCTTGTTTGCTTTCTCACATAACACTTATATCCATTTTACCTGGATACCTATAGCTTTGCATTGCCTTACTCCATGATATTTTTCTCAGGCATTGCTGTTTAAATTTCTCAGGTTTAACTTATAAGTCTTGTAAAAACAGTTGATAAAAAGTAAAAAGCCTCAACTGATACAATAATTGTTCAGGCTGCTTGGGGATCTAAGTAATTGTCCTCATGAAAGTGGGTTTACCTAGCAGACCCACATCGGGATGGATGTATGGTGTGTTTTAAAAGACAAAGTACTGCAGAAAAAAGAGCTTTGATTTAGAGAAGTTTAAAAATAAAAAACGTTTACTTCATTCATAGGTCTTTCTGATGGGTAATGTACAATTATTTTCCTTGATGCGATCATAAATACATTACTCCTATGCCTGTTTTCCAAATATTAATTGGACAGAGTTCTGAAAAATGAGTCTCAAGCACAGCTGCTCAACTGCCGCTAATGACAGGAAAGCAGAAGACTGGGAAGGGACTGTTATGTTTCTGAACTTGGTTAGAAAGCTATGTAACCTTTCTAGTCTTCAAAGTAACTTGTCAAAATTAAGTAACTGTCCTCTCAGAGATGCAGCAAAGTGAGCATGTTTTAAAGTATATGTGAAAGTGTATGGCTTTTTTCCTTTTAAGACACTTTTGCTGTCTCAGTTGAGATTATCAAAGTTCCTGTCTTCAGACACTTTTCTTCTTTCCCAAGCCCTTACCCAAACTTCTGAAGCCCTTTCTAGGGAGATGCAGTCTGTTCAAGCATGGGAGAAAGAGATGGAGGGACCTTAGCTCCCCATCAGACTGTTTTATGTGATGCGCACATTAACAGCTGCACATGTCTCTAGCTGTTTTGTAGCTGCATCTAGTCAGGTAGGGCCCGCTGATGGGGATACAGCATACAAGGAGAGTGGTTGGGCAAATGATGATCAGACATCATGCTAACTGTGAAAAGAAAGCAAGAGTAGAAAACATGACTGGAAGACTGAGAAAGCTGAGATGATCTAGCTGTTAAAACAGACAGGATGCCTGGAGTCAATCCAAAATGGCACCACTTCAGTTTGGCTTTCCTTATGTCTGCTCTGCCTGCAGCGCTTTCCTGGCTCACAAGAAAAAAAGTGGGGTGTAAGGGGAGGAGAATCTTTTTAACTTCTGGTGAGGGAAAGACAATAAATGAGTTTGTCATTACCTGTCTATATTATTGAAATATTAATCTTGCCTCAGTTGGAGTAGGAGGGGTAGATAGGTGGTCTTCCATTGACTGAAGATAATAGGCTGATAAGTTTGCGGCTTTTCTTTCTGTATTGCAGGTATTCTATTCCAGACTCCTTGAAGAAGCCAACAGAGGTTCATTTCCAGCTGAAGTGATTAACAAAATCTTTTCTAATATTTCATCAATAAATGCCTTCCACAGTAAATTCTTACTTCCAGAACTTGAGAAAAGAATGCAAGAATGGTAAGAGGCGATTCACTGGTTAATATACTACTAACACTGTGTCTGTAGAAACTCTGTCACAGGGTTGAGGTAGGGAAGGTACCTTCGTAATTAAGTGCTTCAGGTCCAGGAAGTACTGTGGGTAGGAGAACATCTGCTCTTCCACTCTTCATCAGGATCTGACTCAGCCGAGGACTTGCGTCATTTGCTCAAAATAAAGGACATGTATCTTGCTGAAGCTGGTGAGATTACTCATTATTAAATGCCTTGCTGAATTAGGGGTTCAGACTGAAATTATGTGCTACCTGATGAATTCATTGCACAGAATACAAAATTGAGATAAATAACATGGATGTGTTTTGTGCTACCCTTGTAGCACAGTAACCTTTGTCATTATTGCTTTCTGTAATAAGGTGGGATATGGTTTTGCTTTTCTGTGTTTTGGTTTTCTGTTTGAAATCCCCATCCAGGTCAGGAATGTTTTGGGGATATTTCTTCCTCAGCTTTTCTTGATAGGACCTCTATTTGGAGCAAGCAAGAAGGATAGCTGAGGTGTAAATATACTCTGTAATTATCACGTACTATTGTAGTATCTTTCTCCTGCCTTGGTGTTTACTGTTCTGGAGATATTAAAATATAGCCATGCATTTTTGGTCTCGCATGTAATTGTCAAAAACAAACAAACAAAAAAAGGTCCCAAACCATTGCTGCTTCCCTAACTTATGTGGGAAAAGGGGACATCTCATTTAGAAAAAATTAAAATATTTATTAATGTTGTTTTATGCAGTTGTTTCACCTCAGCACTGTTTGGTTGCTGTATTCCATGTTATGTGGGGTTTATTGTGAAGAATTCTAGTGTTTGTCCAGATATCATTTCCAGTTATATTTTCATATAACATCTTAATTGTCAAAAATCATGCTAAAAAAATAAGAAATAATGTATTCTCGTGACATATAGGAAAAAATCTCAGACCACAGAGTGGTGCTTTAGACAACAAGCTATAGATATCCTGACTCTGTAAGATGATTCCCCTTTAAAATGAAGGTCCTTTAATATAGGATAGTTACCATGCACAAATACTTGGTAGCCCTGTATAGTCTATAATGCAAGAAAGTCAATAAAACCCAAGTATCATGGAGTATAGCAAAGTTTATACCTTAACTTTCGTTCCTTGCAGAATGACTGTGTAAGGTAAATACAGCCCTTTCTTCTGATCAATTGAAAAGATCTGATAGGAAATATGAATGCCTGGATTAAAATAGCATGCACGTTCATGAGAAGTGGAGTTTAACTTAGTCCAACGATGTTTAAAAAGCAACTTACACTACATTATGTCCGTGCTGTATGTATTTGAAATGAAATTTGTGATGTGCTCTAAAAATTTTGCTCTGGACACTTTATAGAGCACAGAATCACTAAGGTTGGAAAAGACCTGTAAGATCATCAAGTCCAACCATTACACAAAAAAAACCAACCAAAAAACAACCAAAAAAAAACCCCAAACCAAAAAACTACCCAAAACAACCCACCCACACCACACAGCACCACAGCACCATGCCCATCAAGCCACGTCCCACAATGCCACATCCACACGCTCCTTGAATACCTCCAGGGAGGGTGACTCCACTACCTCCCTGGGCAGTCTATTCCACTGTGAAGATGGGTTGCACTACCTTACGTGCTTGCAAAATGCTAAATTGCACACTAATGATGTGTGTATAATTACATAGCTTCAAAGGTTGAAAAATGCTTTTGCAGGAGAGTTTTGACTATTAGTGCAAAACTAATAAATTGCATCATAAGGATATTATCTTTCCCACATTGCTTCAAACAACCTCTGCACTGTACCTGAGACAGCCTGTTTAAAACATTATGCTTTTGGGAGGAGTTAGAAGAAAGGATGCAGTTGAAGAGAACGATTTCTGATCATTGCTGAAAGAAAAGTCTGGGATAATTTTCTATCCCCATCACCAGTCTCTGAAATTGTCTGGCACAACAGCTTCTGCCAGACAGAGAGTTCACTTTCCTCAGCAGTTCCCTTAATTGGACATGGAAAATACTTCAGTATGTTCTATCGGTAGGTAAATGCACTTCTTCTGATGTTCTTTATCTTCCAATAAAAATAGCTGGATAAAAATTTCTGACATTTCCCCTGAGCTGTGGTTTCTTTTGAAAACTTAAGGTAAAAATAGATAGTTTTGCAACTGGGAAAGCCAATCAGAAACAGATTCTTCTTTCTTTGAAGAAAATGCAGTGTGAATCTAAGCTTATTAGGTGGAAATGAAATTGTCCGGTAGTTGCAATTTGAATGAATTGAGCAACAGCTGGAGCTAAATCTCTCTTTCACAACATATGTCTTGAAAACACTGGAAACAGCCTTGTTGCAATGTATTTCCAATGAAAAGAGCATCTAACACTGTCTTTTGAACCTGAGGACGACCAATAGCAGATACCTGGGGAAGAATATAAGAACACAGTGCGATAGCCTCGGCATGGGGGTTGGTGAAGAAATTACTTCACTCTTTCAACACAAAGTTTTGGAATCTGTGGCAATTACAGAGCTGACCTACTCATATTATTTGTTTTGCTTTGAAATGGCAACTTTCAGTTTTGTTGGATGCCGGTTAGCTTGTGTATTGGAAGAGAAAGCAGCTGTTCTGCAGTCACCTTCACTTTGCTGTGATTTTACAGACATTTGCTTAGTTTTCGTGCAGCCATGACAATTTTAAATGAGATGCTACAAATTATGAGGAGTAAGTCAGCTATTTCATGTTTGAGATTTTAGATGCAAATGTGAATACCATCGTGGTCTGATAACACAGAAATACAAAGTGTTTTTGTAGCTGCATTACAATGTGAAGTCTTATTTCTTGACCCACGTAATGATGCTATCTTTGTTGTCTGGCAATAGTGCACTGCTGGTTTGAGTCCGTGGTAACAGTTGTCTTTCTGATCTGTCTGCCCAAGAGAACAGTAACTGTTGTGGACCTGATGGCATTTAGTAGAACTTCGTATTTTGGCTCATGGTGCGTAGTGTTTGAATATGAGATGAACTAGTTATCTATACCTGTTAAGTCCATCAAGGGAGGATGCTCTTCTTGGAAGGTTCTGCTTTCTGAGTCTTCCCCTGTCCTTTCTATTCTTCTGGAGGTCTTTGTGCGATGTGGACCTTGTCTTTCTTACCCAAAATGATGATGAATTTGTGCTTTTACAGCCTCAGAGTCTTTGGACATATAAGGGCCTTGCATGAAAAGTAGTTCTGAAAATTTTGAATCTTCAGAGACAGTGAAATTGCAGTGCTCTGTGTAAATGTGCAGCCATAGGTATCCAAGGAGCAGGCATAGCAAACTGTTCTTAATTCTTGGTTTACAAAAGTTTTGAGATTTTTTTTTTTTTTTAAATGTCTGTCTGGTAATAGATGTGAAACAGTTAAGTAGAAGTATTCTTTTATTTGTGCCATTTTCTTTAGATACAATGGATTGCCACAGTCTTTTCTGCTTTAAGGTTTTTTTTAATTGCAGCATTTTATAATTACTTATCTGTTAAATTTATCAGAAAACTTTAATGTCTGTGTTTGTTGTTTTTCTGGTGACCTTTAGAAATGTATTCACATTTTCTTAGGTCCTGTTGGAATTGGCATGATTTATATTTTATTTTCAGTTAAAAAACACGCTGCCACATTGCAATAAAATGACAACCCAGGCAAATAGCATTCAGGGACTCAAAGGATAGGGGTTTTATTTTAAATTGCTAGCTTGCCTTTGAAAGTGTATGTGTCTGCTTGCATGTAGAGTGGTTGAACAAATACATGGAGCTAATTAAGGGTGGAGAGCCTTGGTGATTTCGGAGACCAGCTTCCCACTCTATCTTGTCCCCTTCTCTAGTTGCCAGGCCAGCAGTAGCTCAGACCTCTGCCAGGTCGTACATAGGTACCTTCTGCCCCCCCCAGAGGGAGCTGGAGCTAGACCAGCCTTTGCCACTCCTGACAATATTCACTATTCAAATAACTTTTCCCTTCTGCACAGCTTTTCTCTTGGAGAAGTGGTGTGCTGGAGTAGACTGCTGAAGTTATTGCAGTAGCTGGCTTTGCTTTAGACTGCTACCACAACATTCATTTCAGACTTTCAGAAATCCAGAGGTACTGAGTTTCTGAATCTGTCCTTGAAAATTAAATGTGAAACGTGTTTCGTATTGTAGTTCTCGGAGATGTATGTGTGCCGTTCTGCTTTCTTTGTGTGCATCAAGAGTGCAGCTTCTCTCCGCCTCTCCATCAGTTTCTTTACTATTCTGTTTTATTTGCAGATATTATCAATAACTGGGAAAGATGTGGGAAAGTTCTCACAAAAGACTTCTTTCTACTTCATAGGTTTTCTTAGATAAAAAAATGTTTTTTAAAAGTTGTAAATAAATGTCTTTATATAAGGCACAGAAGGGAAGCTGTACAGTATGGATTTAGTCCTCAAACAAAACTACAGGTTAGATATTTAGAGGGTAAAGTATGCTCAAAAGAAGATAATGTAGTTTTAAGGAACTGCAAATAAAATAAATTAGGTCATGTTTTGTAACCAAAGCCTTTCAAGTTTTTCATTATAGATAGCTTTTCTTTCTTTAGTGCTCTGCGTGACCTGTCATGCTTACACATGATCAAAGAGGGTACAAACAATCTTCCCACATTAACTCACGTCAGTTTTAATGGTTATGTTTGAACTCTATATGAGGTGATCCCAAACAGAAGGATTCTCTGTTAAACACTTGAAACCGTTTTATAACCTTGTGTGACGTTTTTTCTTTCCTGTTTGCTCTGAGATTCCGCCCTCTTACTTTGCAGGACTACCACCCCCAGAATTGGAGATATTCTGCAAAAGTTAGCTCCTTTCCTCAAGATGTATGGAGAGTATGTGAAGAACTTCGATAACGCAATGGAATTGGTGAAAACATGGACTGAACGGTCACCTCAGTTCAAATTCATTATTCAAGACATTCAGGTAATAGGGAGAATAATGTAGATCTCCAAGTAATACAAACATACATAAAAAATATATAGGTTTGTGGGTGAAAAAGGAATTAAAGAGAAAATTAAATACCACATCCCTTAGAATTAAGGGTTGGGTTTTTTGTCCACTTCACACCGCATTCTGTTTTTTCTCTTTCTCCCTTCATATATGCACAAATACCCACACAAATCCAGACTTTCCACTGCAAAATAGAGGACCAAAGTATAAAGGTTGAAACATGAGGAGACTAAAAAAATGCTACATTTTGTTGTAGATACCAAAAGTAAATACTGTTTTAGGATAAAGTGACCTATCAGTGCAACTATAGATCCTTGCACTGAATCCATAAGTATTGTGTTGGTTCACACCAGTGCTGTTACGTAGAGCATTACACTTTGGAAGTAAGTATGTAATCTGAAATGCTGAGCCACAAAATGTAAAGAGAGCTTAACAGTTAAGCAATGCAGCTGTCTTTTTGAAAAAGTGCGTTTTGTACCCGCTAGTGCTCCCTGTAGGTTTCTCTGCGAAATGGCAGGTATGTGTGAAGACTGCAGACTGAGCAGCTAGAAATAGGATAAGGTATTTCTACTTAAATTTTACTGCTCTATAGGGTCTTGTGATTCTAAGCCAGGGAAGACAATTACGTGTATTTCAGTGTAATCTTTTAATTACATCTAAGATATGGAAGTGAATATGCATCTTAAAACACTGCTGAGGGGGTTTACATTATAAATTAAACTCAAAGCATTCCCTTCTCATATAAGTAAAATATACCTTTGTAGCCCATTTAAGCAAGTTTTTCTAATACGTGATTACAAACTGTTCTTATTAATTCAGTAGTAATTCTCTTGTCTGAGTTATTACGAACCTAATTTAAAATACACTGGAGTTTGGGAGATTTTTTGGTAGGACTTTTATTTATGAATTGGATACTTACTACTGGATACTTAGGAAAGTTTTTACAATTCTTTTTAGGAAAGATTTTCTAATTATTTGTTTGGTAAAGTAGTTCTATTTTCTTTCAGAAGGTCTATCATGCTTGTTGCAAAATACATTGTTTATGTTTCATCAGTCATAACTCTTATTTTACTATATCGTAATAACATTTTTGCGTGCTACATTGAAATATGTTTACAATTTTTTAGAAGGAAAAAGTGTGTGGAAATTTGACATTGCAACATCACATGCTAGAACCAGTACAACGCATTCCACGCTACGAGATGCTTCTAAAGGACTATCTAAGGAAATTACCTCAGGATTCCCTAGACTGGAAAGATGCTGAAAGTAAATATCTTCTAGTCACTGAAATATCTGAAACAAGACAGTTATAAGAGGATACTGTAAATTAAAGATATTTTCAGGAAAAATAAAGTGAAGAAGCAAAGTTCCTCTGAAAAGAATGATAGAATTTCTTCAGTGGAATTGTAGGATTCTTTAAAAAAAGCTCTGTTTGAATAGTGGATGAAGTTAATATAAAAACTGTAAAGCCTTTAGTATTCTCCTCCTGAAGCACATAGGTTTTGCTTTAGTTTTGGAATAGTGCACAGGTTTTGATTTTGTTTGCTTTGCGGATGATATGGGGTTGTGGTGGTTTTTCTTTTGTTGTTTTTTTTTGTTTTGTTTTGTTGGCATTTTGGTTTGCTTTATGCACATTTGGAATGTATGTCTCTTATTTGTAAAAAAGTGGCGTTAGACTCATTACTGTATATTACTGTATTTTTAAGTTCCTGTAGGGAAAAAGAACAGCCCATTTTTAAACTTATTGCTCTCTGTATTTACACAAGAACAGTTCAAGATATTTCCATGGATTTTCAAAAATTTCTTGCCAGATAATTGTTTTGAAAGGTTTAATTTTTTCTATATAATATAAAACTATGTAAAAATGCAGCTTTTTGGTTTTACTTTTTTCTTCTTCTTCTGTCTAGAATCCCTGGAAATTATATCCACTGCAGCAAGTCACTCTAATAGTGCAATAAGAAAAATGGTAAATGAACCTTGTTTTCCTGTTCGTTTTTTTTAATATATTGTATTTGAGTATTTGGTGAAGCTAGGAGTGTGAATTGCAAATCTTCCCTAAAATGGCAAAAATGGGTTTCCTGGGTCCAAGTGATTGATACTATGTCATGTATTTATACAGCTCCTGGGAATGAGACAAAATTTGGCATTGTACCTAATTCTCTCAAATGGAAAATGTGACAGACTAGGTTCCTCTCCTGGCTCAAATAGCTGACACTACACTGGACTCATACCCTTGTTTCACCTGTTTCTGTCAGTGGAAGGATAATGTTTGTAAAGAGTAGTTACTGTTTCTCTACCATATTGGGCTGGCATGATAGGTCCTTCATTAAGTACGTGAGATATTTTGGACAAGAAATAATGCAGGCTCTATGTTTATCTGCATTTTAAAAATTACCATGGAGATAACGTTTCTAAAAGTACTTGTTACTGTATCAACTAGGTTAATCAATCTGCATGGCTGACCATACATAACAGGTATATATATGTTTTTCAAAGCTGACATTTATTCTCCAGACTTACACAAGCTCCCACCATTTCATTTAAACATGCTTAAAGATCTGTGCTTTTAATTAATAAGTTTTATAACTCTATTTCCACTGTAAAGGAGAATCTAAAGAAATTGTTGGAGATATATGAGATGCTGGGAGAAGAGGAAGACATTGTGAACCCTTCAAATGAACTGATAAAAGAAGGACAGATCCTTAAACTCGCTGCTCGCAATACGTCTGCTCAAGAACGGTATCTTTTCCTAGTAAGTATGGTGGCCTGTGTTTGCAGGAGTGGCTGTATACCTTTCTAGACTTGAACTACCAAAGAGGGAGGGAAATCCTCTCTAGTTGATGTCAGTGCTTTCCACTAGCGATATTAGAGCATGAGTAAACTTTATACTGCTTACAGAAAGGCTTGAAAACACCATTTAGAACAGAATACATCGTTTTAAATAAATGGAACCAGTGTCCAGCAACTCACTTTTAAATAAGTGGCTGCTGATTATAAATGCAGGTCCTAGAGCATAAGAACTTTAACATTCTCATGAAACTGAAATGTAAAAGCTTAGGATTTTAGTCCTGATAGATTGTGTGTGTTGAGATCCCAGTAAGTCTCATGGTCCTGTGGGAGCTCATTATAGTGGCAGGCCATCCTCTTTTCAGGTGCCTGTGTCCTGTCTTAGAACTAACAAGCTACAGCCATGGTCTCTTCCAACTCACTTGGAAAAGGTTTGATGTAGTTCATTGCTTCCCATGCGTTAAAAATGCTCTGGCATTGCATGGCTTCTGGTTAATAAAGACCAGTAACAGGTTGTTGAGGCACAACTCCTGCTTATCTGTGCTTCAAACAAAAGGTGAAATCATTGAATAGTAAGATCTCAAATGGGGCTAGACAGCTGATTAAAATGATGTGCACTTCATATGAGAGGTGACAAGTTCAAGTGTGTTGTATCTGTGATACAGACTAGACATTAGGCTAGACAGGATTTCTGTGAAATATTATTTAACTGAAGTTGAGTTTCTCTTTTTAATAATTAATTGTGAGAAAATTAAACACTATAGATCTAATAAATGTGCTTCTAGGCTGGGGCTTTAGACATTTAAACATTATTTAAAGTTCTAATCTTTAATAAAGAAATATATCTTTGTTCTGCTCATGTATTTTTTTTTCCCCTGTGATATTGAGGGTTTCAGTGAATAAAAACTGTAAGACAGAAATGTTCTTCTATCTTGGAGAAAAGACAAATAATGTCCTCAAATAATATTAATTACAACTTCTGCAAAACTGAATGTTTTTGGTACAGGGTAAATATAAATGTATACACTGAAGAAAAGAGTTCTTATTCTGCCGTTTAGAGTCGTTTTCACAGAATTGGGGCATAAGAATGGGATTTTTTTCTAACAGAAGAAGGTTTACAATGGTATAAAATATCCAGTCTGAGTATAGTTGGCAATGAATGCTGTGAAGACTGCTGCATGTACAGAACAATTATTCCTATATCCACTGAAGTTGTCTTTCCATCTTATTTCTAAACAAATAAGAAAAAGAAGTTGTCTTGCATGAGAGCTTTGGTCTTCTCATATATCAGCTGAGCAGGAAAGAACCTTCTTTCTCACTCACTGACTCCAGCTTTGGAACATTGTCCCAGATCTCTGTATCTGTGGTTTTGTTAATGCAAAACCATATGTTTATTTTTTTCCCAGTTTAACAATATGTTGCTCTACTGCGTCCCCAAATTCAGCTTGGTAGGATCAAAGTTCTCAGTTCGTACCAGAGTTGGCATAGATGGTATGAAGATTATAGAAACTCATAATGAAGAATATCCACACACTTTTCAAGTGTCTGGAAAAGAGCGAACACTGGAATTGCAGGCCAGGTAAGCGAAGTCTTTTATCTAATTTTTGGAGGATTAAATATACACGCAAAAGAGTGGGCTGATAGATTTGGAGTAAGATGCAGTGGGCTTCATCTTAATATCAGTGTTTTGGAAATAGCCTAGGCTGCCAAAAACATAAATTATCAGTCCCAGAATCTCTCAGAATAGAAGATGCATCTACAATATATAGCGCATTGCCTTGCTTTTCAGAAATACCTAAGTTAGCTGTGAATGGGCTGGCTGGAAAATTGAAAGCAGCGTACCTAACTGGTGCGAAGGCAATCCGTCTGACGTAAGTGTTTTGGGACACTGAGTGCGTTAAAGTCTGGGCAGTGCTGCTGCCTCTGGTACCTGAGCCACCTTGGTACAAATGGGCCTGTTCACCTCAGGGCATGTCTGCCCAACAAAACTCTCTATCCTGGTGGCGATATGTCCACAGAACGTAGTTTTCTACAGTGGTAGATGGGCAGCTGCTTTCTCCATTCCTCAGGCCTGTTTCCAGTCTACTTGTTTTCCTCCGGTCCCAGGTATCAACCTCACCCTAGAAGGCAAGTTCTCCTTTTTAGTTCTTGGGTCCTTTTCCTCCAGTTGCACTCTTCTAACTGGCACTTTTCTGCTTTCCTTACTAGTCCTTGTATCCTCCTCTTGCTGGGTTACCTTCCTCTGGCTGCTTTTTTACATTGCCTAGACTAAACCTTCCCTGTCTACACTGCCCCACTTCAAATAAAGTAGGGTGTGCCACTACTCCTTTTGGACGTGCTTAAAGATCCTATCTTAGCCATCAGGATTTCATTGCAGAGAGGCAAGGAATAAATAAGCAGGAGGATGTCCATAGTGGATTCATTTCTGTGTTGACACCATGTATTTGGGGACAAACCATAGCTTGCTAGCAAGCGAGCTTGCAAACTACTTTCCTTTATGGAAAAAAGCTTGTAATATTTAATGAGAGTAACAGCAGTGAATATAAAAATGTAACAGCATATAGAAATCTACCTACGCTATAATTGAATTTTAAATTAAATATGTAATTTGAAACATGACAGGAAAAAGCTTTCCACTAAGCTCTGCAAGACTTTCGGGGCATGTTTTTGGTTGTCAATCACATCTACTATAAATTGCTGTATGATGTCTTGCTAAGTATTTGGCAAGTTGTTATACCATATGTCCATTTCAATCTTGATGTACTGTTTGTGAAGTACTTTTTAATTGGAAGAAAAATGCTGCAACAAAGTAAGTTTATTTTGTCAACTTTCCCAAATGATCAGTAACTAAAAGTTATTGCATTAGTTTATTTTAGGTGTGAGAAGAACATGTTATAGTGTTTTGTTTTATGAACATTTTTAGAATGCATTAAGTCTGTACAAAATAGTGAAGGAATAAGTACCAAATGAGATCTTATTCAATTATATTAGAATAATCTCAATTAATGTATGAGTATTTTATGTACCCTATACCTTATTGTCCTTGAGTCATGAGCTTGTATTAACAGTGTTGTAATGTTTAGTTTACCCTTGAGGTTTTCTTTACTAGTAGGTTTCTATTTATTTATTTTTCAGAATACTATTTGAGTACATTTTCAATCACTGGTTTAAACAGCTGGTAGATTATTTCTTTGAGAGGTTGCTGATCTGGTATGACATTTAATAGTTCAGCTTTTGTTTTTTAATGTAAGCAGGTAGGGAGAACTATTTTGGCTTTTTAGACAGGTTTCTTCTGCCTTGTATGCAGCTGGTAGGTGGGAAGGGGAAACACTTGTTTAGGATTCTGCTTGCTTAAAAGTTGTACTAATACTGCAAAACAACATGTGAGGAGCCATTTTTACTGAGATGCTGTAAAAGCTCTCTTTCACATCCTTCAGAGCAATCCATAGAAAAATTAAATTTTGCATGGCTGACATTGCATGGCTACAGAATTGTTTTGGTTTTTTCCCAAATCATTATCCAAAGAGGAGGCCACTTCTGAAGAGCCAGATACACTGTGGTATTAACTCTCATCTTTCTGACCTAAAGTTTGCAGATAAACTGTTTTCATTACTAGCATTAGCCAGTAGTTTCTAATAGTACTATTGCTTGTGATATAAGATGCTTTTCCAAATACTTAAATGTAAAAGTCCTGTTGATACATTTTAAAGACAAGGCTGTCATACATCATCAGAGTTGGATATGCTTCCTCTCTCATCTCTGTCTTGTCTGTATATCTCATCTGTACTTACTGTTAAGTCATCTGTACCTGCTCTAATGTATAAAAGGGAAATTTCTGCTGTTTGATTTATAATATTAAAACACATTTTTCCTGTTGTTTAATTGGATACTTTTCTTCTCACTGTAGACAAGTTTAAACAACAACAACAACAAAAAAGCATTAAGGAAATCACTTTTGTTGGGGAGGGAGGAAGATTTAAGAGACGCACAGGAGAAATGTGTGTTAGTATGTGAACTTAGTGCCTGAAATGAGGGGAGAAAAAACCACCTGCACCTAAATTTTGCGTTGTCCTCTTTTCCTCTCTATGCTGTCCTCAAACAAAAACAACAACAACAAAAAAGTCTAACAATGCAAATACTATTACTACTTTTGAATGCATTTACATTTATCTTTCAACTTGAATTCACTGCTTAGTCGTTGCAAACCTGAAGTTTTTCAGGTGAAGCCTGAAGTCATGCTTTTGTTTTCTGTTTTGTTTTGTTTTTAAGTTGGACAGTTAACAATTAGTATTGTTTAAATTTAAATTCCTGAGAATTACTTCAGAAGCTTGGCTTTTGCAAGAAGTTGTTGATAGTGAGATAATGTTTCTTGAACCAGTTTGGACTAATGTGTCAAATATTTCTTTTAGTTCTGAACAAGATAAGGAAGAATGGATAAAGGTAAATTCATCTACATTCTTTATTTTCTAAACACTTTTCAGTGAAGCAATCAAAAAAGTAATATTCATATTTTCTGGCTGTAGCTTCCCTCTGCTAATCAATAACTGGTCAGAATGCAGAGAGTCCATTTTAAATGTAATAAGCCTGAGGAATTTCTCCATTGTTTCCTTAGGCACTTCAGAATACTATAGAAGCTTTTCAGCAGAGGAATGAAACTTTCAGAAACGCTATTGCCAAAGAATATGAAGACATGCCTGTTGAGGTTTCTGTAAGTTGCTGTTATTCCTTGGTAACCTTCTTAGTACCCATTTTGTTCTTCAATAACTGGAAAAAGTTTGGCAGAAGCTTTGTTTTCAAGCTCATCATTCGTATAGCAGAGGTAGTCGTCTTGTTGATAATTGTTTTTCTTCATAATGCCAAATCTTATAAACAAGCCTCTTTTTTTCTTCAAATGCATAACAGAGTACCCTTTCAGTGATGCATAATGACTTTTGACTGGGTTCTTTGTTATTTCTTGTATAGATTTCAAAGTGCATCTTGAGCTGTGTTTTGCCATTTCCTTTCCAGAGGAAGAGAATAATTATTTTCTCTATTTAAAGTACTGTGCAACTTTTTATACTGGCTTTTTTTATTCTCCCATCCTCCCTCTGCCCCCCTTCAGAACGCTGAGCTTGGGAAGAGAGCACCGAGGTGGATCCGAGACAACGAAGTAACCATGTGCATGAAATGCAAGGAGCCCTTTAATGCACTGACAAGGAGAAGGCACCACTGCCGAGCATGTGGACATGTAAGTGCAAAATCCTAGGTGCTGTAGCTGATGAGCAGGCTTGGGAACCGGTCTAAGCACCTACTTGACTTCTGGTGGCTGCTTGTTACGCTGCAGTTTGTTGCTGCGCTGTGGCTGAAAGAAGCTGTGGTACCTTTGTACCACGAAGGAACCTCTGTCTGCTTTAGTTGGCATAGTAAATTTGGAAGTAATTTGGAGCAGTGGAAGATGTGCATTTATGTAAAATGTCCCAAGCCCCTGGACATACACTGTACTGTTACTCCTCAGTGGCCTCCACTGATCTCAACAGTTTCAAGACCACGTTAAACTGGGATAAGCCAGCGTTTTTGCTGGCAGCCTCCTCTTCCCATTCTGCTGCCTCCTCGCAAGAAAACGATTGAAGCCCTGCAATTAAAACTTTTTCATTGGGATAACTTGGAGCTGTTCCCAGTTGGGTTCAGTGTGTAACTGTGTGAACATGCGTGAAGCATCAGGGAAGGAGAGAAGGTTAGGAAGAGGAGAGAGTATTACTGCTGCTCTCCATGTATGGTGCTACGGTAACATATGCCACTTTAAAATGACTATGGGATAGTGGTATGACTTGGGAGTTTTCAGAAATTAATAAAAGGTAAGCAAACATACTGTGCTTTCTTTTCTTGCCATCCAGCAGCTCTGCCTTTCTCCAGCAGGTGGTAGTGCAAGCCCAGGTTTAATTTTTGTCTTACAGGTTATCTTTTATGATTTCTTTCTAATGTTTTTATGTGGTATGAAAGCTTAGTGCATTCACAGCGCTGTTTTTGTGCATTGCAGGATATTAGAAGCTTTCAGAAGCTCTGAATTATTGATTATAGAGTTGTCATCTGGGGTTTTTTCCAGATCATTCTGTCTTAAAATTTCTCTATTAATCTTAAGATCACACTCTTCCTTTTTTCCCCCCTTTGTTTAGACTCCTAACTACTCTACTATATAACCTCTATTGTAGTTCTATCACATCTCCTTGCACTTTCATATTAAAATATTTTTTCATGGGAATTAATTTGAGTCAGTGATAGTGTCTTTACAGCAGTGAGTAATTGAGAACACTTAACTAGTATTCTCTAGGGATAGTAGTTGAAGGTAGTGATCTAGATTAGTACTGCAGAGCCCTGGTCTACAATAAAATTTTGTTCAGGTGTTTGAGTGGTTCAAGTCCTTTTGTCTACGTTTCTTTCCTGAAATAACTACACTCATATATTTTATGCAGGGCATATTTTTCACCTGAAAGAACATTTCTGTGGAAAAACATTTCTAACAAAAGAACTCTCGGATCTCTCTTGCATTTCATTTTTTATATATATATATATATATATATATGTAGTGGGAAAAAAAAAAATCAGTGTGATATTGGCTTATTTATTCTGTGTACTTATGAACAGATTCTAAAACTGTAAACTTAATTATTAGGAGGTTAAAAAATTAGCCGTTCCTGATTTTATTAATTTTAACATTAAAAGTGCATCTCAGTTGTACATTTCTGAGGTTATGTAGAAAACAAAATGGTAAATGTACCTTTTCAGGTTAGCATCTAAAGAAACCGGAGGATTTTCTTCTGCAGCATGGCTTGTGCTATATTCTGATTCTATTCCTAACTTTAACCTACAGATATAATTGAAAGGCTAATGTGATTTTACACAAAGTTCCCACAGGGTAAATAATAAAAAGCACTTATAGTTAAGAAGCAGTGGCACAAATTTGGAAAATCATTATTTTCAATTAAGTTATTGTTGGCAGGTCATAAAGCCATTATCTTTCTTGTTCTATTTAATTAAACAGCATATTACTAGGTAGATAAAATAATACTAGTTTTTAATTAAATTCTGTTTTCATAAAGTTTTATAAATACTAAAATTTTATATGTAATCTTTTTTGTTTCTAAGGTGGTTTGCTGGAAATGTTCTGATTACAAGGCACATCTTGAATATGATGGCAATAAATTGAACAAAGTATGTAAGGACTGCTATCATGTTATAATTGGTTGTACAGACAGTGAAGAAAAGAAGAAGAAAGGCATCTTGGAGGTATGTAATTTAAAAATACCATACGTGCATAGTTGCAAAGAGTTTTAGCTCATCAGTAGGTGAAAAATGGTACCATTGTTGTGGGGCTATTTTCTCTTTGAGAAATAAAGGGCAGGTGGACCAAATTCATCCCACCCAATGGATTTTGGCTTTCACCATGCATCTTTCACAATACTACTTTGTTTCTTACAACTTTTTTTAAATGAGGGATTATGAACCTTAGAGCTTGTTTGCTTCTTGCCAGCTAATGTGATAAAACATTATCTTTCCTTGTAAATCTTCAATTTTCTTCTTCTGCACTTAAGCTCTTGTAGCAACAAAAACCACTGCTACTACAATGATTCTGGAAAACATACACCCAAACTGAAAGAACTTGGGATGGAGGAGAGGGGAATGAGGGAAAATTTTGCTATTCAGAGTCTGAACAGTAAGATACTGTTTTGATCAATGTATGGAACTGTACCCTTTAAGTCAACAAGTTGTTCTCGGCTTTTGACATCTAAAAAATCAAGGTCTCAATCAGACAATAAAGACCCATGTTTCTCTTATGAGCAGGGGGAGAAACAGGCATCTTACAATTGCAATTAACCTTCCCATTTCTTAAATCCCCCTTTATAGGCCCTTTTTAAATCTCTTTTGCAGATGCTTTCCAAGATTTGCTATGAATGGTGATGAATTTCTACTTTTCTGTTCTGTATGTTTTTAATCTTTATTTAAGGAAAGTTAATTTTCCTTCTTATGCTTTATGCTATCTCCTAGATTGAATCTGCGGAAGTCTCTGGAAATAGTGTCATATGTAGCTTTCTTCAGTACATGGAAAAATCAAAGCCCTGGCAGAAAGCATGGTGTGTTATACCTAAGCAGGAAGCTCTTGTGCTGTACATGTATGGTGCTCCACAGGTATGTACAGAGAAAATAGAAGAGATTTTAGTAATTATTGTCACTGACATCTGAGGAAGAGTAGTCAAATAGCTTTGGAATGGAGGAAAGACACAAGTGTTTTTTACTAACCTGTATAGTATATGAGAGGTAGCAGGCAGATTAGTTGGCTGTTCTTAATCCAGAACTTTCCCTTCTTCTTAGGATGTTAAAGCTCTGGCTACAATTCCACTTCTGGGCTATACAGTAGATGACACTCCAAGAAGTGCTGACCTCCCGCACAGCTTCAAACTGACCCAGTCTAAGTCTGTGCACAGCTTTGCTGCGGACAATGAGGAACTGAAACAGAAATGGCTGAAAGTTATCCATTTAGCTGTCAAAGGTGAGACACCAGAATGTCAAAATGAACTGCAAGTGAATTTAGAAGAGCAACCTGAATCTTCTAAAACATCTGAATGCTGAAGCTCAAGAACACATGGTATTTTTAAAAGATTTCAATTGAATTTGTGGTTAACCTTTGTGTTAACCTTTCTTTGCTCAATCAAGGAAAAAAAAAAAGAAAAAAAGAAAAAAGAAACTTCTTACTACCGTACACATCTTAGCACTTTATGTTTGGGAAAAATTCTGGTCTTTTTAGGGATCTTTTTCTTATATTTATGTTCTGTCAATAAAAGTGATGTACAGGTCCATTTCAGAGACTTTTTTAAAAAATGTGAATGCTATTAAAAATACTTAACTAACTTTACGGTACTACTTGTTTGTCGTGATGAAATTTTTTTGAAAATCCAGTTGCTCTTTCGTTAATGTTTGCTACTTTCATTAAGAATGCAAATATCGAAGCTTCCTACTTACTTGTTAGGACTTGCAACAGGATAAAAGATATACCTCCACATTGCCAAAATAGATCTGTAGTTAAATATGCAGGGACAGTTTGGTTTAATGTATGTAGTTTATAGATTGAATTCCACAGATCTGTACATATGTTGTATTCACTTGTCTCTTAATTAATGCAAATTGCTTTCACAGGTATATTGGCTTTTAAAGTTTCAGTTTATCAAGGAAACAATCTAATGATTTTCAATCTAGAAATGAATACCTAAAATATGAGAAAACAATATATAATATATGTACAGTATTAAAAATGTACAATACTTGATTTTTGCTTTGATTTCATGATACTGGGTTCCTATTAGTGAATAATTTATTTAAAAAGCATGTTTTCTATTTGAAATTAAACACAGTCCTAAATTAACAAATACTGTTCAGTGATTTGTTTTAATAGCTGACACTTAATGATCTTGGTATTTTTATGCATTAAAAAAATAGCAGTAATGTAAGTGGCATGAAATGGACAAATAAGTTCCAGATGTGTTTAAAAGAGTAGTCGCTTTTCTTCAGTGTCCTATCACTGTTACCTTTTAAGAGTGCAGTAGTTCATTACTAAAATGCAGTATGTGGTTTGAGAAAAGCAACAGATTCTAGTAACCTTCTGGGAATGTATATTACTGCTATTATGATTATTGGACCAGAAGAACATTTTGAACTTACATCTTTTAATTTTTGCAGAAGATTAGATACTGTAATACTTATTTATGACAACAATCTTCAAGGGTTATTGTTGTAAAGTGTAGCCTGCTTTATATGACTCTAGTGTGAGGTCTGAGCCTGCAAATCTCAAGTTGCATTAACTGACATTATTTGCATTCCACTTATGGGAATGAGGACTTGTGGGCTCTACAGCATTAAGTCCCTTATGAACTTCCATTCCTATTAGGGTTTTTATACATAGAGGCAAATGACCTCCCAAAGATTTTTACTGTTAACATCCTTGGATGAAATATGACACATTCAGAGGTAGTGACTTGGCAATCATTTTAATTGTCTGCTTGATAGTATCTTTCCTTTTCTGACCCCTCAAAGGAAGGAAAATATGGTAACTTCTACAATCAACTTGTCATAAGTACATTCAGGAGTCTTACTTCTTAGTATAGCTGCAATCTGTATTTTAAATCATGTCAAGCTGAAGAGCTCAGGTTCAAGTCCACTTTTGTTAGTAACATGCAGGCAGATTTAAATTGTTGCTTTTTTATAATGAGATTTCCAGACAACGTATTCGCTGAACTCCCACTTCACTCTTTTTGCAACACTGGGGGGGGGGGGGGGGGGGGGGCGGGAATACTTATTTAGCATTTAACAAAGGATTGTTAAAGTAACCTCTGTTTTTTTTAATGTCAAGTGTACATGAGTACACAGTGTCTATCATTCTTTGGTAAGAAGAATGTCATGAAACAATGTTAGTGGGCTGGATTTTGCTTTCACCTGCACAAATCCAAAATCTACCATGGCTTTTAGACCTCAGAGTTTTACGCTAGTGTTTGTAATCATCAGGACATGGCATTGTAGAGTACTAACTCTACAACTGACTTTGTGCATGTCAGTTCTGAATTCTTCCTTGGGTGCTCCATGTGTCCAGATTATTCTGGATGTAACCCTAGTATTACTTTTATCTGATGTGCAAGCTCTTCTGAATTCTCTATGAGATTTTAGTTATTTTTACTGTCAGCTATGTTTATTTTTATTTATGGGCAGCTCAAGCCCATTTTGATTCACGTTGGCAAGTGCCATCAAATCTTCGCCTGGGTCTCCCTAGCTAGTACATGTCATCTTGCGTATACCTTGGCGAGGGATGGGGGAACATTCAGGTAAGCAAGAAGAACTCTCCTTGGCTAACTTTCTTTCATGGTCATCTCCTGAAAGTTGGTATCTTCTAAAAGACTCTCAAGTGCAATTGTGGGATCTGGAGCGTTGTCTTACCACATCCTAATGTATAAAAACATTGTTTCCCATGTTCAAGTTATTGAGTGTAACAGTGAAGTTGCCTTAAAGGAGTGCACAGATAAGATGGACTGAGCTATTCTGAAAATAATATGATGGTATGACTGTAATCATGTAGTACATTCTGTTTTCTAAGCTCCTGCAAACTTAATTCTGAGCCAAGTAGGAAGATCTATTCCATCTAAATGATAAGGGAAATAATTAGAAGCAGCAATTTCTGGGCTGCCTTATTGTTATAGTGGTATTCAGTACCTGAAGCTGTTTGAATGATTTCAGCATCTCTGAGACAAAGGCCTGCATTTGGGCATAAGCACTTTGAAATGAAGTTAGCATTAGGAGTTATTTGGATGTTAACCTCATGTTTGCTCTCAGCCATTAAAGTTTATATAGCGCAGGATATTTTATTTGCCCTAGTGAAACCTATTTCATGTTCTCATAATCAATTGCTTGGTTGGAATTGTTCTCTTCTGAGTCAGAATGTCTTGGCAGTCAAATGTGTGGTTCTGTGTGTATTTTGTCGGAAAATTATGTACCACCAATATTAAAGGAGATTAGAAGATGGAGAAATTGCTTCTAGATTTAACCACCCTAACTGTTTTACTCCATTCTCTACAGACAAGCCCCCCCTTACAGCATCCAAAACTTTAACTTTAAATTGTAAATTATGACCACAGAGGAACAAATTCAAAGTAGTAACTGCTGTGGCTGAAGTATCATGACCCAAGCAGTCAAATTAAAAGCATCATTCTAACAAGGTATAGACTGTTCCCATTGCAGCTGTTAAATTCTTTTTTTTTAAAAAAAAAAAGGCATTAAATGTATTAGCATAAAGCTGTATGTGTAAGGACTAAATTATAACTGAGCATTCATTCATAATACATGAACGTATGTGAATGGCTCTGCTGAATTATTTAAGCTTTGTGATTCTTGCTTTCAAGAAGTGCTTGTTTCTCACTTTAAGAGATCAGTCTTCTCTGCAATTGAAAGTGGGTCAAAAGTTATTTTGTGCGGTTTTGTTTGTGGCTTAATGGCTTAATTTTATCATTAATATGTTTGGAACATACTAATACATTTTTCAAAATTACTTAATATTTTTCCCCTATCATGACATCTGCATGTCTGCACCATTCTTCTAGATCGTCTAAAAATTGTTTTCTGGTATCAGGTCCTCATGCTTGGTTGAAGAGCTGCTGTAAAATCTGTAGCATCTAGTACTTTCAAATCCCTTTACACTGAGTAGTTTTGTTTATTCCAAAATATATTTAATTTTTATGTGCAAAATAGATATTGAGAATACAAAACTTTCTCTTCTATTTGGAGTAGAATATTAAACCACTTTAAATACATGTAATATATAGTGGCACCTTTTTATGCAAAACCATCTCAAAGTGCTTTATAAATTTCCTCAAAGATTCTAAATCCCTTTGATAGAAAAGAGGATTTTTTTCTTCCTATTTTTAAATTATGCATAAAGCCAAGGCACTGTTTAAATGTAGAATAAATACACTACCACCTGAGTAAATTTTAGATGAGGTTATAGAAGTATGCTCTGAAGAGTTTCAAGTGGAGTCAGGAGGAAAAAAAATAGTATATATGTGTATATATAAAAGTAAGTGGGAAAGATGTGGAAACACTTGACAGGTTCTTTGGGATTTGGTGGGGGTTTTTTTGTTTGGTTTTTTTTTAAACCTACATCACCACAAAGCTAGTATAAAAACCGGTCAGCTTTTCGTTTCAAGACAAGATTAAATAAAATGCACAGAGGGTAGTGCTTCCTTATACTGAAGGAAAGGCTTTCAGGAAAGAAATAAACATTCCATGTAGAAATAATTCTAAGCAATAATAAAGGAGCTTTCTCCATAAATCTATTTAGATATCTTTAGCTGGTGTGAACTAGCATAGACCTGCTGGAGCTATTATACCTTCAGTGATTTAAATTCATGTAGAATCTGCCTTACGTTATATAAAGACACTTGTGGAAAAATGGAAGATTTCACCAGTTTGAGAGCTGCTGACTTACTGTATCTCATCTGGAATCACAGTGCTCGGCTGAACTTCAGATGGGTTTCAGTTGGAGATAACTGATGTAGGGGTGAATGTAAACAGCTGGAAATATATATCCAAAAATAAATGACTGAAGAGAAATACTTTTGTGGCAGAATTGACTATTCTTAAGATAAATCCATTGGTAAAATAGGCATCATTCTTAGTCTGTGGTGTGCTGTTATTTGAAATCGGAAATGAAATATATGGAGTTACGTTTTTTTCTCTGATCTGTGGCCCTATTGGTATGAGGAATTTACCTAGCTGGTTCTGACCCATGGGACTGTAGTGAAGTATGTTCCTTGGATAGGAGTTTTAATCTGCTAGTCAGATTGTTTCCTAAATCCTTTTCCTTTAACAGAACATAACATTAACTTAATGATTGTGTATGTGTGTATATATACACGTATGCATATGTATGTGTGTATATGTATATATGTGTATTTATATATTTGAGACCATTATTCAGATGACCTATTTTCAAGCAGTATTTTACAATCAAAAACCACATTGTGCTGCATTCAAAATATAACGTATATTGACTGTGTTGAGTATGCTTTCCAAAAGAAAAATCAACAGAAGTAGATCTACTTTTGTGGCATGTTTACTATTTTAGCCTCATTTTAAAAAAACAACAAAAAAACCAAACCAAAACACCCAAACATGCTAAGTTCAGTAAGGCATTCAATCTGCTTCCTTTAAAACCTTGTGATTAAATTTCTTCCCAGACAAAACTATGGCATTTTGCTTTCACCCTTTCCTCTTCCTAGCACAAGTGAATGTAGAATGTGGTTTTTCTCTACTAAAATCTTCAGGCAGATTTCTTTGAATAAAACATGTTTTCAGCCACTGCGTAACACCAACCTACTTCAGTTTATAGTTCATCCTTGTAGATTCATTAACTATTTATAGTGAAAATATTCAGAAAAGGGGGAACTGTCAAAGCATTTTTGCATGTATGTGCCCTAGTATTTTTAAGAAAGAGGCCAAATTTGTTGCATATGGGGAACAGTTTGCAACAGACGTATTGTTTTTTTCTCTTAGCATGTTCTCTATTCTTCAGCCCTCAAGGCAGATTAATACATTGATTTTAGTGGGATCTGGATCAGCTGTAGGGTTTGACATCAGAATTATAGGCTATGCACTGTAATTCCCCTTCATAATGAAAACATTTCTGGTTTTAATTGAGGAAACACTTTTTTTTTTTAAAAATACTAGTATTTGGAAGAGGTGTAAATTTGTTCTGCTTTTGCAATAAAGCGAAGACTATTAAAACAGTGAAATATAAATGCTGTTGTAAGTTGTGCAAATGTAAGTTGTCATTTTTATGGTCAAGAAATATATGAATGTAAAAAGTCTGCAGGTATTGTATATATTTTCTGTAATATATGTATATTTGGTCATAAGGTGGGTGGAGAATTGTAAAAATTAAGCACTTTAATTCCTGTTGAGTACTTAAAAAGAAAAGAAATTTGTATCCCGTAAAATAAAAGCATCATTAAATAAGCATTGCTGGTTGACTTTTTTTTTCTGGTCCACCTACTGTTTACTTTCTCTGCTGATGAAATCTTTAAACTGCATTTCCAATTGTGCAAGTTAACTGTAAGGATCGATCTGTTGCTGCAGTGCTGGCTACTCACAAGTACTGCTAAGTTGGTGGGAGATATATTCTGAATATGTAAAGGGCTGTATGTAATACTATGACATCTTTTATTGGGAAGAGGAAAGATGCAATCCTTCACAGTTTAGATCCATATTTCTATAATGGGAATAATAATGTTCTCTCATGTGATCAGGCTGTTATGAGACTACTTTATGGGCTTCGACTTTGCCACCCCCATAGATAAGTCCAGAAAGAAAGGAGCGTGTTCAATGTAGCCACACATCTTTCTTACTATTACTCAAGCACTGCTCTGAACAAAAGGATGAAACAAAGCATTGAGTAGCTGCTCAGTGTAATCTCTTGTGCACTGAATTGAAGGGGTGCTGTGAAGCAAAAATGAACAGGTAATTAGCTGGATCATGATCCTAAGCATAGGCAACTTTGATTCTTTAAATTTGTTCACTAGCTAAGCACACATTCAGTTTATAGAAGTGCCACTTAAACTGCAGCTACTCCTTTTCTAAGTATCCTTTAACAGACAAAGGCATCTGCAGTTGCCTCCAATTGCCATCATCTGTACAGAGTAAACCTGTTTTGATTATATCCGATTTATTCTTGGTATTCTCCAGGTGGGCACAATGTTGCAGAAAAGACTTCCCCCAAAACACAGAGAGGAAAATCTACTGTATTACTTGTTAGTTCTTGTCTGGAAGGAGTTGAGTACAAGAATTTTGTTTAGTTTCTTCTTTTTCTGCTCTTTGCAAACATAGTAAACAAATTAGTATCTGAAATAAGTACTGATGAGCCACAGAAAGTAATGTTTCCCTCTCCATTTACATATTTTTTTCCACTGATTTTTCTGATTATTTTCCCCCTGTGATTATCTTTGTTCCAAAACCATTATTTTCCTCATTAAACACAATACATTGCCTTCTACATGGAGACAAAAAGAACAGAATTTATCCTAAAATGTGCTATAATAAGGAAACACAAATATTAAATTCAAACTACAGGAAATCCATAATGACAGGTCCTACTTAATTCCTTTGTATCAGCAGGTTTAATAAGCACTGATATTTATACTTGGTAGCAAATTGTCCAGGAGCCCATCAAGTACAGGGTTGGTAAGAAAGTGGTAGGCGTTGTCTCCTCTGGCTTTCGGTAAAAGCCTGACTAATACTGTCTCATTACCACAGAATTGTTCTTGGCATTGTATGAGCTTCCTGACATGAGAGGAATGGCATGTCTGCCTTTGGTAAACACAATACTTTGAGCTTGTTTGCCTCATCAGACCCAGTTCATGTGCTACATCAGGATACACCAGGCAAAGTTTTTTTGCTTGAGGTCTACCCCATGTCCGTGTTGCTAGTTTCTGTTTCAATCTCAAAAACACAGTGCTCTGGTGTCATGAGCAGGATGTGCTACCTGCTCTCTGTTTCAAATGGATACATTTCTTTGTGTTATAGCATATTTTTCAAAGTCTTAAGTTATGAAGAATCTATCACATACCCTGGTAAGTTTTCCAGTTGTTCGCTACACTCTCTGTAGTTTTTTGTTTGTTTTTTTTTTTTTTAATTATCCTTATCACTAGTCAACTCACATAGCTTCCAACCATCAGGATCTTATCACAAGAATTCATCAAGAATTTCCACCACCAAATCTGTGCTCTCTTTTGAGCATGTTTTTTAACATCATTCTTCCAAACTCTAGGTAAGGGTCCCCGCCTCAGGGAAATGGGTTTTGGGCTCTGATGGCTACTGAATGGAGGAGCCTTCCCACAGCGTGAAATTAAATGAATGACCCCATGATGGAAGAAGATAGTAATTCTGTTTAGACCTATTGCCTAGCTATGTAGAACTACCTGCTTTGCCTGTTCTGCCTTACTTGCATGTTTCTTGGCTTCCAAAATGGAATCCACATCTTTTAGCTCAAGGCTTTGGGATGCAGCATTTACAAAATACCTACCTTACCTGTGTTGTATTTTGGAATTCGATTTCAGACTGAGCACTAAGCTGGTCCTATTAACTGAATGCTCTTTAGTGGCTGAAGTGCGTCTTGCAGTTCTGTTTCATGTAAAAAGACTCACATCCATGCGCTCCAAGACAACTCCGTGATGCTACGCAAAGCGTGGCAGGTAAGACATCAAGTATCCACTCCAGAACTGCAACCCTCACCTGAACTAAAAAGCTTAAGATAGATGCACTTGAAGTATCCATTAGTCTTATAGGCAGGCTGTGATGTTGTAAATCACATATGCTCAATTTATATTTCCAACTTAAACTTAAAATTGTGCCAATCATAATATAAAAAGCAGCATGTACGAGAAAATGTGTATTATAAAAAATGCTCCTCTTGGCATACTATTTTATCTTAAAAAGACCACAGGTGATAGCCTTATTTAAAATATTAGATCCAGAAGTAGAAGATACAAGCTCAATTCCTCCTGAATGCCAGCAAACTTGCTGCTTCCTACTTCCTTGGTTGGGGTAAGGTTTCTTTATTTTCCTTTCCAATTACAGTGCCTCAGCTGAATGCTAACTAAGCATGCATTCTGTTTTCCAATAAATAGTTACTTTCTTGATAGCAGACAGGAGGTTATTGCCTTTATTCCCAAAAGCTTGGTCCTTTAAAGTAAAAACTATTCACCTTAAAATTGGACTTGCAAACCATTCCTTATGCAAGCAGCAATTATTTCATATTTTCTTTCAAATTTATTGTTATTAATTGGCATTGCTCTAAGAATACACCTGGCAGACTCCAGACTCTGGGTGTTTCCACATTTAAAACCACTTTTCAAGCTCCATTAAGCAATATGTGATCCATGAGATTGCTTAAGTCAACAAAAATTCTAGGGAAGAAATCCTTGTGTTTCACACCACCACCTGTTGATTCCTCTGTTTGTTCAGTAGCACATGGTATACAAAAGAAGCAAAAAACTTCTATCAAAAAGATATAATTAAAGCTTCTGCAATGATGTGGGTAAATACCAAGCGAAAATTTCCAAATTTTCTGTACTAGACGGCACAATGAGAGTGAGAAACAGCTTGCTTATAATATCCATCCTTTGACTACTGAAGTCCTGTAATGGATGTTGAGGTTGATTGTTGGTGAGCCCATCAAAATGCATGAGGAAAACAGAAATCTGCTGTTTAGAAGTTAAGAGATTACCGACTTAGTACTATGCACTTGCACTTCCTATCACTAACCAATGCTCGGCAGACAAATTCAGTAACGCACCTCCACTGGAGAGGAACTGCTCAACTGGAATACATCTAACTGTCCAGTTGCCACTGCAGTGGTGAAAATCATTCACTGAAGCAACTGTTTCTGTTGTGTTGGTTATTCTAAGAAGTCTGACCGCCCCAGCTGGGGGAGGAGAGGGGAGCACTGTTGTACAGCAGTTCAGAACGATACAGAGATTATTTTCATCTCTAGCCAAAGCTTTTACCTCTATTGGCCTCATCAGAAATGCTGATGTCTTACAAACACTTACCAGAATGCTCGGGGTTTGTTACTGATTGATGACTGCTGTGTTTGCCCTGCGGCTCTTACCCTCTGTGCCCTGCCTCTTCCTTATCTTGAAACCTGCTTTCAGTTCTGCAAGCGTGTTTTGTCAGAGGTTGTGCGACACCCCAAATATTCAACGAATTTAGTTAAATAACTTCCCTGTGAATACAGTGAGTGAATATAAGGAACTCTCAGCTGTTTAGTTCATCATATTGTTCAACAAAGCTGCATCCCTGCCCCGGGATTATTTGGTTTTGTCAGAGATTGGGTCTCAGCACAGGTAACACGTAACTCAGGGATTCCTATCAGCACTGTGACCTTCTTAGAGCCAGTTGAAGTGTGTAGGAGAGCTCGCTTTGCCAATTCAGCAGAACCCCTTGACTACGGATTCGAAACGTCTGATTTCTTTCTGTTCTGGAAAAAGACCTAGGCTTAGAACCCCTCAGTTTAGAAAATCTGTGTAGAACACCCAAATGAAGGGTCATTCTGTCAAGGGATTTCAGGAATTTATTCACCTTAGCTTCTAATGGTGTTTGCTGTGCAGATGTCTGGTATAAGTGCTGTGAGAAAGTGTTACAGATACATCTGTGATGAGGTTGCTCTGGAGAATACAAAAACACCACTCAGTTTGGCTTCACATAAAACTCAGGCTCTGCCAGACCCATATAATCGCTGTATTGCATGGCTACAAAAGGTGACATTACCAAGGAATAATTTACAAAAGTATTTTGCTAATAGTGTTTGTGCAGTACAAAGTAGTATGATTATGCATGCTGTGCAAATGTTATGTTACATACTTGATCCATTTCAGTATGATATTCAAATATTTCTTTCTCTAGACAAATACAATGGCAAGGAAATATGCTCTACTCAGGTGCTAGTTTGTGGTCTCCTTGTCTCGCATAAATTATTTAAATGGCAAATTACTTGTCCACGACTGTCAGTATGTCAATATAAAGAGACTCCAGCTGTCTGAGCAAAAATGGAAGCAGATGATGATGCAAAAGTATAAAGTCCTATCATAGAGAAGAAAGACTGGAAATTTTGTTCTCCTGACTTCAAACATAAAACAAGGGAGCTTATAATGAAATTAGAACATGACAAATTTAATACTGACACCAAACTGATTTTTTGCACTATGCATAATTAGATCATGAAATTTACTGTCACACGATGTCATTGGAGCCAAGAATTTAGTGTGATGGGACAAAAAAACTACTTTATGGTAAATAAAGCAATCTAGTTTCCAGTAACATAAACCAGAAGAAATATTGAACTGTCTACTTCAGTTCTTACAGCAATATCAAAATTATTTAATACATAGTTTTGGGATCAGAAGATCAGAAGATATTTTCCCCAGAGCGCTGGTGCTGGACCATCTTAGAGATGAGATTCAGAGGTAGATTGATATCAGGTCACATTCTATGTGGCAGTTCCTCTTCCCTCACATCAATTAACTTTTAGTAAATAACCAGTCTGACTACTACTGCCTTTTATCAGATCTTTGAGTTTCTTGCTCAGTACAATATAAGTCTGCCATGGAAAGTTAGGGTTAAAGCTACAGATGACCATTGCTTGTTAAAATGTTTATTGCTATGGCACAGTCCTCAAGTGGGCTGAGGTAACTGCTGGATTTCCTAAGTTGGTGCAGAGGCACTTCATAGCAGAGGCATTTCTGGCTCCCACTTTTTAGCCAGAAATGTACAATGTGTTAAACTTTGCATTCTGATGTCTCCTAGTCTTGTATCTTCTTTAGTCCTTTCTTCTTGCTTTCCTTCATTAATTCACTTCCTCCATCTGAGCTGTGCTTCTCCATTTGGGTATCCTGCCCCTGATAGGATTTTCGACATCTCTGCGGCGCAGGCTAGGTTATCTCAACTCAGTACAGAAACTGGTATTTTCTCTGTGTGCTTCTTGAGATATTATACTGATAAAATTCTAAGAATAGCCATAATGGGACAGACTAAAGGGCAAGCACACACAGTTATTCTGCATGATACTCTCCCAGCTTCCAATCGTTGTGAGCTCAGAAACATCCAGAGCTAGATTTGATTCTTACAGAGCTATTTATTTACATGCAGTACATTTCTCTTTCTTAAATTTGGCCAAAAATCATCTGAATCCATTTAAAGTTTTACTGTCTACGACATCCTTTGTCAAGGAGCTCAAGAGGTCAACAACCTACCCATGAGGGGCTACGGTCTTTGTTTTATTTTGACCTGGCTCCTTCTAATTTTATTAGATGCTCCCAAAATACTTGTATTGGAAGGGAGAATAAATAAAACTCATGCTCTTCCACCCACTCCAGGCTGCTAATGATTACACAGACCTCTAATCCTCCCTATCCCATGTGATTTCTTTGGTAGAGTGAAGATTCCTAGCTCACTTATTTGGTCTTGATATTGAAGCTGTGCCACACCTTTCATCATCCTTGTCCCTCTCTGACCCTTTTCCAGTTCTACATTCTTCTGACCCTTTTCCAGTTCTACATTCTCTCCAAGATGTCCTGCTTCTGGTCTAAATAAAAATACAAAACAGGTTGCACTTGCTCCATTTCACAGTGGTGTCCATGAGGTGATATGGCAAAACGAAAGTGGCAGGAGAAAAGCGATTTGCACAGAGAAAAGAACTGGGGTTATCTATGTACTTTGGGTGCTAGCAGCTTCTATTCCCGTGCAAGGGAAATAGAAATTTTTCCTTCCAGGGGCTCAAGGAAGGAGAGATGAGGCTCCATGCTAGACAAGGAATGGCAAACCCTTCAGAAAGCATATTTGCTGTGTAAGGTGCACAACACAAGGAACATTTGCTATTGTCCTGGAAGCAGGAGAGGCAGATGCCCAATGGCATCCCAGTACTGATGAGCTCAATGGCTCTGAGAGCAATCGGCTGCAGCACACTGAAAGCTAGTGGGTGAAGCTGCCAGATAATCATGCCTGTATGGCTATGACAAGAACCCCTCACCAACAGGCTATTCAGCACTTCTTCACAAAGTTTTACATGCATTAACTGTTTCTATCTGTGCTGAATACACTAATTTTTGAGTGTTTCAATTTGCTTAGCCATCTTAATGCTTTTATCATGAAGTATGTCTTCTGACAAGCAGTGTGAAATTTCCTGAGTAAGAATGAGAAACTCTGTTGTAAAGATATATAGATAAGAACATACTTCTTTTGTATGTTCTTTCCTTCAACATTTGAGGGTTTCAAGACATGAAGACTATAAAGGACTAATTTGTATAGAATAAGAACACACATTCTAATGCCATCCAGAACTTGAAATTTTTGGAAGTATTTTTACTCCGTTGGCTTACAAGAAAGGACAAAGCCAGAATTCAACTCACTGCTAGCATATTCATAATTTATCTTTGAGAAAATGCACTCAGGGGAAAGACATTTAAAGATCAGACAGCTTGTTTGTTGTGATCTCGCATCACAAGTCATCCTCTGGTTTCATTCATTTTGTATAACACAGCTGAATATTAGATGTCACACAGTTTCCCACTTCCCAAGCCCTGCCAGACACCACATCCACCGCTGCTATTATGCACCTGAGTTAGAAAATTTCAGATTGCCATTATTTGACTCGCAGCGAAAACAAAAATATCCACAAAACCCCAAACAGAATAAACACAACGTTTTTAAATCTGTCCATTATAATTCTTGATACATGAACATAAGTTGGAGAACATTCTTTTTGCTGCACAGTTTGCAGGACCAGGTCTTCTCTGGTTCTTTTCTCCCCCTGAAGAGACCTCCATAATGCTTCCTCAGTGCCCCCAGCAGTTTTATTTTCCTGCTCTGTTGGCTGTGTTAGACCCGACGCTGACAAGGTCTAGCAGTTTGCCGTTCAGCACCCTTCCTTGAGGTATTCAGGCATCAGCACCTCCACACCTAGTGATCCAGCAGTGAAGGCTGTCGGGGTGCAAGTTTGCTTGTTTCCCGCGTTTCAAGGGTTTTCAAACCATGGTGCCTTGAACAAACGCTGCCGCTTCACGCTGCTTGCTAAAAACTACCTCCGGCAGCCGCCCCGGGGGCAATGAGGCCTGTCTCCCCCACAGGGGCTGCCTGCAGCGCCTCAACTCCTGGGCCGCGCTGCTACTGGTTATCCCCAGAGGCGATCTGCTTTATCGTACCCAAAGATGGAATAAAACTTGGGAGTGGCTTGTAATACAAGACCACAGCGACTACGCTGTCTGATCTTCAAATGTTTTTGGGTCCTGGGCGCTCGGAAAGCAGAAACTCTGCCTCCCCGGGCGGGATGGGCCCCGTAGTGTTTAGGCGGCGGCGGTTGACACCCCCCAACGGCCGCCGCCGCCTGAGAGGGCGCCCTCGCGCGCCCTCCGCGGGGCCTCCCCCTGCACTACAATTCCCATGATGCCTGGCGGCGTTTGCGGCCGCTTTGCGCCCGGCGGGCGCGCACAGCCTGCTGGGGGCCGCGCCGTGCGCGGGGGCCGGCGCCAATGGCGGCAGGCGGAGGGGGCGGCTGACGGGAGCCGTTGCCCGTCGCGCCCATTCATCGCCGGCGCTTTTCCCGGCCCTTGCCCTCCCCCGCCGCTATGGAGGCTCTGATTCCCGTCATTAACAAGTTGCAGGATGTGTTCAACACGGTGGGGGCCGACATCATTCAGCTGCCGCAGATCGTGGTGGTGGGCACGCAGGTGAGGCGAGGCGAGGCGGGGCGGCAAGGCAAGGCAAGGCAAGGCAGGCCAAGCCGGGGTGGGGGAGCGGGCGGCGCGGGCCCTTATCGTTCTGAGGGCGAAGTCGAAGCGTCCATCGCGCCTCCGGTGCTGCTGACGCGCGGTCGCCTCCGCCAAGGGCACGGGGGGACGCGGGCAGCCGAGGGCGGCCGGGGGGGGGCGTCCCGCCCGCCCCGGTCGCCCTCGGCTGCCCTCGCCCCCCCCAGTTCCTTCCCCGGGCTTGTCTGCCTCCCCACCATTTGCAATGGGAGTGCCTTTTCCACGGCCCTCCCTCCCCTTTACGCTTCTCAGTAGCGGTTTGATCGGCCGAGGAGCTTTCGAGGGCTGCCGGGAGGGCCTACCCCGGCTGTGTGAGTCCCGCCCGGGGGCCCGCTGCCGGCCCTGTGCTTCAGTGTGACTGCTGTTGCTAGTCGGTGGCTTCCCTTCTCTGACAGTCGCTGTGAAGTGGGGGCTGAATAAAAGGGATGTGGTAGCGGAACGTCATCTTGCAGGCGTGGATCGGGTTCCCTTGCTGCGAGCTCTTCTGCTGTTTGGACCTCTTTGTCTTAGCTGATGATGGGGAGTGAAGATGAGAGGCGAAGCTAGCCTTTGTTGGCTGTAACAGAAGGTGTGCGTCTCAGCCCGATAATGCTGCTGCTGCTGGGCTCGAAGGTAGCTCA
This sequence comes from Gavia stellata, assembly GCF_030936135.1. Taxonomy (NCBI): domain Eukaryota; kingdom Metazoa; phylum Chordata; class Aves; order Gaviiformes; family Gaviidae; genus Gavia; species Gavia stellata. Next base: position 66,743,933 of record NC_082597.1, on the reverse strand, counting down.
GACCCTTTCAGATCTATTCAAATGGGATGCCGTTCTTCAGCAAAACTTTTGGCAGCAGGACATACGTGACCAGAACTGCAGCAGTCATAAGGGAATTAAAAACAAAACGTTAAACACAACTAAAGCTTGAAGTTAATGGATCTCTCCTTTTATTTCTGTGAAAGTGACAGTATTTATTGAATGTGTGATGTTACTTGCTTACCTAAGACAGGAATACCAACTACTCTGCAGTCAGGGATTTCATTATATGACTTAAAACACATGAGCTGTGTGGATAAAGCTTGCACATTGCTGAAGCATGGAATAGGTTTGCTCAAAGCCAACTACAGTGTCAAACTGATTGTGAGGCAACCAGCTGTCATTCTGTTTTACCAATATACATCAGATAGATTAATTGACTTTATATCAGCCACTTTATAAAAGAGATCTAAAATACTTGAATTGAGTGGGAGAGACTTTGCACTGGTAAGGTATGTTAGGTACTTGCTATTTTTGTAGTTGACAGGAGTACATCACTTTATGAAGACATTTAATCTCCTTTACATTAAAAGTCATACAAGGAAGCTGGTTTTTGGGGGGTTTTTTGAGTTTTTGTTTTTTAGTTTAGTTCTGCAACAGAAAGTGCAAGACAGAGGTGTGGCATCTTTCTATGTAAAAAATTAATGAAGTATTTTTTTCTGTTTCACTGTATGAAATGTATTAAAGTGGCATTTTTTTATCATCCTTTTAAACAACTTTGTCCTAGTTAACTTTTCATAAGTGTGTACAGTAGATGCTGAAAGTTAAGATAGTACTGACATGCATTTGACTTCACTAGTCTACCTATCAGTATTAATATCCATTCAGTGCTGTATTCAGTATATTCATAAAACCTCTTGAATTAGTATGATATTTCTTAGCATGCCAAAACAAAGTCCTTTATAGACTGCAGGAAAATATATAGCAAAATGTCTAGCAAGCTGTATCGTGTTTTTTTGTTTTGTTTTTAATCAGGCTTGTTGGAAGAAATAATTGTCTTTATTGACATGCTGATTCTGTAGATGGCTATTTTGTGCAGTTAGTCTTAAAATAATTTAAATAAAATTTTATTATTTTATTCATTTGAAGTTAGTTTATTGTAGACCAGATTTCTGGAGATGTCTCAAATATGGCCTTAGAGCTGATAGTTTTGCTGCTGGTAGCTTGGTTCCATGGTTTTTTGAAATGTGCCTTGAAACAATCTTGTTTCTTGAGATATTTTTGGTTAAGTGCTATGTGGCCTTTAAGTTTGTTCACACGGTTGTTTTGTAGCCTACTGGCATATGCAGTCTTTACTTTTTCTTCTTTGAATAATATTCACAAACAATTTAGAATTTTGCACCTCCGTTTTTTTTGTAGGAAACAAATGCTACCAATTAAGATTTCTGTAACTCTGTTAATTGATCTATGCTTTTTTTTCCTTCCAGTTTGCCTGTTACTTTTCTTAAATGACCTTTTTACATATTCAACAAGGAGAAGAAAAGTGCTTTTTTAAGTAGTTTTTGCTGTTTGTTTTTCTCACCTGTCTTCTGTATCTCCTCTACCCTTTTATTGTTTTGTTCTTGTGTGTTTCTTCAGTTCTTATTTCTTTCTACTTCTGTGCATCAGGTTAATTCTTTCTTTTCTAGAGTATGTAAAATTAGAAACTGCTTATAATCCTTAATATAGTTTTGAATGTTAGTTCTGTTTCCCATGTCCCCTTTGCCCTTCCTCTGTTGTTTTGGGATTCATTTCCTACCGTCCTTGTCTTCTGAGCAATTTAAATGTCTTAATTTTTCCTCTTTCTAGACGGATTTTGGTACTAATTACAAAATATTTATCAGTAAATTTTACACACTTAGGCAGCCTCTCGTGCTTCTTTTAGTGGTGTTCCTGTGACTCAGTTGTAGGAGAATTCCTTCTCATTCTCCACATAAATACTGTGTAAGTTATTTCTGTATCCTAGTACAGAGTCTATTAAGAAAATTGAAGACTGTTTGCTGCTGATAGAACACGAAGGACACCCTCAGACTGCCAACTTGTCATCACTATTTCAGGTTTTTTTGCCATTCCTAGATAGGTGTTCTGTTTTTTCCCCCGATTCAGTATTTCAGTTCCATTTTTAGAACTGTATTACTGAAGTGCAAAAAAAAAAGTGCAGGCTGGGAATACTATATAAACAATATTTGTTCAATAATACTGTAATACTAAACCTTTGTGTTTTTTACAAATGCTTTGTGATCCGTATTTGTAAGGGGTAACAAGGTGGTATTGAAGTGCCTCAACCAAACACATTAAAACTGTAATAAAAGGAGGCAAGGGGAAGAAAAGAAGTTTGGTTAGTTATGGACTTTTGTATGTTAAAGGCACGTAGATGCTATCACAAAAATGAAATGCCTACACTACAAAAGTGGGCATGAGTTTTAGAATAAATTTAAAAAAAACCCAAACAATAAAAGCTCTGCCTAGAGATGTGTAAAACTGAATTGCTGTTATTTTTTTTCAGGTCATTAATTCTTGGAATCTGTTTTGGGTTTTTAGAAGTCATTGACCTAGTTGTATACAAACTTTAGTGTCAGTTTTGTAGCAAAGTTCTTTTAATACTGACATTATAAAAACAAGTCCTGGGCTTTATTTGCACTTGGTAGTGTTGATTCTAGTAGAGACATGGTGAAATTGATCTAGCAACTACTGAAATTCACAATGAGATTCTTAAATGACCTTTCAGGTCTACATTTATATAGTGCTTTTGCTCAGTCTGCAGTTAATGCTATTTTGGGACTTTAAATGGGGAGGTGTACAATATTTAACACAGATGGTTCTGTTGGATGTTTCCATCCGAAAGAGCTGTTTTGTTAGCTGATATTTCAATGCTAAACCAATTTTTGTTGCCAAGGGGGAAGATAACAGCCAGAGCATTTGAATGTGTATAACTGTATATTCTGTTAGGCTAAACAGTTAGAATGGTAATTTGCCTGTTAAGAAGTTGACAGCAATGGAAAGTTAATGTATGGTCCTGGCTACTGGAATGAAGAGAAGAATGCAGTGGATGCTGTATCAAAGCATCTGGTTTGAGAGGGACTGGCATTGTGGTCTTAAACTTCAGAAGCTCTACAGAGCTTCTGTGACCTTCCCCTGTCAGGGAAGGTCAGGGGAACAGAAATTTAAACCACTTCAGCTTATTCAGTTTATTCAATATAGCCTACATTGTGTTGGCAAAAAGCCAATTTTAGGTGAGGGAAACTCCAGCTTGTACCAAGCAAGCAACCAGGAAAACCCCATGCCAAGCTCAACTCAGGAATGTCTTCCTCTCTTGGGGTTGTTGTTTTTTTTTTGTCTAGTGATCTTTCCTGGGATTTCAAGCAGATGCAAAAATACATTTATATAAGGGGATGTAACTAGAGCATAGCTTCAGTGCTGGCTATTATGGCTGGGGAGAGCTTGTTTTTTCTCCCAAATGTTTTGCAAACTTCCTGGTTTGGTTTTCCTGTTTGTTTTGATATCTGACATTCACTGTATCTGGTTTTGGTTGTAACTGTTTTCCTTTTTGCCATCCCTTCCTCCTGTCAAATCCTGCCCTGACTGCTCTGGCGTCTGTTCCAGACAAGCAACGAAGTGAGGCTGACATTAATTAGCTGCTTACATTTACCAGACATAATATAAATTTTGCTGCGAAAGTTATATAGTGCAAACAACAGTTGGCATTGTGCTGTTTCTTTTCTGTGATGGGCCCTCTTGTTACAGAACATCGGATTTTTGGTAACACTCTCAGTTTCTAAACAGCTGTACTTCTTAGGTCCTGAAGGCTTCTATGATTGGAAGGATGACATTTTCACTGTGACTTTGTACAGACTTCATATGAATTAAAATTATAGGTCTAATAATAGTGATCTCTTCATCCTCCCTTTAATCTCTCAGATTTTTAATAGGAAAGCAGTATTAAGCATCTTTTAAATGAAGATACTGATTTTATTGTTTGCAAACACGCAGTTATTTTGGAAGAGCGGAGAGAATACACAGTTGTAGAAGGATGTGAATGAAGTGGTATTATTTTCTTTTTTTCCCCTACAAGTTTTGAATGCTTGCTGCCAGGGTCCTGTGATTGGCAATTGTTTTTCTTGCAAAACCTGTATTTTAATTAGAACACGTGGATCTTGTATCTTGTCCACAGGGGACAGTGCAAAGGAAGTGTGTTTTCAGGAAAATGAAGGGGAAGAGTATTAAAGCAGAAAGCCCTGGCAAATGTGTTTCAGAATCTGGAGAGAAAATGGCTGTGTAGTTCCTGGAAAAGATTTGTTCATATAGTAGCCAGAAGGTTGACTGGCTTTCTCTTTTTTAAAAAAAAAAAAAATAAATCTCTGTTTAGAACTTTTTTAATTTGAAGATGTAAATTGGCTTTGTAATATAGTAGTATAAGCAATACTATGTAAGGTCAGTCTGTATGGCTTTGAAATGTGGATCTTCAAATACCACAGTTCCATGATCTAACTTAGGGAAGTTATGTACTCGTTGTTTCTAATTACATGAGGTATTTTTTTCTTAAGTGAATTATTGGAGGACTTCAGGAATTGACGTATTGAGAAAGAATACATCTGCAAATCTTTTATCTATTTGCTATTGTTTGGCATGTATCTACATTTAGATACAGTGTAAATACAGGATTCCTGGAGAATTTGGACTGAGCTGTGCAAATTCTGGCTTTCCTTACTACTTGTACCTAAGCTGTCTTTTGCGGAGGGAGTTCCTGTGGCTTCCAGTTTCTTCCTAACTGATTCAGGAAAGCTGTCTATTCAAGCGAATGGGGAATGGCCTGCAGGAACAACAGTCTCTTGTAGTCTGGACAAGATCTTTCACAGAGAAAATGTATTTTGCAACAGCCAGCAGTACATTATGCTGGTTTCACTGCTTTCTCAAGTTGGGATCAGCCTGTTAGCTCTTCTTCATCTTTCTAGAAGTACAATTTTGTTTCAAAGAATGTCTTACAATAATTCATCAGGCCTGCTTAAAACTTCATAGTGTTACTTCAAAATTTTCAATACAGAGTCTCTTCCATTTGGCTTGTCAATAACCCTTTAGGGTTATTGACAAGTACCATCTCTTGCTGTTAATGAAGCTGGACAGTTATAACATCATGCACTGCTATCTGCTGCTTCTGAATTCCTGAAAAATATGGTTAAGTAATAACGCAGGTTGCAACCCGAATTTTCTCATAAGCATTATTGTAATGGATGGGAGCAAATGCCTTTTGATACTGAAGTGCACACAGTTGAAATATGCAGGGACAAGTTAAGAAGCAATGAAGGATCGGGAGGCTGAAGCAAGATCATTAGGACTGTTAAACAGTAGAGATGCTGGCTTTTTGTATTTCAGATTTCAGCTTTTTAACTTGTGAGAGTAAGTGCACAATCATTTCCCTGTTATTCTGCCCTTCGTCCTTGATTGTTTTAGATTAACATCAAGATGATGTTGACAATGATGAAAACATAACTGTTAAGAGAAAGCTGATAAGATTTACATCATATATACTGCCAGTGTGTATTGAAGTAAAATATTTAAGTCCCTTGGTGCATCATCTCTTCTTATCTTAGTACTTCTAGGAAAAATGGTTTTACCATCCATCAAACTCAGGTCCTTATCTGAGACTGATGATGGCTAACAGAGCAGAGTGTTAAACACTCGGCAATGGAAGTTTGACACAATGGTTAAAGATGCAACAGACAGCAAGGTGTTCCTGTATTTGCCTTTTTTGTTCTGAGCAATCTATATAAAGTTCCTCTAGATACCACAGCTTATAAATCTTTCAAAGTAGGATCAGATGTGGGTCCAGATGAAAACCTGACTGATCTCCCACAAAAGGTTAGAATTTGTTAATGCTTTTCTGGACTTGTCATTAAATGAATTCGTACATTTCAATCTGTGCTTAAAATTGTGATGAGCATTCCAATGAGATGGCAAAACAAGCATGATGCTGCTGCAGATTTATTCCTAAAAATCCCGTGGAACCTTTGGTCATCAGCATTAGTCTCCGTCTACATCTGTTGTATGAAGAACTGGCTGAACTGAATTTGTATTCTGAACAGACCCCATATCCCTCCCTTCCCCCCACTGGCAGAAAAAGATCAGCTTTGTGTTTACTGCTTTCCTTACCATGTTCCCAGACAGTTCTTGGAAATGGACGTGTATGGGGCCCAGAGTAAGGAGTACGTCATTAGATACTGTATTAAGTTCCAAGAACAGATTGCTTCAATAAGGGAACGTAATGCGATTTGAAACAAATTTCCTGATGTGTGGAGTACTGTAGTGTCTCATCTAATGTATGACTTCACATTTGCAAAGGATTCAGATTGTTCCTTCTACATCCAAAGATAACTGTGGGAGTGGTGTAAGACATAGTGTTTTAGTTCCATACATAGTTTGGTGTGTGCCCATCTCAGCTTCCTGCAATACCACTCTTTCGGAAAGACCAAACAATAAGCAGTAGTGTGCAGCAACTTGTGCCATGGATTTTGGTTTGCTGTCTTGATGAGGTTCTTGGTAAGGACTTCAGCTATTTATTACTATTCCTTCTCTACTTGGATTGTATGTTCAGGAGAAGCCACTTCATCTAAGTCTCACCTCCAGCCCTTTGAGACTGAGTGATCATTCTACCCATGTGTAAGAAATCTTGCTCAAGAGATGTTCAAAATATTTTTAATAAACAAAACCCTGGTGGTTTTGTTGTTTTGTTTTTTCCCAATGCAGCTGATGAACCTTTATAATGTCTCATCTTTCTGAGCAGGCATTTCACTTGTTTTAAATTATGAAGTTTGTTAAGAAGTGGTTTGTTGTTTGTCACTCTGAAGTTTATGGTTTTTCACATTCTGTAATATCAGTAATTCTTCAGAAGTGTGCTACAACAGAAATCTCTCAGGGAGGCTTCCAGAGCTAGTTCATGCTTTGGCCAGATTGTTCTTCAGTTTTTCTTTGGTAAGATTTCAGTGCCCAATGTCCTGCCATAAGCTCCTTGCATGGAAGATGCCCAAAGTTGATTGAAGAAGGTCAGTTGAAGAATAAAATTATTACTTACTTTCTAGGGTAGTCTTTTGAAGCAAATAATCTTAATAAGGCTATCTTTGTTTCCTGTGACCCTGTCCTTCTCCCTACTCTTCCTAGACAGTTGACCTGTCTGTCAAATTTGACTTAGATTTACTTTGAAAAATATACACAATCTGCCTTGGTTTGTTATTCACCTATTGAGACAAATGACATTGTTGATAACACAGCATTTTTCTGTGCCATAAAGCATAGTTATACAGCAAAGTGTTAGAATAAAAGAAGGCTTTCATTTGTTGTCATTGTTCAAACTTTCTAGGGGTTTGGCCTTTTATTTTAATATTTATTTTGTGATTCTGCGTACAAGTCCCATTTTAATAGGTTCTAATGCTCTCATGTAATACGTTCCTGTCTTGTCTTACTGCACTAGTAGAAATGTGGTGTCTAATAGTGCTGTGGTGCTTGATCTCTGCTGATCTATTTTTAATTTTTAGAAAAGTCACCTAAGATGTCACTAAATGCATAATATTTAAAAGATACTCAACATTGCTTTTATTTCATGTTGTGCTAGGTTATGTACTCATTTTATGATATACTTGAAGTCTTGAATCTGTTCTTTCAGAACTGGTAAGCTGAATTGAGGTTGTATAACAGTAATGCATATTCTGGCTGTCAGAAGCATGTGTTGTGTTTTTTTTTTTTGTTTGGTTGGGTTTTTTTCAAGAGAAATGTTCGGTAGTAGCATTAATATGGAAACATTTCATAGCTGATGGCAATGATTGTCAGAGCAGGTTTTCTCATGGCATGCCCATCTTGACTTTCCAGCTGCAGAAAACTGGAAGAGTTTAATACAGTTCTATTAAAAAGACACAAAATCTTATCAGTCAGACTTTCAAAGTATTATGTTGACATATCTGAGTCTATTGTTTATTGTTAGTTTCAATGTGGTAGTAGTCTTGAGTCACTCTTAAAACCCATGTGTTCACAGCTGCTTGTTGGACCGTGTAGCCCAATTCTGCATTTTATACAAAAGTGCTATAGGAGAACATTTTTAAATGTAGACTTTCAGTAATATCACAGCCTTTAAGTATTTTACAACTTCTTACAGTTTGTTATTACGTAGACAGAAGTTTGCAGTCAATTAAGTTGTAAATGCTTATATATACACACACACATAGAGAGTAGGAGAGACATTATAAAACAATGTTAGTTTATATATTTAGAGTACAAAACAATGTCTGGACTTGAAGCTGATATGATACATTATACAAAAAAAACCCCACCTAAACTGAAAGGAATATAAGATTGTAATGGCTTAATGTACTCAAGTGTACATAGTTAATATCTTTTTTTGTATAATGATCCTGTTAGTATTAACATAGCCAGCCCATGTTAATACTAACAGAAGGTTAAATTCCGTAGTCTACAGAGTGAAGTGTTACTGCAGGATGTTAGAAAATGACATGGTGGACGACACAGAATTTCCTTCTTAGCATTATAAAGAAAAACAATTTCTTCTTTTCTAAAAATGTTTCTGGAGAGATTAATATTTGGGGTAGAAAATGTTAAATAGGATATTAATTTTTCTGAAACCTATTAAATGTTTAATTTAGCCCTAAGAGATAGGAAATACATCTATCTACATGGCTTTTAAGTATCCCAAGCAGGTTTAGAGAGTTACTGGTTTATAGCAGACTTGTGTCCTTTAGTGCCTATGCAGTGTTATACCACTGTGTTAGATCACAGAATCACAGTATCACTAAGGTTGGAAAAGACCTGTAAGATCATCAAGTCCAACCATCAACTAACACCACCATGCCCATTAAACCATGTCCCACAGTGCCTTGTCCACACGTTCCTTGAGTGCCTCCAGGGAGGGTGACTCCACCACTTCCCTGGGCAGCTTATTCCAGTGTCTCACCGCTCTCTCAGTAAAGAAATTTATCCTAATATCCAGCCTGAACCTCCCCTGGTGCAACTTGAGGCCATTTCCTCTTGTCCTGTCGCTAGTCACTTGGGAGAAGAGGCCAACACCCACCTCTCTGCAACCTCCTTTCAGGTAATTGTAGAGAGCAATAAGGTCTCCCCTCAGCCTCCTCTTCTCCAGACTGAACCACCCCAGTTCCCTCAGCCGCTCGTCATAAGACTTGTGGTCCAGAATGCAGTGAGTCTATCAGACACCCCCCCGGGCACTGTATAGCAGAGGACAGAATAGAGCACTGTTTGCAGGAGTGATGAAAGCAATCTAAAACTAAAATATTACAGCATTTTGATGTTTAAGAAAATCATGTAGCTGTATTCCAATTTTCAGAGCAGTGGAAAGAGTTCTGTGTTGGAAAGTCTTGTGGGGAGGGATCTGCTCCCACGAGGTACTGGAGTTGTCACCCGGAGACCCCTTATTCTGCAGCTGGTGCATGTTTCCCCAGAGGATGGTCGGAAAACAGCTGGAGATGAAAATGGTAAGTGTGATCCAAGAGTCTGTTTTGCCTAGTAGGAAAGAGGCTTTTAATCTATCTTGTTCATTTGACTGAAAAATCAGTTGTTGTAATCTTAAAACTCGAGTGTGCTTTTTAAAATTTACTTGGAAGAAAACCCAGCTGTTGTCACATCTGTTCTGTCCATTTAGCAAATGTCATGAAGTCAAAATCTTTTGGATATTCAAAATATCTTTAATGTTTTAAGCTTTCCTGTTTGCTTTTAGGAAATGCTTTTGAGAAAAGCAGGCCAAAGAAAGCATTTCAGTTATGATAATGATTGTCTAGAGTTTAGAGAACATGGGGGTTTTTTGTGTGTGCATTTCTTCTTCTCTTCTTTTGCTCTATAAATAAGTTTTTTTCCTTGAGAAGATGAGTATGTGGCTTTTTAGAAGAAGGTTAGGAAATAGGTAAGTTCTGAATAGAATGGAAGAAGGAAAAATGAGAACAAGCTTGTAGTAGATGCAAACAGAATTTAATGGGCACATTCTGTAGCTTACAGATGCTGCCTTACTGGGCTGCAATGAGAGATTCCAAGTGCATCAAGAACAACACTTTCAATGTTCTTAAGCTGTCTAGTTTGAAGCTTGTGTCTTCTGTAGTGTTTCTATGTTATCCTTCAGTAGATTAAGAAAGTAATCTCAGTTGTCCCTTCGGAGTTTAAACACTCATTTTATACTAACTACTGCTCTTGATCTTATGAAAGAGCAGCAGGGGCATATCCACCTTCTGATCATAAGATAAATCTTAGCTTTTTGATGTAGACAGTAAAAAGTACACAGGCTTTTGATGGAGTGATAAACTTGGGGCTATGATTATTAATTCTCATTGTGTTCAAATTATTTTGAATTTATTTTTAGCAATAGTAAATCAAGGTATCAGAAGTTCTTTACAGTATTTGTTTTCATGTAATATTTATAGCCTTTGGTTTCTGAAGAACAATTCCTAATATTGCGCAGTTTGAAAGGTTTAAGCTCCAATTTTCATTATTGCTGCAAGCAGAGAACACAATTCAGGTTCATAAAAATTAAGAACTTTCAGTGTGCAATCCAGAGTGTGCTGGATTGTGAGATTGTAGGACAATTCAGGTTGGAAATTATTTCAGGAGGTCTCTAGTCCAACCTCCTCCTCAAAAAAGGGCCAGCTCTGAACTCAAGAACAGATTGCTCAGGGCTTTATCCACTTCGGTCTTGAAAACCTGCAAGGGTGGAGAATTCGGAGAGTCGCTGAGCAACCTTTTAGAAATGGCACATTTGTTCTCATTAAATATGGTTTTATGTTACTTGCATTGGGCAGTGTATAGTTTCTAGTACTTTTCAGAATGCTTTGATTCTGAGTTGTAGGATAAAATATGATTTTGTTCTGCTCTGCAACTTTACAGGTATTAAAGATAGTTTTGTAATTAGAGTATTCTGAGTCAAGGCAGGGCCTTTTTGTTGTAGGTTGCATTTAATCTGGGGATTCAGATTTTAAATTTGAAATGGGATAATGATATTATTGCATAAGGATGTTGGACTAAATTAATATTTATAAGGCCCATTTAGATCTTTGGGGAAAAAAATCAATATGCAAGATGCACATATTATAATCTGTTCTTGATGTTCCTTTGAGAGAGACGTGGGCTTGTTTAGTAAGAACAGACAAACCTTTGTGACTTACCAGTTGCGGTTGAAATGCCTCTCTTCTTCCTCCAAAATTCAGGCAAATCACGGTCTAAATGGTTTTGTCACTGACCTGGTTTAGCATATGTAGAGATTGTGGTGTTACATCTGAGAATATGGGATCAAGTAGCTTAGAAAGAAAAAAAGATGGCAACCTCTTATACTGGCTATGCTGTCTGACATGATGATAAGTCACTATACTATTACAGGTCATATTTCTGTTTGTTATGAGGTGGATGTTGAGGTAGGGTTGAATATGCGTTTGGGATTTCCGAGAGGGCAGTCTATCCATAGTCTTGCAGAAAAGTATTTTCTCCAGATGAGGGGTTTCCTCTTTACAAATTGAGTATTGGACAAGAGAGTATCAGTCTCAGCATGCTGCTTTCAGAATGTGCTGGTAATGAACTCTCTGTGTGCACACATCCTTTTATGCAACTGCCTCTTTGTTTTGTGATTTGTCACCTTTATCCATCCTAATGCTTGCTCTAGATATGTACTAGTATTACATATAAATACGTCCATTTAAAAATAGTACTAGTCTGTGGTTCTTACAAGCTTAAGTTTTACCTCTGAGTGTTTGCATCCAGAAAGCTCCCCTGTTTTTAAGACAAAGCACTTTGGATTGCTGTGGTATTTATTTATGCATGGACAATTGCCTTGTCTTTATGACTATGAAGGAAAAAATTGTGTCTCTCCAGTAGCTTAATTTTAACATCTTCTGATGCATGTGAGCTGCCAAAGAATATCAGTTCATATCAGTTTAGAGTTTTTGTTTGGTTGGTTTGAGGGGGTTTTGGGGCTTGTTTTTTGGATTTTTTTATTTTTTATTTGATTCTTGGGAGCACATTGGGAAAGATTGTTGAGAGAGTTGCAGCCAGTCATTTGAACTAACTTCTGATTTTCTAACATGCAACATTAAAGATCACCTCTGCTCTTCCTCTAAGTCACTGATGAGCTATGTGATACCCTTGTATGGTGGTCACTGCAATAGATTAAGATAGTCAGAAAATAGCAGAGAGATGAATTTTCCATTAAAAATATGTAGAAGCGCTGTGTTTTCATAACATGATATTTCAGACTGATACATATGTTCTACAGAGATGTGTGTGGTTTGGTGTGAAGGAAATGTTCTCATTATGCTTTCGCTGTTTATTGTTAGCCTCTAGTGATTCAGCACATATGGTGTGTTTGATGTTGTGATACCACACTGTGGTGTTCTCTTATAAAATTGCAGGAGAAGCAGTGTTTATGAGAGAACTGGGCCTGGCCCAGTGAATTATTAAATTGGTCTTGTAGCTAAGACCTATTCTGGTAGATTATCCATTTGTTAGGAAATGGAAAAGAGGAAGGAACATATGAATGGTCAATTAGTAAATGTTTATAGGTTCTTTTTTTTGTCCAAGGTAGGAAGATGAACATTGTTCAAATTCTGTGTTCTATATCAATTCTGTCTGTTCAGGAATAATTAATACAGATCTGTTGCCTGCTAAATCAACATTGTTTTGTCAGCATTTTGCTTCAAATAGGAATCTCTTAGCCCTAGCTCCCAAACAGTGTGGAATGTTTCGTTGTACTTAGCTTTGTAGAAGCACAAAAGAAAAAGAACTTTCACTCAGAAGAGCTTGCCCATAAAAAATGGTACAACACAGAGGAGGGATTGGAAGAGTCACACTTTTTTTTTCATGACTTGGATTTTTTTTTTTTTTATTTAGAGAAAGAGCTAGGAAAGGATGAGGTGATGGGAGGGGGTGGAAAAGAGAGTTCAGATGGTAGCCTGCTGGGTCCAAGAGCTGTGAAGGTATGGGAACTAGAAAGCTAGGAGAACAGGTGAGATTCTTCATGCTTTGCTGATTTTTATCCTTTTTAGTATTTGGGAAATTCTTGTTGCCATGCTGCAAGACATCCTCTAGGGTGGTAGCCTTTTATGCCTCTGAACAGTTTCTTTGTGTTCCCATTGTGTATGAAGAACACTTCTACTGCTTTAGAAAGGGAGAAAAGATACATGAATAACTGAAGTAAGTTAGCATTGTACTGTATTTGAGCTTCTTAAAGGAGCAGTGCAGTATAAGAGATAGCAAGTAACAATTTGGTGGAGCACAGTCCTGAGAAAAATACCGTAATCATGTCTAGTTTTTTAGTATATTAATTAAAGTTTTCAGGTCTCACTTTAAGATATGAAAAGCCAGAGAAGCAAACAGACTGTTGCTTTATTCAGGAGATGTTTTTTTGAAAGGCAGGATCTGTTTGTTCTTAATAGCTGCTGGTTTAATAATTTCTTATCTGTAATACTTAATTTTATGATGACCAAAATGTCATTTCTGCACACTGTTATCTATCATTGAATCTTGAATGTAATCAGGTGATAATTCTCCTGAAAGTTTTGCCTGGAAAGCTTCCAGAAAGTAATGTAACCGGGGGAAGACAGAGTTACCAGTGAAACTAGTGATTAAAAAAAATGTTCTACATTTAAACCAGAACATTGGGTTGTTGAATGTAGGCTAATGAAAACATTTTCTCCTTGCCTTAAGCATCCTTGCATTTTGAGTAATGCAAATCCTTCCTCCTTTCCTAAAAACTCCTTTGCATTAAATTAGAGCTATTGGGAAACTTTTCTCAAATATTAAAGAGGTGTCAGTACAGACTTCCTCAGAAGAGTGGGGCGAGAGTTTCCCGGCTGCATAAAATGAAACTTCTAAAAGCTTATACTTGGACCGGATGAGATTTTCTGTACACCTCAGGAGACTGTATTTATTCCTTAACTTTTTCTTCTTTTTTTTATGCGCACCAAGGGTGAGGTTAAGACTAAGCCATTTATCATAGCTTCAGTCTTTTCTTGTGTTATATATAGCAAAGAAAACTTGCAGCTTGTTAAAACTTAAAAAATTTTTGGTCTCCTTTGATCCGTAGATGTTAACAAGTTAAAATGCAATGTCTCTAACTAGAATGTATCTTTTTTTATATTTATTTTGAAAAGTTAATAGATTATACTAAACCAAAACATTTCTTTATACATAGAACTAAGCCTAGTACCTAGCTGCAAATTTCTATGCCACCACAAAACCAGTAATTTAAAACTAAAACAGTGTGTCCTAGGAGGACATAATCTCCCTAGGAGGGACATAACAGGAGAGTGCTTTCTCCATATCTTTCAAATGTAATGGTGGCAGTATCTTGCTGTATCTTTTCTTCCTGGCTTTATGCCTGTCTTTACTTTCTTAGATTCAATTTTTAAGAGAGGATGAGCAATACAATTTTGAAGATACTGTAGTTTCTTCCTGTATGTGCATTTTCCTTTATTTCCTCTGAACTGTAAATAAACTAAACCTGTTTAATAACCTGGAATTAATAAGCCCTTTCATTTTGCACTTATTTTAGAGGCTGGTATGTAATTTTACCTATTTACCAACCAAGACAAACAAAAACTGCCTGTTAACCATGTTTTCTTCATAGCTCATGTGCCTGCAGAATAGTAAGGATAAAAATAGTTGGTTTTTAATTTTTTTTTTCCGTAATGGATCCAGTCCATCTAAATCAGCATATTTCCATTGATGATAAACCTTTGACTTATGCACCTGAGCAAGACATTAAAATAACTCCCCAGGTGTACTGGGCTCCCCAAACTGATACATTGATTGTTGGCGTGCTACTTGCATTTTGTGCCAAAAATGTCTTCACCAGTTTGTTTTGATCCTTGCACTTCCATGGTGCTGTACTGGCATCCCATAAAAATACAGAGTTGTAAACTCATCAACCCTTCAATAAAAATTTTTTTGTAATGGTGTTTCCATAAATATTTTGAGAAAATTAAAAGTTGAGAAGGGTGATAGCTGATATTCTCTTCTTAAATCTGCCTCAGAACTGCTGTAATTGTTTTTTTAACTGAGCATTAGAAAGATTGATGCAAACCCTCAGATTTCTTCCCTGTACAGTAGTATTACTTCCAGGGACATTCTCGCTATGAGTAAATGATGAGAAACCTATTTTGCCAAAGAAGTTCAGCTTTGCAGAACCTAATGGCGCTGTTTTCTGTGCTCAGATAAAAATATTGTGAGCTGTTGGAATTAGATGAACAGCAATAATAAAGTCATCATCAAGTAAACTTTGTCATATAGAATATCTGATTAATATGCATCATTTATCAGTGTTTAGTTAAGATCTTATTTCTGTGCGTATTGTTAGTATGTTACACATTCTCATCAATAGTAGAATAGCATGCACATCTGTCTGCATGCATTTGTGATCTTTGTAACACAATTTGGTACTGAAAGTTAATAAAATGCTATATTAAATATGATTTAAAATTTTAAACATCATTCAATGCTGTTTCTCTTTAACTGCAGACCCTGCTACATGGAAAAATCCAAGACACCTTTCTAAAGGTTGCCTTTATCCACTTGCTTTTTCTCCCTACGCATAAAGTGCATGCTTATATACACTAAACCACATACATTTCATGCCACTTTATTGTTGATTATACTTTTACTTTTACACTTTGGCTACTGTGTTTATTGATTATTTTGCTGAGTCTTGTGATCTGGTTGATTTTTAGTTTTCTGACCTTGTTGCATTAGAATGAGATGAATTTGCTTTTCTTCTGTGCTGTTGCTGCTTCATAGAATTTCCTGCACTTTTACTTCCCAAATCCTTTTAAAAAATCTCTATTGATCAGTATCTTGAATTTTAACTTGAGTGGAAAAAACATTTTGAAAGATGACTTGATTGTAGGTAAGCAGTGTGTTTGCCACATGGCCAGGTTTCTTGTAGACTGTTCTAGAGCTGTATTGGGGAGCAGAGGGGAAATGACCACAAACTAAAAATCTGAAATGGAACTTACCACTAATATGTGGAAACCTAGTTTTGGAAGTGTGAGTTTCTGGCAGTGTGACTCAAACTGCTGCCTGCGCTACAAAGCAAGAACTGACAAAACCTCCTGTGCTGTTTCTGGGACTGCTCTTGAGTAGCCCCCAAGTTAATTCCAGACATCAGTGGTGACTGACAAGAGTAAAGATGTTTGGTCCTTGACAGAATTGGGAAGAGACATGCTCTCCTAAGACTTCGTTGTTATGCAGAATTCCTACGTATTTTCTCTTTGCTTGGTTTTGGTTCTACAGGTTTTTCTAACTTTTTCTTTCAGCTGTAATTTGATCTCATGTGCATGGTAAAAGAAAAGATGCTAAAAGCTGGTATTTTTTTCAGGTTTTTAAAGTTATTGCCAATAAATCTTTGGTTTTCTGTTGCAAGCTGGTATTTACTGGACTAGACCATTTCTGAAAAATGGTAGGATAGCTGATTGGCTCAGTCATAATTAGGACGGTGGACCTTGTGTAAGGGAGACAAATTATAAAGAGTAATGAGATGCATTGTTTAAACAAGCAGAATCATAAATGTATTTATACTGAGCTATTTAACATCTAATCATAGAAAGCCGACTAATTTTTCTCTTGCTGCTTGAAAAAAAAACCAAAACAAAAATCACATTGTAATTTTCGACAAACAGGCTCTTGGAAAAATGTTGTTGAAACATCTGCTTCATCTTCCTCATATATCAATTTTTTGTTTTCAGAGATAGATGCTGAAGAGTGGGGTAAATTTCTTCACACCAAAAATAAGGTATGTTTACTCTGATGATGGAGTAGCAGTGTCATAAATATGCTATCATATATATATACATAATTCTATCTCTCTTCCCTTGACTTTTGCAAAAAGGAGATTATTCTGCCTGCTATTCTGTGTGCCAGAGTATTGAGGATTTTCTGTTTTGCTTTTTATGAGTAGAAAACTTCTGAAAAACATTCTTCTAAACTCAAGACAGAGAGTTGATCAATGGTTCTCTGTTGTATGGGTCATTGATTCTGCTGAGTTATTTATCTTATTCCTTTTTGTGTTATTTTGTTGATTTTTCTTTTTTGTGCGTTGGCAAAATTAGAATGGACATACACAGGAAGTATATAATCACAAGTCGTCTCAGTCCACGGAAGAATTGGCTACTTCATAGATTTATTAGAAAGCTCTGAAAAGGAAGGAACAGCCTAACATGCCTCAGGGGGGAGAAGCAAAAACTGAGATGACCTAGGACTTCAATAAGAGAGCCAAAGCTTAATTCTTTGCTTAAAAAAAGTATCCTTTTGTTGGCAGATGAATTATTTAAGTGTTTATTACTTTAAACTGATTTCCTCACCTTCTAGGCAGTGCTAGAAATTGAAGGAAATCTAGAGAGGAATGCAGAGGGAACCTGTGCAAGGGTAGCTCTGTGCTTGTGCAAGGGTAGCTCTGTGCTTGTGCAAGGGTAGCTCTGTGCTTGTGCAAGGGTAGCTCTGTGCTACAAACTTATTTTGGATTGGTGGAAGGAGAATAGTTTTGACAAGAGTGGAAAAATTTTGAAATGAAACTCTGTCCTTGTTCTTCATCCCCTTCGAGATGAGAAGAGGTTCAGGCTACATGTTTATTAACTTCAAAGGATTGCAACTAGATTAGAAATGGAATTAAGTGTTTGGAATTCTCTTTAGGTTGAACGCTATTTTATACCTTGTCTAACATCGATGGGGTAGTAAGTGCTAATAACTGCCATCTCACAGTATTAATCAACAAATTAAATACCAAGATTCCAATTTCTGTAATTTTTAGCACTGATGGTTGCTGTTAGCATTAGCTTAAGGACTAATAGTCATTCTTATTTTTTCTCACCTTCTGTATACTTAGTTACAGAGTTTTTCACTGTCTCTTGGAGAAGAGACCATTATTTTGCAATTAGGTAAGTGGATGCTGTCTTTGATTTTTAAACAATTTTTTTCTTCCATACTTCAGATCTATACAGATTTTGATGAAATTCGTCAGGAAATAGAAAATGAAACAGAGAGGATTTCAGGAAATAATAAGGTAAATGTTGCACTGTCTGTCTTTGCCTTGCTATAAATTCTCTTGCTGCTTAAACCTTTCTTAAACAGTTTTGGCAGCTAGAAATGAAAAGCATTGAACTTTTCTAATGAAGAACACAGTAATGCTGCATGCTATCTTGAGATTTTTTCACTCTGTGTGTGAGATAAATTACTTCAGCTAAAAGAAAATGCTGAGAGTGGCTGTTGCTTTACTTCAAAGCTTCCATAATAATACTGCAAAAAAGAAACTTTGAGTTAAACTTGCTTCCATTCTTCCACATACATGGCTTTATGTGTAATTATAAAATCGAGTATTCTATTCTTGCATATCTATATAATCTCTGACATACAAGCTTTTTTGTGCATTACACTGGGGGGGAGGGGGTGGGGAACAGGGCTGCTTCCAAAGACAAAGGAATTGGTTGACAGATGTGGCTGGCTCTTTTTCCTCACCACATAGTTCTAAGGTGTATGATGGAAGCAAGTTTTTCTAGTATGAAACTACAGCTTTTGGCTTTCTAAAGGGTGCAGTTAAATAATCCAGTACAGTGATTAATTTTTATTATTAATATATTTCTAGGGGATCAGTCCTGAACCTATTCATCTTAAGATTTTTTCATCTAATGTTGTAAATCTGACTCTTGTTGATTTACCTGGAATGACAAAGGTAAGATGAAGAATGCTTCTCTTCTGACTCACTGTGAACAGTGTATTTTGAAAGAAGGATGTGTCTTCACTCTTTGGCATTATTCTGTATTGATAGATAAACGGCTTTCCTCAGGTTAAGTAGTTGGTTATATAAATTTGAGATGTCACCATCTTCTGGTGTAAGATTTGGGTTTCTGGTGCTCTTCGCATTGTAAGAGGTAGATTTGCTTAAGTTCTTCCTCTTTCTATATACAACTGAGGGACTGGAAGCATTGTGCGGGCTGCATGTTCTTTTTAATATAAGAGGTAGCACTCGTAGTTTCGAAGTTGTACCTGCAGATAGATGGGTAGTTGACAAGTTTGAAAATGTTTTCCGCATTGCTCCTGTGGAAGTTGCTATGCATATTTTGCATAAGAAGTTGCATAAAGTGAGGATACACTAGAAGATGACAAGATGACTTCTTTCCCTGCCTATGCACACATACACACCTCACTCAGCCAGTTGTGCAGGTGCTTCTTGGATACCAAGTCTTCTTGACAACAGTATCAAATAATTTGAATGGATTCTTATTTCTGTAAGAATGTTTTTGATTTTTATACCTTTCAAGATCTTCTTTTTCTTTCCTTTTTGTTTATGAAGGGTGGAGGAAAGGGCTGGAAAAATATCTTACACTGTGGTATAGGTTATGAACTTTCAATGAGTGGTCTCACACAAGCCTAAATATACTATTTTGAACAGTTCTACGTTGTTTTTTCTCTAGGTGCCTGTTGGTGATCAGCCTAAGGACATTGAACTTCAAATAAGAGAGCTAATCCTTCAATTCATCAGTAACCCAAATTCAATTATTCTGGCAGTCACAGCTGCTAACACAGACATGGCCACTTCAGAAGCACTTAAAATTGCACGGGAAGTGGATCCAGATGGTAAGCAGCAAGAAAAACTGAAACCTGTAATTCAACTTCTTTTTTTAAATTAAATCCTAAAATAAACTGAAGTCATTTGTGCAAAAAGTAGTAACAAAAACAAATGTCACTGCATTTCCTAGAAAATACAATTATTATATTTGCTTAAAGACTTCCTGCTGCAGTCTCTGCAACTCAGACAATGCTGTGATGAATTAATATCTAAGAGATTTCTGCCTTACAAACAGGCCAAATAACTATTTTAGTAGTCATAGGAGCCAGTTCTGTTTCCAGAGCAGCAAAATGGCATTACAGAATGTTTGGGGTTTTGAGATTTTTAGTAGTCTACAGTGGTCTGTTAGGATGACTTCATGCTTTATTGTCCAATGTTGTTTCTTTTAGTAGAGAAAATATACCATCCTACAGTCATAGGAGCCAGTTCTGTTTCCAGAGCAGCAAAATGGCATTACAGAATGTTCAGGGTTTTGAGATTTTTAGTAGTCTACAGTGGTCTGTTAGGATGACTTCATGCTTTATTGTCCAATGTTGTTTCTTTTAGTAGAGAAAATATACCATCCTGCAGCTAGTAATTGACTGTCAAGCTGTTAATTTAGTGACTTTTAGTAAGAACAAAATTAATATATACTGTCAGTATCCATTTTGGTGCCCTGCATTTATGTGACAGAACTGACTGATTTGATTTAATCTAAAAGGAGAATTGTCATTTCATATTTACCTAATGACTTTGAAACAGTTCTGAAGCTACTGGGTGCCTGCTTCTTGTTTATGGAAAGTGCTATTGGTACTATTGACTAATAAATGGCACTGTGTGATTTGAAAGAATATGGAAGAATATACTTGAAAAATAGGAATACTGAAATTAGGCTAAAATTTAGTGTTGGTATGCTTTACCCTCAATTTTTCTTCCCATAAAATGTAACATTTCTTGATTGTTTTCAGACTCCGAGTCTGCTTTGGCCTGTCTGCCTAAGCCTTTATGGGTTCCACAGCCTCGTAATCTCGAGGGAGAACCTCTTCTGGCCATCTTCTCAGTCCAATTGTCCTGATTCAAGGCAGCAGACCCTTTCCTTTTAATTTACCCCTGTAAAAATGATCAGTTGTGACTTTGGGATCACTTCCCAAAATTCTAAACCTTAAAGGTCTGGAATGGCAGCTCATGTTGCAGGTTCTGTAGGAATAATAGTATGTAATAAGAACTTGAAGTACTAAATTGGGTAGACTGTCTGACTTGCCTTCATCTGAAAGTTTCAGGACCCAAGAACCTACTGGTTTTGCTGAGGTACTGGTTTCTTTTTAGACTCGAAAAATGTTTTGTGGCAAGAACTTTTTCTTTAAAATATATTTTTTTCTCAGACCCAAGAGCCCAGGAAATATTAAGGTCCCAGTCAAATCTTGTGCATGTTAGCCTACCTGTTTAGATGTGCAGTATTTACCTATTTAATGAATTTAGGTCACTTAGTCCTTCACAGTGTGCAATATGAAGCTTAGTTTTAATTCGGAAAACATTCAGTCATATATTCAATTAAAATATGTTTCATTAGCAAAATTAAATCCCTTAACGCTTCTTCAGTGGATGGATTTCAAATTACTCCACCTCTTGGGGCTTTCACCTATGTATTTGATGCAGTATGCTCGAAGTGGGCCTGTTGCCTTCTTTAGCAGCTTTTCCAGTGGTTAGTGGTATTTCAAATACAGTTCCAAACAGATTGCCATTACATCTGGTCCTACATACATGCTAGAAATACATGTTCAGTCCACTCACACTTGCGAGTCCTCTCCCTGCCTTACTTAGTCTTCTCCACAAGTGCTTAGTAACCTCATGTAGTATGCAAAAATGTTTGTTGTAATCAGTGATGACTATAATTTCAAACTGCATGGTGCCTAAACCTTTTTCTTTAACCAGATCTGTGTGGGGAGCAGTACCTGCCAAATACTTTCTTATACTCCTGTTAATGAGGGCCTTGAGATGTGCAAGAACATGTGATATTAGTCTTAGTCTTTGCTGGTTTGCAGTATTAAACTTCATGCAGCTATCTGAGGAACTTTTTGAATGCTGAGTTTTAGCTACCCTGATCAAGACAAAACATCCCTGTGAGTGAGTTTTCCTTTTGGTAGGTCGAAGAACCCTTGCTGTTATCACAAAGCTGGATCTCATGGATGCTGGCACTGATGCTATGGATGTGCTCATGGGAAGAGTGATTCCAGTCAAACTTGGCATCATTGGAGTAGTGAACAGGTCTGTCTGGGCACATTGATGCTATTTTTAAAACTCTTGTTCATATGAAGTAATGTGTTTTGGCTTTTTTAACCATGAATATGGTTTTAAGAATAAGGTGACTTGATGTTGAAATAAACTTCTGAATAAGCAAGCGAGATGCTTGTTGCTCTACTTCTCGAGCCTGTCTGTTCTTCTTCCACTCAACCAACTGCTAATTTAGAAAGGAGTAGGGACACTTCTTCTAAAAGAACTGTAGTGTCACTACTTCTTTCTGCTGTTGTGTTTTAGCTTGAGAGATGCTTCTGGTCAGCTGTTCGCATTAGCACCAATTCAGTACGGATCTTGTATACATTAGTGCTAACTGCATAGGGCTATAGTACTGTTCACTTTATTTTTTGCATTAGCTAGGTCAAATCTCATGTAGTTTTGATAGAATCGTGTACAGCTGCTACCCATACTGATTTGTTGACTGTGCTGCATGGAACAACAAATAAAACCCTTTATCTAAGGAAGAAGAGTTACGTGTGTAAAGCAAAAACCAGTTGTTAGATGTTCCATCCAGAAAAGGAGAAGTGTAAATTATTTTTACTTTGCATCTGTTAACTACTGTGTAACTCTGCCTTTTAACTTCAGGAGTCAGTTGGATATTAACAATAAGAAGAGCGTAGCTGATTCTATTCGTGATGAATATGGTTTTCTTCAAAAGAAGTATCCTTCCCTAGCCAATCGAAATGGAACCAAGTATCTTGCTAGAACACTGAACAGGTATTACGTATTATGTAAAATAAAATAAATGTGGGCTTTTAAAGATACTTTAAGATATAAATTGGTGTGTTAGAAATATGTGTAAACATACTGTACCTATGTACCTTTCCTTTCTCTTTTGGTGCTGTGCAGTGATACATTAAGGAAAACTTTTTGGTTCCAAATTCAGTCTCTGAATTTACTGTAATTTTCCTGAGTAAATGTTCTCCTTTGGTGATTATTTTCTGTCTCTTCTCTGTTTTGATGGAGATGATAAAGCTGAAACTTTCCCTCCCTTCTAATGAGTGACTCTTCTATTTTTAGACTACTGATGCATCATATCAGGGATTGCTTGCCAGAACTGAAAACCAGAATCAATGTTTTAGCTGCTCAGTACCAGTCTCTACTAAATAGCTATGGGGAACCTGTTGAGGACAAAAGTGCCACTTTATTGCAGCTTATTACCAAATTTGCCACAGAATATTGTAACACTATTGAAGGAACAGCAAAATACATAGAGACTTCAGAGCTGTAAGTACTAAATGGTTTTCTAGAGTATTGACTGAGCAGTTAGATGGACCCAGTGGCTCTTGGCTGGCTTGCATTGGCAGTAGTACTACACTGGATGTAACATACTCAAAAATGTTTCAATCCAATTAACTTTAAAAATGTTTGCAATGAAAGCTTTTTTCTTGTTTGCTATGTCAGTTTTTACTTTATTCTTTCAGATGTGGTGGAGCCAGAATCTGTTACATTTTTCATGAGACCTTTGGAAGAACTTTAGAATCTGTTGACCCGCTGGGTGGCCTTAACACAATTGATATTCTGACTGCCATTAGAAATGCTACTGTGAGTGGTGTTCTGTATTTCTAAATGTTGTTGCTATATATTGGATTCAAAGATAAAGTTTCAACACATTTGCGTTCCTTCAGTCCTGTGAATTAATGATGTCAGATGAATAAGTTAATATGAAGAGGCTGAATCCTGCTTTTTGGTATTTTAAGTGGAAAAATTACACTATCCAAATTTGCAGCCATTATCCTATATGGAATGAGTTTAAGGTGAATGCTTGTATCTCATTGCTGTTATTTACAGGATGAAATGAATGATGTCTTTGCCTTTATAATAAATTTCATTTAAATTTGGATCCACAAATGTGAAAAGAACTGTTCACAGTTGTAAGCCTAGAGTGACATTAGTAGGTAGAAATCTTCACGATTCTGTAAGGGTGCTGGTTAATCATTATTTAACACAGAGTTTGTCTTAATGGTAATAGCTTTATATTTTACAGCTTTTATATTTAAATATTCTTATAACATACTTTACTTGTAAGATCTGTTCTGAATGTTCTTCTGAGTGCTAGCACTGTGACCTGATTTTATTCTGGGCTTCATCAGATACTACTTCTTAGAAATGCATATTGTTTTAGTACACAATTTAGCAGCTTTTTCTCTCCTTTTGAACTAGGGTCCCCGTCCTGCCTTGTTTGTTCCTGAAGTTTCATTTGAATTGCTGGTAAAAAGGCAAATCAAACGTTTAGAAGAACCTAGCTTGCGCTGTGTGGAGCTGGTTCATGAAGAAATGCAAAGGATTATCCAGCACTGTAGTAATTACAGTACACAGGTAAAAATGCATGTTTTAGAATTATGTTTGTAATGATGGGGCTTTTTCCCCCCGCACTTCCCTAAAAAATTACTGATGAGAATTCCAGAATTTTTTGTTTTGTTTTTAGGAATTATTGAGGTTTCCTAAATTGCACGATGCCATAGTTGAAGTAGTAACCTGTCTTCTGCGTAGAAGACTTCCTGTCACAAATGAAATGGTAATTTTCCATCTACTATAATTTTGCTGGAAGAAGTTTGTATTTTCTGGAGTCTTTCTTGATGCTTCTGTTTGCTCTGTAATGTCAGGAACCCAAATTATTAAATGAATCTTAACTTATATTTGTTAAATAGCTAGGTAGTTAATATCTACACAGTTTGAAACTTCTTCTGTATTAGAAGATAGATACATTAAAAACCAAAGGGGTGCGGGGAACCCTCTTCAGCTTATTGTCCCCTATGTTTCAATTTCCCAAGAAGAATTTTACTAAAACTTGGATTTAACAACTACTAGTCTTTCTGATATAGGTATTTTTCCCTCCCTTGTAACAGAAGCTGTAGAGGTCAGGATTCAATGATGAAAATTAAATTATAGTCCTTATTCTGTGTGTTTTGGAGATAAAATCAACACAAAATGTTGATATTGCTTGTAATGCTCTTTAGCTAGTGAGAACTAAAAATTCAGCTTCTAGTTTTTAAGTAAATATGCTTTAATATAAAAGTCTGCTTTGGGCTGCTTATTGGGGAGGAAACAATGTGTTTCAGTTACTGACTCTGTGTATATTTGATGTGAAAAGCAAAAATGGTTCTGTATGCTTGCTATCCCCCACAGTGAGCCATCTGTCACTGGTTCAAGTGTTGTATGTGGCTTGTGGCTGAAGGTTGACTTACATAGCTCACTTCATTACTATATAGCTTACACTCATTACATTGCTGAGTTTTGTTTATTTATTGCTGGAGAGGGGTTAGCCTGATGAAGCTAACAAGTTAAACTGATGTAACATTCAATGGCTGAAGGTCTGAATGTATTGCAATGAATGAATTCTGTTCTTGCCTTCTGGAGCAGAACTTTTAATGTCTTTGGGGCAGTTAAGAGCAGTCTTTTGCTATGGACAGTTAGACTATGCTTTCTAGCATTGTAGGTCATTGCCCTTCACTAGCATTAGATTTACTCACTGAATTTTTGAACTGTGAATGACATTGCATTGCAGGTTCATAATCTAGTGGCCATTGAGTTAGCTTATATCAATACCAAACATCCAGACTTTGCTGATGCCTGTGGTTTAATGAATAACAACATAGAGGTAAGAAAATACATTCTTTTAAAAAGTCTTTTGAGTCCTTTAAGTGAGAGCCTAAATAATTTGTAACAGAACAAATGCTTCAATTTCTTTCATTGAAGCACGATTCTACATTTTAAAGTATAAAAATGTGATATATTACAAATATGGTGTATACTCATCTTGTCATCTGTTGATTTGTTGATTTATACTGCATATTACATTCAGGAACAGTGGTTGATATTTCACTGAAAACAATTCTGCCTGTATTTCTGTCTGGAAAATAAGATGGGCAGCTAATCGAGTATTGGCTATTAAATTAATTTTTTGGAAGAGAAACATTTATGTTAAATACTCTTTAATGTTGAAGTAACTGCATTTTGTCTCTGACAGAATGTATCGATAGCTATAATGTTCCTCTCATTCATGAAAGGATAATACAATTATTGTTTCTGCTATTCAGGTTCTAATTTCTGCTTCCTTTCAGCATTGTTCTTGAATATCTGTGTTATTATGCTTCAATTTCCCTACGACAATTTTCTCAATCAGCCTCCCATAAGCCTTTCACAATTTCAGTAGTCTGTCTTTTTTTCAAGCCCACCTTTGATTGATAATACTTGTTGCTGTCGTCATCCTATAGCAGCAGTTGTTCTACAACCGATCTGCTCAATTCTTTCTTGCAGTCTGATTTTGTTGCAGTACTTCATCTGGCTAAAAGTTCGCTAATATTCTTGTGTTCCCCTTCTTATCCAACACATTCTTTCATAGTAGTGTTCTTTTTTTAAATGCTTATGTTATCATTTCTGCTCTTTAGTTCTAACTTTTTACTTTCTTCTATACATAAATTTTGTACTGAGTGGGTATGCAATTGAATTTGCCTTGGTAGACTGCTCTTGAATCTAGTTCAGAAACAATGTGTGTGCAAATTGACGTGAGTACAAAAATAAGGGCTTTGTGAAGTTGAACATACAAGATTATTGTATTAATCCTGCATTACTTGAACTAGTTCTTTCCCAACATTTTCCTGAACAGGACATTGAAATTTTTGAAGAAACAAAGCACGTAAAACATCTTATCCTTATTCAGTGGACAATCAATTCTTAATTTCAAGAAAAATCAGATCTATCTTTGTCCTGATTGCTTCAAATTCTGTTTTGCTATGAAGTGAATCCTGCCTCCTCCTTCTTCCTTTTGGGCTAATCATAGTTGACCCTGCTGGCCACAGAATCAAATCCTTTTAGATTACTTCGAAGATTTAAAGCTTAATGAGGGCTGTAGGGTATCTATGCTGAGCCAAACTGTGTAGCTTTGATCTAGTTTTGATTATGGTGTGTGTTGCAAAAAGTTTTGCAAAAGTTTTTATATTGAGAATTTACTTTTGACTAGGTAATCAGAGTAGTTTTATCCAAATAATTGAGGTTTTCATAGGATCATAGTATGACTACATGACATCGGATGAGATGAAATTACTAGTGTTTGTCTCTAAAATGTAATTCATCTGTAAAATATGAATCTTGCATATGTGTTGATACAGAGTAATACATAATTGAGGTCTTGCTGGATTGTTTTTAAAGGAACAAAGGCGTAACAGGTTAGCCCGGGAATTGCCTTCTGCTGTGCCACGAGACAAGGTAAGTAAATGTTGATTTTTTTTTATTTATTTACTCATTTAAAGTTTAATGCATTCTTCTTTGATCCCATCTAAGTATCGGAAACTCTGATCTGCTGCTCTAGTAACAGTCTTGGGAGCTTCCAGGTATTGACTTTTTTCTTTCAATTTCATAAGATAGAAGTGGAATGTTATTTTCTTCTTCCAAAGATGCAATTTTTGGCAGGTTTTAAATCTGGGATTTCTGAAGACCTGCCTATAAATTTACATTAATATTACACTTATTTGAATGTTATGTGAGGTAAGGTTTAAAATGCGTGCAGCTGTTAAAGATGGAGTCAGAACTCATATGCTTAAATTTATGGCTGAGACACACTGATTTCAAAAGGTAAACAAATGATTTAAAATAGTCAGTATGCCAACATAGTGACTTGGTGGCTGGTTTGTTTTTTTTAAGTCACTCTGCAATTTATTGCAGTCTTGCTTTCTTTGGGAGAAGATGATGGAGGTGACATTTTCAGTTGATAATCATAATCCAGTCATGTATTCTGTCTCTGGAGCTTGCTTAGTTTTACCAGGCTTTGGGATTAGTTCAATGACAAGTAAGTACATGGGTGAAAGAACCAAGTGTCATGGAAAACATTGCCTGGCTGTAGAAATGAATGGTCTGACAATCAGCTGGAATTTTAGACAGGTATTTAATATTATGTGAAGCATTTAGAATCCAAATATACAGAATATAGTTTAAGCTCCTCACAGGTTGTAACAGGAGTTACTACAGCTTATTAGAAATCAGTTCATTAAGTTTATTGGCTTAAAAAATGAAACAGTCCCAGAATGGATCTAATATTGCTGCCTTTAATCATTAGAAGCCAGCTGATGGATGAACTGGGAATTTAAGGTAGCTATCTAGAGATTGCTTTCAGTGCTCTTTTGATCTTTCTTTTTATTGACTTCATATTTATCTTATCAGTGTAGGAGCTAAAATGAAATTGAAGGGCAGATAAGCCAAAAGTCTTTTAACTATTTTGGAGATGCTTTTTTATTGATTTTTTTTTTCCCTGCTTATATTACTGTTTTCCTTGCAAATTCAAAATACTTTCTTTTCTGGATTTTTAAAGATGCTAGTAGGTAAAAGTGTATGAAATTTGCTAGGTAGATTTGGTGGTCTTCAGTTGAAATTTTTTTTTTCCCCCCCCTCCCTGCATTTTTTACCTTCCTTAGTCTACTAAAGCTCCAGGTGCATTGACACCTGCTTCCCAGGAGACTGTTACTGCTGCTACTGCTGAGGCTGATGGCAAGGTCTGTCTTGATTTTTTCCTATAAGCACGGCATGCACATTTCTGTTGTGGTGCACCGCAGATAGTACGGAAAGCAGTTAGTGTTAGTGCTCTGTCGCTGACACAGTATGCCCTACAGAGTATAGACTATTTGGCATTACTGATTTTAATATGTGCAGTGGCAGGTAAAGATGTGCCATTAGGTGGCAAAGTCACTGCTTTCTGTTTGAACTCCTGGTTGCAATATATTGTGGTGCAAGTATGCAGCATAATTTGCCTCAAACTGTAGTCAATAGATTGTTTGGTGCAACAGTATTGTAACTGAAAGTGTTCAGCATGGTTGTTAAACTGCATGTTTTTAATGTGTTGACAGTTAAAGAAGGAGGACAGAAGATAAGCTAAAAATGTGAGTTTCCTGCTTCCTGCAGGGAATCTTTATAGGCTTTGTTCAAACTGAACCTCCTTTTTGTTGTTTCACATAATTGTTCAATCCCTGATTTACTTATATTCGTGAAATGTGTTCTGCAGTGGTTTTTTTTTACACTTTAGGTGTGCTGTCTCTCACCTTAAAATAACAGCTCATTACTGTAAAGACTTTTTTGCTAATGGCTTTCACTTGGAGTCAGAAAAGATGGGTAGTCACAAGTTTGTGTATTAGGAGTACCAAGAGGACTCAGGCTTCCTGCTTCATTGCATATGCATATTCAGCTTCTAGTGCAAAGCTGCTATTTCTGTCCTGAACAAAGTGTAGCTAGTCAAAATCTAGTCAGTAGTAGAATTTTAACTATTACTTTCAACAGAGTCTTAGAGGTTCTGATATGCTGCAAACATTGAAAAGAAATCAAGAGCTACTGTGAGGGTACTGTTGTGACTTAAGAAGTTGCAGGAAGCTGCCAAATTTGGTTTAATTTGTGCTTCCCACAAAACGTGTCCTTTTATTAGGAGGTACGTACTCAACACTCTTTTTCTTGTGAAAGAATGTGGCTTTGTTTCTGAAACTACTTTGGAGATAGAGCAGGCTCCACAGTAATAATGAGAGTGGCATAGGGATTTTTGCCATTTTGAATAGCTGTCTTGCGATCAGAAATAATGTAATGAAGCTTTCCTCATCAGTGGTTCTGTCTTACTAGTAGAGGTTGATTTGAATTCTTATAATGTGTTTTTTACAGTGCCTCTGAACAGTTGTGCCATTTTAATAAAATTTCTGATGTGCACGGTTTAGCTGGGTTTCTTCCTAGTATGCAACTGTTGGTTTGTTGGTGCAACTGTTGGTTTGCCGTGCTTTGTTTCTCACTCTTTTTTTTAGACTCGAGATCAGCCTGTGGTGTTTTAATTGTAAACACAATGGAAAAATTTGTAGCTTTCTTCCTCCTATATATTAAACAAGACATAAGTAGTAGTAGTAGTAGTTCAGAGCCTTGAATGACCTTGAATGTTTTTCAAACAGCAATAGACTTTAAAGCACAGTAGTAAATAGAACAGATACTAGGCTTATGGAAAGGTACAAAATAAAAATTACAACCGTTCCACATCAAAATAAACTGTCTTTTCAGTACTAATTTAACATGTGGTAGATACTATCTACTAATACTTCTTTTGTCCAGTGATTCCTAATGTTTGAGTTGGGTGTTATGTCCTTTTCTCAGGAGATCAGTGAGTCATTCTTTGTCTGGAACTTCCCAGAAAGGCTGATGTTCGCTTCCAGAGGATGGAGATTTTTGTTTTGTTTTGATTTGGTAAAAAAAAAAGCCTTCTGTAAATTGAGCTCTGGCAGCACAAATAGGTTTGTAGCTATGGTACCTGGAAACACAAATGTGTGTATTTTTCAGCTGTTGCTGTAAGAAACTTCAGTTTGTATTTAAATAAAATACCAAAGAATTTAAATACAAGTCTTCAAAGAGCTGTGGCGATCTTTAAAACATACTTTTAGAATGAATCCTGATAGTGTAGGTTATATTGTTCCAAGGTTGTATGGTAAAAGTGGTAAAAGCCAAATGATTTAGGAAGACCATTTTGTATTTCAGAAGTGATTTGTAGACCCTTAAAATGCTGGGGGAGCTTCTCTATTTGAGGCATTTTCATACCATTATTAGAAAGAATATGAGTTTTCAAAGCTTTCATTTTACTGGTACTCTGTGTCAGCTGTAAGCAGCAAAGGGAGAACAAAGGTGGGGAACTGAAGAATAGAATGAAGTGAATATACATATGAAAACCTCATTTTTAGTGAGTCTTACCTATAGCTCGGTAATAGTAGATTTGATCAGACACTGCTTTGTAGTGCCCAGGTTCTAACTCTCCAATGTTTCTTCATTGTGCTGTTTGTGTAGGCGGCTCCTGGAGCGGGGGATACATCTCAGGAGCCTGGAACAGGCAACTGGAGAGGAATGCTGAAACCGTCAAAAGCAGAAGAGGTATCAGCAGAGGAAAAATCCAAGCCAGCTGCAGCCCTACCTGCTAGTCCTCAAAAAGGACATGCTGTAAACCTATTAGATGTGGTGAGTCATGGAAGACAAATACCTCCTCTTTGTAGTTCAGGTTCAGGAAAGAAAACATCTGAATTCCAGATCTTGTAACTTTGCTACTAATATATATCTTTGTTACCACTATAGGGACAGGGAGCTCTAGCCAGTCTCTTCTGCTTTCCTGCTTGCCCAGTCCTTCATCTTTCCCACCTTCCAGTTTCAGCCTATGATTTGGGATAACTGACTTCCTTTTCACAAATTCCTGTGCAAGTGAACTCCTTGTCTTGATCGCTCTTTGTACAGAAACAAATCTCAGCTCATGTCTCAACTCAAATTCCCGCTCTTTTTTGCTGAAGCTGGTATTTTTTATATTAGAGGAAAAGAATCATTAAAGACAAAAACCACTTAAAGGATCTCCATCTATTTTTAACTTAAGTGTTTGGACAGCTTAGTTCCTTTAGTGAGCTTTAAAAAAAAAATAGTACTGGTGCCCTCTGACCTTTGTTTCACAGATCTGGATTTTGACATGTCTTTAATTATATTTCTGAAGAATTAGAGGTTACATCTATCAAACTATCAGACTAAAAGAGCAATAGTTTATTTTAGACTCCACAGTTTGAGTTTTATTTACTTATGCAAATAAGCAGAATTGGTAAACTGATGTTTTTATTTTTTTACATAGCCTGTACCTGTTGCACGCAAACTTTCTGCCCGTGAGCAACGAGATTGTGAAGTGATTGAACGACTTATTAAATCTTACTTCCTTATTGTGAGGAAGAATATTCAGGACAGGTAAGACAAAACTCCCTAGAAATGTTTAAGCCATACAAATGTTGTGGTATCTCAAGGGTCATGTATATAATCTTGTTATTTTATCATGTTCTTATGTTTGTAAGCAGAGAGAAAATATTTTTTTTTAGAAAGGGCAGCAGCAGTAAAACTTGACCATTCATAGAATTAAGAAGCCTGAAGAAGCACTTACTTTCTCTAATGGTTTGAGTTCTATATTATATTAAGTAAAAGGTTTAATTATTTAGGAGATGCCTGCTTTTCTGGAGGATACTGCAATTCACATGGATAATTTGCAACAAATAACTAGAATAACTCTAGGTGCTGTGTAGCCCTGACAGAACTTGGCTTTGCCATCCTGTTATTTCAGACAGGAAGGTTGTATAGGAACTACTGCAGCTACGTTTTCTAGTACTTAGCTATAAGGATGGAAATAGCATAAAAGTGATGTTTCTACTGTATGCAAATATGGAAAATGCCTTTAAGTTTTGCTTAAAAATTGTCATACTACTTTTTTGTAATGAAGAATGATGTAAAACTTCACGTTGCTTAAGTCTTTGTGGAAGGACCTAATTTTTTGTATATATTTTTTAATATATATTATATATATATATATATGGGAAATTTTGGGAGAAATACGAGAATCTGGAAACCAGGGTTTAGAGCAGATTAGTGAGGTCGTAAAAGTTTTATTCTATCCAATAAACTAGTTTTCTCAATATAATTTTAGGTATTTCATGGCAGGGAATTGCTTTGTTTACCTTAATTTTATTACTGTGTTAGTACTAGTAGTGCTACCTCCTTGCGTACTCTAAACAAACCCTTCACATTCTTTGCAGTAAATAGCTTTTTTTTTTGTTATGTATGCATATCTCAAGCATTATAAATTTGATATATTAGGAAATCCTCATCTAATTCAGAAATATTTTTAGGAAATACCTCTCAAAGATGGTACTCGTGTCCATCCCATATCATACTTGCAGAACTAATTCAGGCTCTCACTTGGATGGTTTGGATGGTATCTGTACCCACAGAGCTTTGAACCTGAGTTTTGGGTTGCTTTC
Organism: Gavia stellata; assembly: GCF_030936135.1. Classification (NCBI taxonomy): domain Eukaryota; kingdom Metazoa; phylum Chordata; class Aves; order Gaviiformes; family Gaviidae; genus Gavia; species Gavia stellata. The sequence continues at coordinate 66,711,275 of NC_082597.1, read as the reverse complement.
ACTCTTAGCCAGGTGACTTCCAAAATATTCTAGGCTTCTTTCTTAAGCTCTTCTTTTGGTAGAACTTGCAATGTATTGGCTTGAAAGGAGACTGTAAATTGAATTATGTGAGTAGTAGTAGATCTATACGGGCTCCTCATGATTTCCCAGAAGCCTTCCCACAACTGGCTAGTAAAGAACCATAAAGCAGCAGAATGTAGTGGGAAAATTCCCAGCCAAACTTGGGAGTATGATTCCAAAAGCTCAGATGTGTTGACGGATCTTGGTTGATCTTGGGTCTGGCTGTTTAGGCTTGCATGGTCCTTATCAAGTTAATTCTGCAGTGACAATTGCAGCACCCTGAGAATTAGCAAAAACTCGATCTGCCTTGATTTAGATTTAGGGCTATGGGCACATGAGAAGAGTGATATGGTCACTACTTAATGAGTCACTACTGATTATATGTCAACTCCCAGTCCACTCTAGTTGCAAAATACTGCTGCTAAGAATTATACCGACAAGGTTGTCTAAACTAACATGTTTTATTCCTCAGCTGGGAATGACCATCAGTATTTTTATTGTCAGTTACTGTCACTGATGAAATAACCCGAGGTGCACAAATTCGTTTTTTGATCCTGTGTTTATATCCCCAGATTTTGGTACTGTGTTAGTATGATGATTTGATTTTGTCAATACTCCTGCAAGTATTTTCCCCCACTCTTTCAGAAGAGGACTGCTACACATATCCGAAGTCCTAAAGAAAATCAGGTTCAGCTAGATTCAATACTTGGAATTTTTTTCAGGAAGCTTAGTGGCATGGAAATCGGAGCTAAGACAGTGTTTTCTTTCAGGTGTTTTAGCCTGACGTAGAGCTGAAAAATGTTGCTATACAGATTGTGTAGTGTCTTTCTGATGGATTGTTCTTGATTCTCATTGGTTGCTGCCTGCCTCCATTCCAGACAAATACATTTTTCACACTTAAACTCCATTTGCAGTTTTAAATTGCCCTCGCGTTATGCTTGCTGATATCAGAGATAATACAGCCCAGTGTTTGAACAGTGATCCTGTTTTCAGTTCATCTGCTAAGTAAGATTGGATATAGGAATTCTCTCCTTGCCTCTTTCCTTTCTCATTCACATATTAAGATTGATTCTGGGGTTGAAATACTTAGCTTTTTGTCATGCCTAGCACAGTGGAGCCTCAGGTTGGTCTCTAGTGAGCAAAGTAACTCATTTTTTACACTACATACAGTTTTTACAATGTTTTTACATATAGTCTTTACAATGCAGCTATCCTATTTGGAAGAAATTCAACAGCTCTTAAATTGTAAAAAAACACTGCGTTTACTTGAGATTTGTTTATTTATAGTAGCGATAAATTCCTGGTAGTTTGAGACAAGGTTGTGTGTAGCCACTTGCTCACACTGTGGATGGCATAAAACTGGGAGGAGTGGCTGACACACTGGAAGGCTGTGCTGCCATTCAGTGTCATCTGGACAGGAGAGTTGGGTAAAGAGGAACCTTATGAAATTCAACAAAGGCAAGTGTAGGGTACTGCACCTGGGGAGGAATAACCCCATGCATCGGTACAGGTTAGGGGCTGACCTGCTGGAAAACAGCTCTGTGAAAAGGGACCTGGGAGTCCTGGGGGACAACAGGATGACCATGAGCCAGCAATGTGCCCTTGTGTTCTTCATATTAGTAAGTAAAGGTCAGGAGTAATACCTCTTAGCCACATATAACTTGATTTTTTTAACTCCAGTTCATTCAGAGGCTTTCAGGTGATGATTCAGGTGATGCTTTTTGTCTTGTGTTGGAAATAACCATGTCTGCAATACGTTTATGGAGTAACAGGGAAAAGGGCTACGCAAACTGAGGCTTTTCTTTAAGATTATGCATTGGTACAGGTTAGGGGCTGACCTGCTGGAAAGCAGCTCTCTGGAAAGGGACCTGGGAGTCCTGGTGGACCACAGGATGACCATGAGCCCTTGTGGCCAAGAAGGCCAACAGCATCTTGGGGTGCATCAAGAAGAGTGTGGCTAGCAGGTCGAGGGAGGTTATCCTCCCCCTCTACTCTGCCCTGGTGAGGCTGCACCTGGAGTACTGTGTCCAGTTCTGGGCTCCCCGGTTCAAGAAGGACAGGGAGCTGCTGGAGAGGGTACAGCAAAGGGCTACGAAGATGATTAGGGGACTGGAACGTCTTTCTTACGAGGAAAGGCTGAGGGACTTGGGTCTTTTTAGTCTGGAGAAGAGAAGACTGAGAGGGGATCTTATTAATGCTTATAAATACTTAAGGGGTGGGTGCCAGGAGGATGGGGCCAGTCTTTTTTCAGTGGTGCCCAGTGACGAGAGGTAACAGGCACAAACTTGGTCATAGGAAGTTCCATCTAAACATGAGGAGGAACTTCTTTACTTTGAGGGTGGCCGAGCACCGGAACAAGCTGCCCAGAGAGGTTGTGGAGTCTCCTTCTCTGGAGCTATTCAAAACTTGCCTGGACACATTCCTGTGCAATCTGCTGCAGGTGAACCTGCTCTGGTGGGGCAGGGGGGGATTGAAGTAAATGATCTCCAGAGGTCCCTTCCAACCCCTATAATTCTGTGATTCTGGGATTCCTCAATCTAGAACAGACCTGGTTTTGAATAATTCTTCTGAAGAAACAATCTTTATGTGCTTGCAGTGTGCCAAAGGCAGTGATGCATTTTCTGGTGAACCATGTGAAAGACACTCTGCAGAGTGAACTGGTAGGCCAGCTGTATAAATCCTTGTTGTTGGATGACCTTCTGACGGAATCTGAGGACATGGCACAGCGCAGAAAAGAGGCAGCTGACATGCTAAAGGTATTAAAAAGATCGGGAGCTAATAGGACTAGTTAATTAAATTGAAACCATATAAATGTGAGACTTTTGGAAGACTTGCCTTCCTTTTTTCTTTGCTGCTTTTTAGGAGTATGCCAGTGTATTACTTCTCTCTGCTAGAGGAATTAAAAGCAATATATAACCAGAAAGTATTATGTAGATTGAGTAGTTGGGAAGAAGTGACTTAAACTATATTTTGGGCATAAAGCAGAAGCTCTAATTTGGTTTTATTTTTCAATTATACATTTGGTTTTAATAATTTGCTTTTATTTAACTTTACTTTATGGTATTCAGCAGTTCTTTTTTGGGGGATTAAGCTTACAGTGTTTTAAGTGCTGTTCATATGTATGCTTCACCTAGAGCCTACTGGCCAATGGCTGGTGTAGCTAGACAGTACCCCATAATGTGAACAGTGGAAATGTTGGAACTCACTTATGACCCCTGTGTACATCTGTATGACAGTGAGTTTGTGACGTGACTATGTTACAGAACTCTTTATTTCTTTATTGTTCAATTACGTGGTTATCAGTCTGCAACAGCTGCAGCAGAAATATGCTGCTTTGGATTGAACTGCATAGAAGAGTCCCTCTGCCTGTTCAGCTCACTGAGGAAGTAGGAAGAGGTGCTTTTCTCTCATGCAGTGTGGTCAAACAGTATGTGTTTGAGAGACTTGGACACCCTGAAAATAACAGCTTGTCCAAGACCACCTGCAGCAGGTTTAATCTTTGCTATCATATGATCAACATTTGAGTGAGGGGAACTGTCTGTTAAGTCGTTTAAACTGTAAACTTACAGGGCCAAACTCATAGCTCAGATTTCTCCAAATTGGAGTAATACTTTAATGTTAGTATTAGTTGGTATTCTGAGCTTTTAAATTTGCAAAGTTTAGTAGGCTAGTCTGTAATGAATGCATCAGAATACTAAAGGTAATAAATACGTACAGTTTCCCTTTTATTTTGAGGAAGGTTTAAAGCATTAAAACTGTGTGTGGTGAAAAAGTCTCTCCTTCTTGAAAATTTATTTATAAACACAAAATGTTAATACAAACATAGGTGTTACCAGGAATGCTGAGTATGTAAAAGTTGCTCAGAACAATGACAATGAGCTCTTTCTGCTTCTAACTGGAAGTTCAGTTTTCAATTAATTTTTATCTCTCTAGAGAAATGTTTTTATGACACCTATGCTAAGTTTTACCATTACCTTTTGCTTTTTCCACTTGCCTTATCTTTTACAGATGGAAGGCTTCAGAGTTATTGCAGGTTACCACTCATTTCATGATGAAAATGATTAATTTGATTTTTAACATCACACTTCCTAGACTGCTGCTGTTACCTCTTTGAGAAATCTCTTCAGAAAACCTATGTAACTTTGGCTTTTCTGTCTTTCTGTGTGCAGGCGCTGCAGCGAGCCAGTCAGATCATTGCAGAGATTCGTGAGACACATCTTTGGTGAAGACTGTACCAGTCACACCATTTATATGCATTGGAGGTTACATTGACTTGAAAATTGCTAGGCATGGTATACGGAGTAGAATTTTTATTTATGAACTCTTATCTGTGTACTGCAACTGTGTAAATCTGCTCATGTAAAGGCAGTTGGTTTGATTTGCAAACAGAAAAATATGCTGTATTTTGCAAAATAAGTCGTATTTAATCCACATAATAAATGGCTCTAAATGTTTTCTTACCAGCTTTCTGGTGCAAATTAAAGCAGACCAAGTCTACTGTCTCAGTGACAGTCTCATTTGAACTTGGGGAAAAAACATTGAAGTTCCAGTGCCTGACTTGCTAAACAGGTTGCCTGTGGTTAAGATGGACGGTGTAGTCTTGTGGCATAGTTTTAAGCTGCTTTTACAATAGAAGTTTAAATACTGTGAAGAGAAGAGAGCACCGAGTATTTTCTTTCATGAATATATGCATGCACTATGACAGATGGAGGTATCAATTTTATAGCACAGTAGAAAAGCCTACCGTATTACTATGTATGCGCGTCCCCATTTTTTTTCCCCAAATGTTAAAACTGCAGACAAAACTTTGAACTGCATTTAATGGAGTATCATGTAGGAAGAATTAGCCTGGAGCTTGCGAACAATAACAGCCTACTAAAAAGTGGGTGCAGTTAATCATGTGCACTGGAGCTTGTGTATAAATGTTGGGGATTACAATCAGGTTACAAGAATATGTTTCCTTTCCTCTCCCCCCTGGGACCAAGCCCCTGGACCATCCGACAGTAAATTTGTTCTGGCAGAATTGAAAAATAAAAACCAATTTCAAAACTGTTATGGGATAATAAGTGTTTCTTTTAAAAACAGGTTAAGTTGGCCAGGGAGAAGGGGATCCCCCCAACTTCTTCCAAATTTTGGAATGTATGACAGTATGAAAGAAAGTCTGTGGGTTTGGAATATTTACACCAGATACTTTTGAGGAAATTTTACTGTGCTGTAAGTAGCTTTTTTTTTTGAGGACAATCCTAAAATTAGGGAATTTTAGGTTGGAAATCAAGTTGATGAGTTATCTTCTTATAATTCATACAGATAAATATTGATCACACTAGCCTTTAAAAAGTAAACATTTTAATTTTGAATAAAAATTTATTTAAACTACAGCCAGTACACTTGCATGTACTTTTCAAGCAGATTCACTTTTTTGTATAAAGTAAAAATGTTTACTATGGTGTTGCTCATATTTTATATCTTTAACACAACTTGCATGAAACATAGGACACTGCTGTTAACACCTGTGGCTTGCTTTTACGATATTGAGCCAATAATAGTGAAGTTTTTATTACCATATTCAGTTCCTTCCCCATTTCATCAGTTAACAGAAATTGAATTCTTTTTGTAAGCTGCTAAAGACTGAAAATTTAAAAACTGTTAAGACCTCAGTTTAAAGAAGGTCTGTTTAAAAATGTATTTTTTTCTCATGGTGATCTTCAGTTTGGCACCAATATAAGCACAAGGAGCTAAGTCTGACGGATGCAACTTTTGCATACTTCTGTGCATGATCTGAAATAATTCATGCAGAACACAGAAATCTATTCTGTAGTTTAAATAGCCTAAAATGTCATGATGTATGCATTACATGTAATGAATACAAAGAAAGTCATTTTAACTTCTTGCATTGTATCCAGGGATGGTAGTTCTCAGATTCAAGAAACATGACTGTAGTGAAGTTGAAGTGCAAGCCACTTTTCAAATCAATTTTGGTGAACAGTGAAAGCTTTTAAAAGTTTTGTCAAAATTATTATATTTCTGGTTGGCATTCACTTGACACCTCTCTCCCTTTTACTTTTGACATCTAAGTAGTATGTTTTCAACAAGGTAGAGCAGTCCATAAGTGAATTGCTACCTAAGCTTTAACTCCCAAAGTTCAGTCAGCAGTCTCTTGTGAAGAAATATTCTGACTTGTAAAGTTTTGAAATGCTGCATAAAGCAAATGAATTCCATTTATTTAAGAAATTCCTGCAAGTGATAACTGGCTCTGTAACGTCATGTGAAATTTCCACAGTGTTAATTTGTTTTTTGAAATGTTATGACTTTTTTAAGTTTCACAAAAATTTTCAATTTGGTAATGTTTGAGTGCCAAGAAATGAACTTGATTTGTAATCCTTAATGCAAGTCTTTAAAAATTCATGCTGTAACAATCCTGTTATTAAATAAACAGATAATACACAAAATTAATTATCCCAGAAATAAAGTTTTGAACTGACTTGTAGTTCAGGTGGCAAGACTTACGTTCTTACAAGTTAATACTATAACTACCTATATTTGTACAGCCTTACGTATGTTTGTACTTGCCCTCATGCAGTTCTACATTGTTAGTTCTTGTACAGTTGCATAAGTAATAGTGTAGACAGGCTGCTACTGGCTATTAATGTTTTTTTAAACAATCTGTTGTCTAGAATGGAACTAAAATACTTAAAATGCTACTGTTACTGCCACCATTAAAAGAAATTATGGGGAAACTATGGAAAAAAGCCTAATGAAGGCAGCAACTGAAAAATTCCCAGATTAGACTGATGGTTTATAAGTGTCTTCTAGTTCACCTTATTTAATTTAAAATACTTTTGTCATCGATGCATAAATTTCAGCTAACTTGAAATAACTTGCTATCCAGTGAAACACACAATCATGGGAGAGAATAACCACTGTAGTTAAGTTTAGATTAGTATATGTTTGATATTAATACCTGACCTGTGTGTGGTACTACTGTAAATAAAACATAGTATTCCTATGTCAACAGAGTTTATAATTGAGTTTTTTAGTAGTCAGTTTCAAATTTCACTTAGTGGAATAGATGGGTAAGGGGGGGTGTCTGTGTGCTTCAAACTGTATTCTGAAGTAAACATAACAAAACTTAGACCTAAAACTTGCCTTTACCCTATGCTTTATGGAGGATTGACTCTGAAAGATGCCAGATTAGATATTGCGAACTTAGGTCCCTGCTTTATGGAATACAGCAGGGGAAACAACTTGCCAGTCTCTTGTGCCCTGTTGGTAACTTGAATTATCTTGAGTATTTTTTTTTTCCACAGCTAAATCCTTTAGCTATGAGAGAGGTTGCTAGCTAGTGTTTTCTGTAGATACTGAAGATCTCAAATGCATCTGCTTTTTAACTTGTTGCCAGTTAAGCTCTGTGCTTTGACGTGAGAACTAGATGATTAATACTTCAAAGTTTAAGAGAAAAACAGACTAGACCACCTGAATATGGTTTTATGCCCAGTGCCACTGTTTAAACTAGCGAGGGTGCTTTCATGATCTGACAGCTCCCTTTTAGTTTACCTGCTGCACGCCCTTTTACCCTTTACATTTTCATTGCTAGCTACCACAATAATGTCCTCCAGTTTTTGCTGTCCCTAGATGCTGTACAAACATTTTTGTTGTCGTTTTTTTAATATCTGGCCCAAATAATTACTTTTCTTCTTGCACTTCCAAATCACACATTTGTAGACATGTTAAATACTTACTTAGTAATGGTTTACATTTGAACAAGCTCTGTCTCTGATTAACAGAACATACCTGTTTTGGGGTATATGAGAAATGAGACCAGGCTAAGAAAGAATACTCGCTGTTTCGGTCATCCTTGATTCTCGGCCGAAGTGTTCAAATGCTCAGTTGTGATACCCCGTACAGTCATGAAAAGTAGTGGTTGTGTCCAGCTGTTTCTTTGGAAAGAGTCAGGGTAGGGTTTGGATTGCTAGGAGTTGGTCAAAAAGAATCACGGACTAAATTTCTTGGAGTTTATGGATCTTATTAAAAACCTTGTATGCCAAGAATTTAATTCCCTTTTTTATTTTGTATTTGTAAAAATAAATAAAATCTTTTTAATAGTTCATCAAAGTGGGTAATAATGCTTTTACAAAGAAGCTGAATTTGTGGATTTATGTGTGTCTGCATCATTTGGAGATGAAAGAAAAAAGGCAGGAGAGAGATCAGATGTGAAACATGACTTACTCTACTCTTAGGAGTTTATTTCCTGCCACGAGAACATAACTGTCAGATCTGATCTTTTATATTGCTAGAATGCTTCTTGTTCTTTAAGGAACAAGGTGGCGATATTAAGTGGATGAACTTAACTTTTCCCTTCCCTTCTTTACCCTTTTCATGTCAAAAGTTGTGATTTTTCCTCCATATGCTTTCTCTAGGATAGCCCTGATCGTTACTGCGACTTAAGGCAAAGTAACAAGCAACACAAACTGGTCCTGAGAGCTAACAGGGTATGTAGAGCTTTTTTTTAAGGTAGGAACAACTCAACTACTTTTTCTTATATAACAGAGATTAGTATAGAGAGATCTCATTATCAGGCAGTAAGTGGGATCTAGAAACTGAAATTGATACTAATAATTTCATGTGGTGAGCTATTGAAAGTGCTACTATATTACAGTTTAATAATCTGAAGAAACTGGGACGTATAATCAGCAAGCCACTATAATTTATTAGTATTGAAATCTTGTCAGTGCAAATAAAGCCAACATCAAGTTGATCAAGGAAAAAAATCCCCAAGAACCCACCTAAAAAAAACCAACAGAAACTCCCCACTCCCCACCCAACTACAGAATATTTGGATTCTTGAGACTTACTAACATCGTAATTTCCCCATTCTTCTCATAGGCTGGGTGCTTTTAAACCAGCTGAAATACCATGACTTATTCTAACAACGTAAGAGATGGTGATGAGTTACCACATTCAGATAGCTAAGATTAAGGCCTCTCCCCTTGTGGCTGCTGAGACTGCAAAACTCTGTTGTCTAGGAGTTCATGGACTAGGAAATGATTCTCCTTGGCCTAAGAGTGAGGATTACCTTAAATCTTGAAAACAACGCTGCAGCCAAAGCCCAAAGTAATCAATCACCTCATAAATCCGACTGAGGGTTCGCACTGGGGCAGGGAGGGTCCCTTTAATAAAAAAGTTCTGAGCCAGTCAGCTACATTACTGTATTCAAAGTCAATTAACCAGTTCCAAGTAATTCAAATATGGGCTTGTACTACAAATAACCTTGGTTAACCACATGTGGGTTTTGTTGTTGTTCAGGTGACCTGGCTGTTAAGTACTGTGGCACCTATATTGCCTAAGCAACCCAATCCTGCACCCCACCATGGGAAGGGACTTTTAGCAAGGTGGTGTATTCCATGCTTAGTTGATTCCAGGTGTGTAAGCAGGTGTAGTGGCTAGTAATAAAAAGGGGTGGTGGTGTTTCAGAGCAATAAAGAAATACTAGCTTCAAATGTAATGTTGCTATTCTACCCACTCTTGAAGTACATTCTCACTTTCATGCTGTCTTTACAAGAAAATGAGGACACCATGATCCCAAATGTTGGCTAGGCCATAAAGCAGTAGGATCACTTCTTGCTCCTTCACGAAGAAGTGCTGCTTGTGCACGTTGCCCTATCTGAAGGGTCTGACTTTAATTGCGAAAGTACTATAGCTTCCCTTACATGTTTCCTGGTCCAGATACCCTTGTGCTGCTGTTCACCCACAACTCCTAGGCATCTAAAATTAAAAAAGCTTTCATTTACATGCTTCAAATCTTCTGGTATAATATACTGTCTTGCAACTGACTGTATTGCCTATAGAACTAGTGGCCAGGATATACTTTCGACAAAGATAGCACATACGCATCCAGGTAATTCACAGGACTGAAGAAGTGGAGTAAGTGTCACCCACATTGTAAGTCACACTAAGCACACAGAAGGCATAAAAGGGATCATCAGGCTGATTTAAGCTTTGAAAGGCTCTATACTCTCTTGCACTTCAAAAAGTGAATTTGCTCTGTATTACCACATTAAGCCTGGAAAGCTTTTTTGCAAGGTGCCCCCATACGTAACCAGTAACAAGCTTACATATTAGGGCTTAATCATTCTACTTATTTATTGTGAATCTTCTGCAGCTTCTTTCAAAGCAAACCTGTTCAGAAAAAAAATGTTGATCGTAGGTTGGTTGTCCTTACCCACTTATGCAGGTTTCTCTGTTAGGCTGAAGTCAAACTGGACAGCAGCATGCATTCTCTCTAAGTACTGGCTTCCAGTATGCTTTTGCACATCTTGCTGTGGATTATGCTGCAGGGTACCTGGCCCCTGTTTTCCTTCTACAACACAGAAGGTTGTTAAATGAGGGGAAGAACATCTCCATCTTTGGACTCTGAAATTAATCTTTTCATCTTCTCATGCATATCCTCTTAGGAGTGGTGCTTTGAACAAGGCAGAGTATCGAAAAATCTCTTCAGTGGTATAACTTAGCTGCCTTTATTTGAACTCTGTTGGTGTATTTTGAGAATGAACGATGGTATTGGGCTGTGAGCTGCATAGTAATGCACAGTATAGAAACATCTTCAAGTATGTCTTCGAGCCACAGAGTCAAAATGATACATCATTTTAGGGGGATGTTCTGTGGTCACAACTGCAGCCATTTTATAATGTAGTAATTTTTCTTTCCAATCCTAAGCAGTGATACTCCATTCTTGAGAATGTGCTGCCCGAGAATAAGAACAGTCTCAGGATTAGTTACTCGAATCCCATTTATTGAAACGCCACCATCTGTAATTTTCTGGTACCTTAAAAAAAAAAAAATCAAAAACAACAACTCGTAATTGCAAGAAGCAGCTATTCATTGCTGTTAAGTACTGAAAGTTCAGTTAAGGGTTTCTTAGTTGGATCCATAATTGAATAAATTTTAAATTCTCTTCCACTTTACTTTCAGTCCAGGTCAAGAGTGACTGAAACTACCTTAGCCTCTACCACTCCCATTCTTTCCGAGAGGTGTAAGGAAACGTAGGCTGTTGCCTAAATTGTCCCATGCTGGTTTTGGCTGGGGTAGTTAATTTTCTTCATAGTAGCTAGTATGGGGCTATGTTTTGTATTTGTGCTGGAAATAGTGCTGATAATACAGGGATGTTTTAGTTATTGCTGAGCAGTGCTTATGCAGAGTCAAGGCCTTTTCTGCTTCTCACAGCACCCCACCAGCGAGTAGGCTGGGGGTGCACAAGCAGTTGGGAGGGGACACAGCTGACCCCAACTGACCAAAGGAATATTCCATACTGTATGATGTCATGCTCAGCATATAAAGCTGGGGGAAGAAGAAGGAAGGGGGGATATTTGGAGTTACGGTGTTTTGTCTTCCCAAGTAACCATTACACGTGATGGAGCCCTGCTTTCCTGGAGATGACTGAACACCTGCCTGCTGATGGGAAGCAGTGAATGAATTCCTTGTTCTGGCTTGCTTGCGTGTGTGACTTTTGCTTTACCTATTAAACTGCCTTTATCTCAACCCCTGAGTTTTCTCACTTTTACCCTTCCAATTCTGTCTCTCCCCCATCCCACCGGGGGTGAGTGAGCAAGCAGCTGCATGATGCTTAGTTGCTGGCTGGGGTTAAACCATGACATGTCCCTTCATCAGGTGTACCTCTTCCAGCTAAGGTACATGAGACTGCATTATTCTACACTTACACTTCAAAATGGAATGAGGCCACCTGCTCCCCTCTTCTTTAATGCTGAGATATATATCACTAGCCTGTTTCTACTTGATTTGGCTGTCCCAATCGTTTAACTTCTGAAAGCATACCACTACAACCTGTTTACATGAGGTTTTTACACCAAAGAGCACAGGTGATAACATACATACCCACTAGGTCCATCTGGAATAGCATTTGCTTTGCGACACAAGTCAAGAACATTCATTCCAGGTTCAAGCATCAATTCAGCTGAAGGTGCTTGTCTAAAAAGTTCCTGTAACTCTTGGTCAGACATAGCTTCCAATGCCTCCACGCTGCTGTAATAAAGGGCCTTAGTACACCTGTAAGAACAAAGATCATTCAAAATACAGTGCTAGTCTTATCTTCACACAAAGTGCTATTCAACTAATCAGATTCCTCTCCCCAGCTGCATCTGAGGGTCCACACAGTAACAGAAGTATTTTTTTTATCGTAACCCACTGTACTGCAATTTTTTTTTTATATTGTTAATGCATTTTTAAGTCTACAGAATCACTACATTTTTCTCTTTTAACAGCTGAGCAACAACTAACTACATGAAAATAGTCCCTGAAAAGCTATGGATAATGGGATTACCATTGAATAAATCTGAAAGAAAACTGCCTGACAAATCAAACTTCACCTCTTAGCAGATTCTAGCCCCTCTCTACCATGAACAAGCTTGGTTACTTCTGCAGCAAGTCGTTTCTGAGGGCCCCATTTTTCAGGTTCTTTAGCATGCATTTCCATGATGTGGTCAATCTCCTCAAGAGGAAGGAAGGTGAAGAGTTTCAGATATCTACAAGCAAGGAAAAAATTATTTTGTCTACAGAGCCATCATTACAGATTTCCTCCTACCTTTGTCATTCCAACTTCATTAACTACACTAAAATGATTCTTAATCAATTTAAGAAATCCATATTACAGATATTCTGTCCCTCCAAACAGCTCTCTGTTTTTGCCCAGGATGCTGAACAGGATAACTCACATTTTATTTAATATTCCACTTAGGGTAATGTCTTCATACATAAGATAGTGTCAAATGCTTTTATAAAGCTTGTATTGCAATCAACAACTTGGTTTTCTCTTGAAACATTTATTTTCCAGGAGTTACTGCAATTGTGTGTCAACTAACAAGGTTTTGTATCATATTCTTAATAGTTGCATGATATACTATTGCAAAATACCACTGCCATTCTGTGGTGATTGCAGGACAGAAGTATGCTATGTATTGATGAGTGAGTATCTCAACAGGAAGATTATTTAGGATAATCAAGAATTTAAAGGTGCGTATCTAAGTATAATCCATTTTAATGGACTTGCAGTAGTATGAAATTCAGTGTATTAAAAAAAGGTACCTTTACTGTTACATAGTCTGAACACGTGAAACATTTTAATGTTAAGTACCCACATACTCTTCTTATCAGTCTGAAAAGTGTTGTGGATGCAGAACCTAAATTTGACATATCAGGGCATAAACCTTTGAGAGAGGTAACTGAGTTATGAGACAGGTCACAATATGAAAGGGAAGTATGTGTCTGGGGTTTATGAAGACTCAGATTTGACAGTAATATTGAAGTTTAAAGAAAAGCAGATTTAAAAGAGAACATATAGCAACTTACTAAAATTAACCTAATGCCCTGAAAAAAGCTATCGGCTATTTATTTTCAGCCATGTAACTGGCACAGCAGCATGGAGGTTAGCCATCAATGAAGGAAACCTGTCAAATGGTATTTCTCATATTTTCACTACCCTTTCACATTCTCATTGTCTGTTTTTAAGATTTTTACACTGGTCAGTAAGAATATGAGTTATGTGTGGTTGATGTGGATTCAGAGATGAATGAATCCAAGCAATGAATCTAAGACCATGTTTCGCTCATTGGAATTGCTCTACCCTAAGAAATTATCATTCAGAATTTTGTCTCTGTACATGCTACAGCTTTAAGTAGTAGTTGGACAGTGTAACTGTCTCCTGGGCACGTTTTTTATCTAGACCAGTGGTCTCCAAAGGGGGGTGCCAGCACCCCAGGAGGTACACAAGATGATCCACTGGGTACAGTAAGAAAATTTTAGAACTTCAGTAGTACATTTATATAATCTATCAATAAATATACATGTATTAGGGAGTGCATGCTCAAAATTTTTTTTACTGATAGGGGTGCATGATCAAAAAAATTTGGAGACCGCTAATCTAGACAGTTAATACAATCCTAAATAGGAATTTCTTGACTTTTTCCTAACAAGGCAGTATTTCAATTTGCTTAGGGATTTTGCATGTTTTTAATGTGATGCAGTTCTAGAAGCTGAACTTTATGTGTTTGTTTATAACCGGTAGCTTCTTGCAATTAGAATGTGGTGTTTCTGGCTACTACAAGTTTTTACCTAGTATGAGGTAATTGATACCTATTGAACTGCAGTTGCTTATTACTCAGCAGGAGAGATTTCATTTGATGCTGTGATGTTACGGTACTGAAACTAACAAACCTCGTAAGATAAAGTCACCCCACTGGCAGAACAAAGCGCATTGTGCTTTACTTGTTCATCCACATTCTAATTTTATGATGCATGTGCCAGCATATGGAGACAGGTTCCACTATCCTGTATACTTAGGAACCAGTCATGCCTGTTTATTTAATAAACATACAGTTATAATCAACATATCCTTCTACAAGGAGCTCGCGTTACGCATATCCACACGGAACAGTTACAGAGAACAGTTAGGATCAGGTTTTATAAACAATGTCAAAAAGCGAGATGAGGAAAAACTACTTACTTTTCAACTATGTTATCTTGTTGTCTGACAAAAAACTGATACAGCTCAAACGGAGAAGTCTTATCTCTGTTTAGCCAAACTGCGTTGCCAGCAGTCTTTCCCAGTTTATCTCCAGTAGTACTGGTAATAAGAGGTACAGTAATTCCAAACACATCTGTTCCTGTCATCCTGAGAAAGAGGAGAGTCACTGCATGTTAAAAAAAAAAAAAAAAGATCTAAAAAAATAACATATTGGTAAAGTTGACTAAAATATAAGCATTCTGTAAGATTCTATCCTTGAGACAAAGCAGTTAAATATGACCGGGGGGTGAGGGGCAAAAGATGCCAGAACACTGTGTTGTGAAGAGTGCTTTAGGAAAAAAAACAACTTGAAGTTAAAAATTTAAGTTCTTTTGTGTGTAACAAAGAAGTTCACATTCTTCAAAGTCGTTTCATGAGCAACAGCACTAGCAAATTCAAGAGTCCTGTATGTTTTGTCTTCTGCTCTGAGCACTCACTGAAGCTGGCTATGTGGCTGGGACACTTGTAAGGCTTTTCTTCTGTGCCGATTCTCTAATGTCTCGTAATAGTCGAGCACGTACTCAAGCAGAAGCATTGCCATGTACTGATTTGCTTGTATACTTCTGCAAATTTTGTAAGACTCACACCAAATTTGGTGGATATGCAAAACTCATCATCATCAGGTTTCATTTTATTTCCGAGAGGAAATGCAACCACCTTTACCAATACACCACAAGTGCCTCTGCTTCAGGGCGATTACAGTAGGATGTGTTTGCCAGCAGAAGACTTGTCTCGATTTTGTCCCATGTTTCAGGATATCCGACTTCGGTTCTCGGGCAAACACATTCACTAGCACAAGAACCCATCACTTTTGTTGAAAATTTGTTAACGTTTCACGGAAAAGGCTTAAAACCGTGGCCAAAATGTACGCGTGCCAGGCTCATGGTCAGGACCATTAATTCTTCTTCTCAAACGCCACAGTTTTGCCCAACGCCAGCTCTCCGAAGGGGACTTCTGCCCCCGGTCCTTTAGGGACTGTCGCCGCCAAGCTGCGGAGTCAGGAGACCCGCTGCCCTGACGCCGCGCACCGCCACCGCCCGCCGCCTCCGGGGCAGACCCCCTGGGTGAGCGGGGAGGGGCCCCGCCGTGCCCGCCCTCCGCCCCGGCCCCGGCCCCGGCCCCGGCGTACTTGGTGACGAGCTCGTAGCCGGACATGATGTTGCCCATCTGGTCGGCGCCCCCCAGCTGGAGGCGGCAGCCGTGGTGCTGGTGCAGGTGGAGGAAGTCGTAGGCCTGCAGCGCGGGGTAGAGGAACTCGGCCAGGCTCATGCCCTCGGGGCTGCGCAGCCGCGCCTGGCAGCTCTGCCGGCTCAGCAGCGTGCCCATGCGGAGCCGGCCGCCCGCCCCGCCGAGGAAGTCGAGCAGCGGCTGCCGGCCCAGCCAGCTGGCGTTGTCCAGCAGCGCGGCCTGCCCCAGGCGCCCGCCGCCCGCCGCCCAGAACAGCTCCCGGTGGTTCTCGAACAGCCGCCCCAGGCCGGCCCGCAGCCCCCGCGCGTGCGCCCGCACCCGCTCCGCCGACAGCGGCTCCCTCGCGCGCTCCCGGCCGCTGGGGTCCCCCAGGCGCGCGGTGGCTCCGCCCACCACGGCGATGACGTTGTGGCCGGCGCGCTGGAAGTGGAGGAGCGCCATGACGGCCAGCAGGTGCCCGACGTGCAGCGAGTCGGCCGTGGGGTCGAAGCCGCAGTAGGCGGTGAGGGGAGGGCGGCCCGGCTCCAGCAGCCCCGGCAGCTGCTCCTCCGCGCTCTGCGCCGGGAACACCTCCTGGAAGAGGCCGCGCTCACACTGCGCCGCCAGCAGCCCCCCGGCGCCCCGGGCCCGCCGCGGCTGCTCGTGGGCTCGCCGCCGCGGCGGGAGCAGCGGCGGCGGGGCCCGGCGCGGGCCGCCCCACAGCCCCGCCGCTCGGCCGCACCGCCGCCCCAGCGTGGGCGCCGCCATCTTGGCCGGGGGACGCTGGGATCGGGGCGGGGCCGCGGGAGGGCCGGGCCCGTGCTGCCGGGGGGCGGCTCCCCGCGCCTCCGCTCGTCCCCGGAGGCGTACCCGCCGGCCGGGCGGGGTCGGGGCGCCGTGTGTGCCGTGACCCCGCCGGGAAGAGTCGGGGGCGAGAGTGCTGCAGGCCTGTGGGCTGGCTGGTGGGTGTCCTTCGGGGTATTAAAGAAGATGCAGACAGAAGCGCCGCGTGTCGGCTCCTCCTTCAGTTTTCTCCAGCCCCAAATAGCGGGGTTCCACACTGCCTTCAGGCTCAAACACTTGCGTTGGAAGTCGGGCCGTCAGCTTCGAGTAGGGCATCTGCCAGAACGGATGCCAGATGCTTAAATTAGTCACATTGAAGCTTTAGAATTTTAAGAACTCTAGGATTTACAAACTTCAACAAGTCTGAGCCTGTTTAAAACACTGTCGCGGTGGGATTTAATAGGAAATTGGATTTAGAGCCCTCAGCTGTATTTTACTTGCCCATGAACTTCCGCGTTCTTCCCAGGTGTATTGTTAGTTGAAGTAAATCACTTCTGCTGGTATGGCAGCAGGGACAGAGGGCTTGTACCCATCACCTGCCGCTTTGAGGAACTGCCACTCCAAGAAAAACAACATTCGTGGTATTTTTCTGACATTTTCAAGAACTGTTTACTCCTCCTTTTGACTGACTTCACGCTTCAGTTTAACAAAACAATGCGTCTACTTCAGTTTAGTTAGAGTAGTGAAAGATAACTGAAAAAACTTTGGAAATCCCGTATGTTTGGTACGCTCTGATGGTTCCCTAAAGCACCGTAGTAGGAGGAAGTCAGTAGTACTTTAAAAAAAAACAAAACAAGAAAAAGGTGTGAACAGCATGATTGAGCATGGAAAACAAGTCTTTTAAAGAAATTACATAATTTTTGTAACAAGCCATTCCAGCCTTGGACAGTCCTGCTTTGTATATTGATTACATAGGTAAGTATTGGCAGACTGTATTTCAGAGGGGAGTATACATCATCAAATACGAGGTATATTGATTGTCCAATTACTCTTGAGTTCACACAGCCCAGAGAAGATATTTTATTAGAGATTTGAGCAGTGCTAAGTAAGAATACCAATACAAATCTATCTTTTAATTCCTCACTTTAAGTTGGGGGGAGAGCATTGACGTGTGTGTAGCGGTCATAGGTCAACGTCTAGTTGTCCTGGTCAACTTCTCTAATTCATCAAACTGATCTCCCCATGGCATACAAATATTGGCAGGGTGGGTCCATGGTAGTGTCAAAGACAAAACGGTGTATGTGACTATGAGTCACAGGAGAGAAGGAAGATATAAAAGCATTAGTTTTGCCACTTGAAAGCTATTATCATTGAAGACTTCTTGCTGACAGACCTGCAGGTAAGTGAAGTACAGAATCGTTCTGTAATAACACATTGGGGATAAACATGATGGAAGAAAATCAGGTTTTGGTGGAAAATAATGAAAGAAGGAAAAAAAAGTCCATTAAGCACCAGTGAGCTAATCCTAAAGTGATGAGGTATCTATAATTGGGAAATACTTAATGTTTGTGCTAATGGTGTTTTATAAGAAAAGGTGCTGTGAAGTACTTCATCACTGGACTGGTAGCTGCATACTTAACGGATGGTATAAATTGTTTTTGTTTTGCTGAAGATTCATTGTGTTGGCAAAAAGAAAGGGGATCGGCAATACAAGATACCAGATTTTCCTTTACGTTTTGTTTGCATTTATGTGGGATGAAGGGTGTTTATTATTTTTTAAAAATTAATAAACACAAGTTACATGTTCTTATATACATTTATATATATACACATACACGTACAGGTATTTTCTCTTTTACTACAGTGCTTTGCTTCAGAAGTAAGTTAAAAGGAAGACTTTTTTTTTTTCCTTGGAAGAGGAGACCTTCTGGAGCTAGGGACATGGAGGATGGTTTGTATCACTTTGGTCTGGTTAATCATCTCAATATAGTCAATTGAAATGGGCACATCTCTTCAGCTTCAGGAAATAATACAAAAACAAGGCATCACATCTGAAGTTCGACTACTTCTTTCTAGAGAGAACGAGCAGCAGGAGTTTAACCACAGCCCAGAGCTTTTCTCTGAGTATTAGTTTCTGTGGGGTTTATTAGATTTGTTATTTGCATGGCGGTATTGCTTTATGGCTGTTAACCAGCTCAGTGTTGCTTAGCAGTAAGCGGTGCACTCCTTAGGTAATACCGTCACAAACTTTTCTCTGTCTCACTTGTAATTTCTGACAGTTAGTCTGTATGTGCAGTATATTAAAAAAAAAAATTATATATGTTTTCCTTTACCCAAATACGCTGCCTTCATTCCCCCTATTACCAAAAGTGCTATAGTCAACTGTGTCTTTTCTGTAGCATTTGAATTTGCCTACTAATTATGACCTCTTTATTTGGGCTGTTCAGAAAGTCACCCATGCGTACGCTTAGAGAAGAAAGATTTGTATATATTTCTAGCTCGTCTTATGGAGGAGTCTCCAGAGTGTCATGCTCCATCTGACCAGGTACGTAACAGGCTATCATGGCTAGGAAATATTTTTCCTTCTTATTTTACTGAGAATTATCCTTTAAAATATCTAATGACATCCATCCAAAAAAACATTTATAACAAACCTCTATTGTATGATTGCCCGCTTTTTGGGGGGAGTGAATCTGATGAGTTAGGTGGTCCATTCTAGTCTTGTGTTTTAAAAGTTACTGGTAATAATCGATGCTGTTAAGTTTTTTACTGTAATCTGATAAGGTTACATAAAGATACTGGATTCCTAAGTTGATTGATTAATACCAGTTTTTTCATTTCCCGTCACTATGTCATATCTCTGAGGTATACCAACATGCCCTAATTGTTAATGAACCCCATAATAGAATCGGAGGAGATTGCCAGGGAAAAGTGGCACTGTCGTGTGTTTGCTTTCCCTACTCAGAAGATGGGGATAAAATGATGTTCAACTGTCTATATGTAGGGATATTGTGAAGATTATTTTGCATTTACTTGTGATTTAAAATAGTAAATCATTCTGTGAGACAGAGTTGTTGGCCTCCCTTTGTCCTTCCTGTGCGTACTGAACCAGATTCAGTTTCTGTTCCCTGTGATCCTGCTGATGCATGTAGTTTCAATCATTTAGCCAGAACTGTCATTGCTTTTGGGAACAGCACAAAGCGGGTGAAATACACAGGTAAAACAATATTCATACATTCAAACTGACAGCCTTGCCAATAGCTAGAATGGTACTAGACAGCATGGCTAGTGGTAATGTGTTTCCTCCCTGGAGCTGTTATTAACTCAGGGAGTACAATTCTTCATGTGAATGTCTCTGAAAACATTATACTTGGTCCATTTATGTACGAGAATAGAGCGTATCACGAGTAGTAGCAAGCCCAGCGTGTTACTCTACCCTTTGTGTGCCAGGCTTTTCTGGGGTTGTGAGTCTCTTCAGATGCATCTCAGCAGAGCTGTAGGCTGTGAACTCATCCACGTAAGGATCAGTTTAGGGATGACAGTCAGTAAGTGAGAGAAAACAGAAACCTTCCTCTGTGCTAAGCATGACTGAGCAGCAGTACCTTGTTAAGCAGAGCTCCTTAGTCCTTTCCTCACAGGACGAGAGTGACAGACTTTGCAGTTCGGGTTTGGAGCTTGCTGTCGGTGCTTTAACGATAGCCAAATTGGTCCCAGACACTCTAAGGGCCATTGTGCTTTTCTGAAAGGAATAACTGAAATTTCCATTTTATCATTTATTCATGTCCTCAATTCCATAGTTAAAATACATCCTAGCTTAATTTTAGTTGTGAATATGAAAATATTGAATATTCTATCTTCAACTCCACACACTATTTTTCTTGTGTAGAAAGCTTTTCATACTCTAGGTTATCTGAGAATGGTTTATGAAACTATAGATTGAATACTACACAGTGATCAAGTTAGCAGATAAGGGTAACAGTGATCGTTATACTTCTAAAAACTTTAAGAACTACTTCTTAAATATTACTGAATTTATAAACAGTTGATCTGATATGGGACCTAATAATAGCAAACAGCTTTGAATGTGAAACAGTGGAATCATAGAAATGGGCTGAAATAATCTAATCCATTTTCTTGCAGTGAAGCAGGATTAAGTCTAATTACATCACCATTATCAGATACTTGTCTAACTTGATCTTCAAACCATTTTATAGGAGTGATTTCTCAACTTTCTTATGTCAAGCTTCAGTCTTTCTCCTAGATTTTTGTTGGGTTTGGGGTTTTTTTTTAACCTCTAAGCTTCCTTCCCTAGATTCTCCAGTGTGCTTGCATTTTTCTTAGGGTAGGACAAAAACCTGACATGAAACTCATTTGGATCGAGTAACTACAGCCATGCAATTTCTGTAAACACCTATCATATGTGGAGGTCAATAGTAATGTTGTGTTGTTGGTCTGTTGAACTGTAGTTCACAATAGTCTCCTGACTCTTTTGTGGCTAGCAGATGTTTCTATGTTGTATTTGCTTGTTCAGTTTCTGTTTCCAAAGCAGGATCTTGCTTTGCTTGGTTTTGGTTTCATCTTGTTGCTCTGCAGCCTTTTCTGTGTACTTGTTTGCTCTCCATTCCTGTTGTGTAATGTAACCATGCCTCCTTTGATTTTCTTCCTGTGATTTTATATATACTCTTTTCTTTTTGCCTTTTGTATCCCTTGCTAGTGGAAGCATCTGTATTTTTTCAGTAATTTAGTCTTTCTAATTTTATCTGTGCATGCTATACTATTCCTTTATGCTTGTTCTTCACATTGCCTTTACTTCCTTTCTTTTTTTCTTATTCTGATTTTGAAAAAGATCTGTTGGTACAACCAACGTGGTCTCATGGTGTTACTGACTATTCCTTTACATCAGGGTATTTTACTCTTGTTTCTCTTCTGCTAAGTCAGACTCTCATAGTCCTTGGATTATTTTTCCAAGAGACTTCCTAACAGTTCCTTAAATTTGCTGATATATGTCTTTCTGAAATCATAATTATTCTATTCTTACAGCATCCTTTCCTATGTATCACATCATCACAATTTTTATTGGAATTACGTTCCATTTTCAGATTTATGGTCATTTCTTGTGTGTTAGAATCAAAAGTAAAATACCTGTTTTCTCATTCATTGCTGCAATGAAAATAGGCTACAGCATGTTTCCAGAGCTGCAGGTGTATCCTGAACGTATTACTTTTCTAGCTGCTATCTCCAATAGTTAGGCTACCATTATCAAAAGGTCCTTGAATTCATCAGATGATTGCTTGACAGATTAAAAAAAAAGAGGCACTTCATCCTTTTACCTTTTGGTCAGATGGTCAGTAACAGATCTCTGTTGATATCACTGATACTACTTTCTTCAGTCTTGCTTTGCTTAATGCTATTATTTCTTTGAGAAATTTAGGGAAATATATGTTTACAGTCTTTTTGAAAGATGGTAGTGAATCCCAGAGCTGCTGTTCTTTTCTGAAAAATGGCACAAGGTATTCAGTTCCCATGCAGACATCCATCGGGGCAGGCGAAGTGGTCCTGTGTTCAGTGAAACGTTCCCTGTAGGTGTTACTGAACTTCAGAACATTTGAATCCGTAGATCACAGAATCATTAAGGTTGGAAAAGACCTATAAGATCATCAAGTCCAACCATTAACCCAACACCACCATGGATCACCTAGAATAGATTATTCCAACTACTTCTGTGACAGAGAAGACAAAACCTGTTATCTAAGCAAGAACCAAATAACCTGATCTAATTTTGAAGTTGGCCCTTCTTTGAGCAGGAGGTGGATTAGATAGCCTCCAGGTTTCCATTTCAAATCTAAGTTACTCTGTGATTCTAATTTGTTACTGTGTAGTGCATCTACCAGCCTTGTAGAGGGGCTGTATCCAGCAACAGTATAATTTACTTTTTGCACTATTGTAGCAACAGTGGGCATTAGAATACCTGCTGTTACATGAATGTACAGAAGATTTAAAGAACCTGGACACTCATTATTAACTTTAATACCACTGTCTTTTTTTTTTTTTCCCTACCACAGCTAATATAGAGTTTATAAAGAACCCAGCTGTATATATATGTGTGTGTGTGTATATATTTTCTTGAGAAATTTGGCTAAAACAAACAAATACTTCTGAGAGTGTTTTAGAAATCTATATTTGATCTTTCTGATTGATTCCAGTTTTGGTTTCATGTGTCTCTTAATTGGAGCAGCTCTTAATTGGATTTATTGAGAACTAATGCATAGAAAAAAAAAAATCATACTAAATTTACATTAACTTTTCATAAAGAGATCTAAAGATTCTGGGACCAAAGAGCAGTTATATGTAATACAATGTGGCAAAACTTATAGTGTGTTTTTGAATCTGTATAAAGCATGCATGCTTGTAAAATCAAATCTGCTGTGAAAAATAAGCTTTCTCTTTTCTTCCCTTCAGTTCAATAAGACTGGGATTGTAGTATGTGAATCGGACAAAGTACACAAAGTGGTAGCTATGAGTTTCTCCAAACCTGGGTTGCATGCCGTACAACAAATCATTCGGTGTCTTCCCTGTTCTTTGCGTGACTGCACTGTGTATTTGTCCAGGAAACCGTGCACAACTTGTACCATGTTCCTCATTCAAGGTATATAATACATTTTTAATCAATCTGTGTTAACTGCAGTTTTACCTGAATAAGAAATTCATAAATGACCTCACTAATTATCGTGTCTAGAGAAGTGTTGTACGTGGCTCAGTCCAATAAATCCCTCCTTATTCAAGTAATCCTTTTTTATGCAGACAGTCTCTTAGAAACAAGTGAGGCTGCTTGCTTGAGAAAGGATTGACAAACTGTGGGAGGTCATTTATGAAAGTGAAGTACCAGTTGTTGCAATAGTGCTATATTCAATTCAGATTCCATTGCAATGGGAGTGGTTTAAGCTTGTGGGTAACTACATAGGCTTTGGACTCTAGTGTATACACAGCATGGCAATGCAATAGAAAATTGGCCTATTGTTTCAAATAAAACCCATGTGAATTGAATGTCCCACCCAACTGTATGCCACTTTAAGTGACTTTCAGTGTTTGTCTCTAGGTTCGGTTTCTTCAGTCTATTACTGGCCGATGGCTCCTGAAAAAAAGGGAGATTATTCGGTGGTTAAGAAAGATACTCAACAAGCTGACCATATGCTTCTCAGAAGTCATATAAGTAGCAGTGTGCTCTTACCCATGACAAGCTTTGAAACTGTGGAAATGATTGCAAAAAAAATACGATGCAAAGGACAGCTGAACAGATATTTTAAATTGCTCGATTATCAAACTGAAGAGTTTGAAAAATATTATTCACTGTTTAACATACGTGGCTGCAAAGATACCTGTGTCAAACGGCTGGAAAATGCTTTTTGTTGCTATAATTTTTTACTGGAATGTTCCCAACTTGAGAAAAAAGAACCAAAGGAAAGTATTCATCGACATGCACTGCAGCTTTGTTATTTTTTAGCAGCAAGATCTGGTAAGTTATGATGAGAGTATATAAAGAATATTAACCATATACAACGGATGGATTACCATATATATATTTTTTATTATTGCCGTTGATTCATTCAGCTACTGCAAAGAGTAAATATTTCACAACATATGTGGGTGTCAGAGAAATTGGCACCCTTTCCTAACGTAACTGCTAAAATATTTTTCATTAATGTATTTGTTACACTAATGTTTAATGTTACTGTTTATAATGTTTGTTGCAATACTGAGCTTAAACCTAAAGCAGAAGATGGAAACACATATTATAGAAACATAGAAAACAGTATTTTATCACTTAATCAATTTTGGAGGGGGGAAACAATAATATAAATTTATATATAAATTTAAACGTTCTTAGTATATTATTAATGTACCTAGGTGAACTTAAAGCGAATCTCATCAGTGGAAGATCTTGATGTATTTATAACCTTTTATATTGTGTTATCAGGATTTTGTATCAAGTTAGTACTCTGCAATTACTAATCAAAGAGTGAGTGTACCTTGAGTCAGATTTTAAGTTGTTGTGTTCTTCTGAAATCTGACATTTGTTGTGCTTGGTAGTAGTTATGCCTCATTGTGTTACTGTGTATGGGTATCTGTCTAGAACTGGATAATATATATGCATGGAGGGATTCTTTCAACATATAAGCAGTCACTTATGCCTTCCATTTCTATATCATTAAAGCACTACATGTTAAACTGTCAAATATTTTAAAATATGAAAAAAGTATGTTTTCAAGTGACATGGAAATCTTTCTCTCTTCTAAAAGATGATCCAAACCGAGGTGTGGGGTGTACACTCTACAGTCAGGATGGATATTTTGTAAGTAGATTCAATTCTCCAACACTTGTAAAATTTCTATTCAGTGCTCCAAGGGGTGCAGTTTATTTGACCCAATGTAGACATCTGCAGTGTACATGCCTGCTTCTGAGCTATTGGCCCTGGCTCCCCTTTATAGTTGGTGGAGATCTGGAGTGTCATTCATCCCAATCCAGAGTCTGAAATAGGCCAGGTAGAGCTGGTTTTCTCCCTTGAGTATAAAGGGAGTCTAGGGCGACTATTTCAGGTGTAGACATGTAAAGAAGTTAAGGGAGATGAATTTCCCTCATGAACACATTATCCCATAATAAATATGCTAATAGTAATGATAATATTTTATCATTTAACTTTAAAAAAATAATCTCTGAGGCCCACTAAAAAGGAGGATCCTAAGTTTCTTGCAAAGGTAGAGATACAAAAAGATGGTGATGAAATTAATGGAGAACAATGACCTCATTGGACACAAAAGCAAAATTAGCTCTTGACTGTGTTAAAAGGGATAATGTGATAGGGTGGTAAGATGCTCATGGCAAAGTGTTAAAGCTGATTAAAAATCTGATATAAATAGCTATAAAAACTTAGAAGTTATATATACCTAGAAATAGATAGACAGCATATATTTAGGTTTTGAAGCTGTATTAGTAGATAGTTAAAATGTTGAAGAAGTTTGGAAGGGTCTGTTAGATTTTGATTATTTTATTATTTCATTTGTTTTTTGGCAGTTTGGGGCAGGTTATAATGGATACCCCATTGGCATATTGTATGCAAACTTGCCCTGTGCAGGGAGAAGAAAACAAAAGACTGGACTTGCGAAACGGGATGTTGTTCTCCATGCTGAAGCAAATGCTCTCCTGTACAGGTTATCGTTACAAATCTACTAATGGAGTGACTTTGCAGGCATTCTTTATGGCAATAGATGTGAATAGTGTGTAGTGTGAATAAGTCAGTGACTAACCATGGATTTTCTCTTTGACTTTTTCATCTGTTCGTCACCCGTTAATCCAGTTTCAAAGACTTAATGTTTTACAGCTCTGAGCTTATAATCAAGATTTTAATGTGTGCGTTTCCTCTCCTCCACCCCCAAAAA
The DNA here is from genome assembly GCF_030936135.1 of Gavia stellata. Taxonomy (NCBI): domain Eukaryota; kingdom Metazoa; phylum Chordata; class Aves; order Gaviiformes; family Gaviidae; genus Gavia; species Gavia stellata. Next base: position 66,685,259 of record NC_082597.1, on the reverse strand, counting down.
GGTGTGGTACCTCCTTGTATTCCTACACTGCCAAAATAATCACCCAGTCTTGTTGTGATGAAGCTCTAAACAGTTTTTGAAAGACAGTCTGCTGCATTCTGCCCGGCAGTCTTTTTTGGTGGTCCGTAGGCTAGCAAGAGTATTGTCAAGTCAGTCAGATCCCTTGAGACTCCAGCTGTCAATAGTTGGTGAATCTTTAGTCTGTAACACTATACAGCTCATAATGGTAGTACTTTTATATACACAGAAGTAGAGGAAGCAAAAAAGATCAGATATTTGAAGAGAAAATCAAGATGAAATAGGAATCTTGGAGGAGGAGATAGAGAGTAATCTAATTAGAAATAATATTCTTCAATGAAAATACTAATTTTATTGAAAAGAAATGTAAACATTATCTTCAGTTTTAGCTTTGCAGAAAATTAATCAGTTGTGCAAATACATATATTTTTCAGGTCAAAGCCCGAAATAGAAGAGAGTGATGTTCTTTACTGCATCAAACCTCCCTGTTGTGACTGTCAGAACCTTTTGAAGGCTGTGAAAATCAAGACAATTCATTGTGTGAAAGAATCATCCAAACAAAGTGAAGAAGTATGCTTATGTAATACTATTTATTTATTGCCATAATGTACTTATATGTTTGGGGGCAGGGGTTCAGTTTATTTATAATTGACTTACAGACAAACCCTTCAATAACCCTACAGTTATTACTCTTCTGTATAGGAGAGGAACTATAGCAGATCATCACCTACGAGATGCTTCATTCTTTGTACTCATATATAGCTGAAATTTTATGGCTTGCTTTCTGCCTTGGAAATCTTTACACTCAGATGCTTCAAAAGTCAGGAAAGGAACAAGTTACATATTTTAGGATCTTGCACTGGGAAAGTTCAGCCTCCTGTTTAGCTGTGTCTATATGGCAGAGCCCTGAAGTGCTCCCTGATTTTGCATCTGAATGCTTACTCTGGCTGTGCTTGAACTCTTATGATGGTAAGACCTGGATATGTGTCTTGGCTACTATATGCAGAAAACCTGGGCATAAATGCTGAGGGCAGCTGTGGCATGCTTCATTAAGACCACCGATATGAAGGAGTACCTCTGTCCTGCATTTCACACACTTAACTTTTAATCCCTCAGGGTAAATGCAACAGTCTTTTTTCTAAGTCTCGCATTCTCATATTTGAAGTGTCTGATGAGTTTGGCTTCACTGTTTACAGGTCTGTGCCAAACAAGGTATTTTTGGCTCCATCGTAAGATACAGCCCTCTGTTTAGTGGAAAGAACAAGTATTTTCTGAGTTTGCAAAGGAGTATTATTCCTTTCAGGGAAGTCCCTTAATTACTTAACAGGATTTACTTGGGTGTGATTGAAGTCAAATAATTTGTGTATGGTTTTGGAAAAATCTCTCTGAAGGAAAAGGTCTTAGTTTTGGTTCAGGCCCAAGTATCTAGTTAATGTCCATGTTTCTAGATTAAATTCTACCCCTATAAAGACAAACATGGCCAAGGCATTCAAAGTCTTCTTTGCCTTGGTTTTTACTGCCAAGATTTGCCCTCAGGAATCCCATGTCCTGAGACCAGTGGGAAGATGTGCAGCAATGAAGATTTACCCTCAGTAGAGTAGAATCTGGTTGTGGAATATTTAAAGAAGTTGGATGTACACAAGACCATGGGACCTGTCAAGAAGGTGACTGGGAGTAGTTAGCATGGATTTATGAAGGGGAAAACATGCCTGACTAACCTGACATCCTTTTATGATGAGATGACCAGCTTGGTGGATGAGTAGAGAGCAGTGGATGTTTTTTATCTTGACTTTAACAAGACTTGCAACACTATCTCCCACAGCATCCTCATAGACAAACTGATGAAGTGTGGACTAGATAAGTGGACAGTGAAGTGGATTGACAGCTTCCTGAACTGCCAGACTCCGAGGGTTGTGATCAGCACCACAAAGTCCAGCTTGGAGGCCAGTCCCTAGTGATGTACCCCTGGGGTGGATAGTGGGACCAAAACTGTTTAATATTGTCATTAATGCCCTGGATGATGAGTCAGAGTGCCCCCTCAGGAAGTATGTAGACGATCCAAAACTGAGAGGAGTGGTTGGTACATCAGATGTGATGTACATTCAGAGGGAGCTTGACAGGTTGAGAAATGGCAAAACAGGAATCTAACTAAGTTCAATAAAGGGAAGTGGAAAGCCTGTGCACCTGGGGAGGAGCAGTCCCAGGGCCTGGTACAGGCTGGGGCTGACTAACTAGAAAGCAGATTTGCAGAAAAGGACCTGGAGGCCCTGGTGGGTAAGTTGACTAGGATGCAGCAATGTACCCTTGAGGCAAAGGCCAACAGCCTGCTGGGCTGCGTTAGGCAGGGCATTGCCAGCAGGTTGAGGGAGGTGATCCTTCTGCTCAGCACTGTTGAGGCTGTGGTTGGAACATTGTGTCCAGTTCTGGCCTCCCCACTATAAGAGAGAGATGGACATAGGAGAGCGAGCCCTGCTAAAGGCCGTGAAGATGGTTAAGCGATGGGAGAATTTCTCATATGAAGAGAGGCTGAGAGAGCTGGGACTGATCAGCCTGGAGAAGAGAAAGCTCAGGTGGGATCTTATCCATGTGTATAGATCCCTGATGGGAGGGAGTAAAGAAGACAGAGCCAGACTCTTCTCAGTGGTGCTCAGTGATGGGACGAGAGGTAATGGACACAGTTTGAAATACAGGAAATTCCACTAAAACATACAAAAAAGCCTTTTTTGCTGTGAGGGTGATGAGTACTGGAACAGGTTGCCCAGACAGGTTGTGGAGGCCCCATCCTTGGAGATGCTAAAAATCTGAGTGGACACAGTCCGAAGAGATCTGCTTTAGCTCACCCTGCCTTGAGCAGGGGGTCTGGACTTGGAGACCTCCAGACGTGGCTCCCAACCTCAGTGATTCTATGAGTGCCTCCTTTATTTGTTTGCTTTTAAGTTTCTTTTTTCTTTTAGGTTCATCTAGATGATTTAAAGAAAAACTTTTACTATCATGAGGTAGGTTTGTGTATTGAAGATTAGACTCAGGGTTGTATTGCTAAAAAGTATTTTTGAAGATTTATATAATAAAAGCATAGACTAGTTTGCTTTGATATGTGTCATTCTTCTGGTTTGCCTTGTTTATTTGGGTTTTTCTTCTGTTGTTTTTAAGAAGTACGTTTTCATTAGATGGAAGGTTCATTAAAATACATTGAGTGTTCATGAACCATTTGATGATATGTAAATATGTATTCACCTGAATATACACATCAGAGCTTTTCAGTTATTGTTTTGAACTCTGTTAGTAGTTTTGGGAGCCAGTCATTTCCAGATGTCATAAAAATAATTCAGCAGGTAGAAGGCATGTCAGAAGTGGAAGCAGATGATGCAGAAAAGTATTGCTTCACTTTTCAAGATCCATCAGATACATCTGATGGAGGGAAAGCAGTCTGAGTTGGGAAAAGAGGGAACTGGGACACACAAGACTACTGATGAACTGGACAATGCTTAGAGAGTAAGCTATGTAACTGACTTTTATCTTCATCTATAGAACAAGAGCTTTAGAACTGGTATAGACAAGAATGACTTTGAGGACCCACGTTTGTCCAGTGGTCCAAGAAATCCTCATGGTAGATTAATTAATAGCTGTTAGATATAATGGCAGATGTGAGCAGGCAAATTCTGGAAAGTACTAAATAAATGTTCACTTATGCTTTAAATACATTTACTGAGTTCTTGTTTGGCTGTTTTTTTCCAGTGGAAACAGTGTGAAACTCAACTTATGGCAGGTATGGTTAAGATTAATTTCCTTGTCCTTTGGTACTGTTCCATTTGTCTTCTTTTGGTGTTACTTGGTGTTTAAACTTAAAAGCACAGTATGTTACTAAGTATTTTTCTTTAAAGCCCTTTTTGCAGCATGTAATAAAAACAAATCTGGTTATAAATTGCATCTAATTACTGTTAAGTTTAATTGAGTTACCCTTGAATTAGTTCTGCTCGTTCCAAACTTCCTTTGGAATTATAAATTATACATGTCTGTACCCTGCAAATTCCACTTCTGACGCAATACTTCTGAATATGCAGAAGACAGAATTATACAGAAATGTTGAGGTCTGTAAGTGGCCAGACTCCGTAACTGGTTACAGTTGAAAAGACAGGGGAAACATAGCAACTTTCTGGGGTTAATCGTTTCTGCTCTCTCAGTCATTAATTTTTCATTTTGCCCAAATGACTAGTCAGCATGCTTCATGACAGTTTTCTTATTTTAAGCCTTTTCTGTTAATTGTTTCTAGCCTTAAATGGATATATCCAAATCCTTGGAGGTACTGGGCTTGAGTCTTCTCCCCATGCCACTGGCTTTATGCTGTTCTGAGTTATGCCAGTTAGGGAGTCAAGTCTCCTACCACAGAAAAATGTCATTAATACTGAAATTTTTTTAAATAACTTATAATTTTATTTAGACTAGACAAGCAGTAGAAAGTAACAGAAATTTTTAAGAACACTGCACAACGTTTTGAGAATATGCAAAATCTTGTATGCTTCTTGCTTGGTTTACACAAAAACAAACTTAGAACTGAACTAAAATTTTGAAGTCTTAATGATTTATAAGCTGAAGTATCATTTCCCTTACTGAGGGAGAATAGGGATTTGAAATCAAATGAAGAATTGGAACAAAACTGAAATTAGAAACTCAAAAAAAGTTGCTGACCACATCTTCATGGAGTATGAAGATACATTGGACAAGTGAGTTGGGGAAAACTATTTAACTGAAGAGGAGTAAGGGATAGATTATTTTAAAATCGAGGAGAACAGTATATATTTGCAGTAGAATGAAATTAAACTGATGGGAAGAGTGAGAACCAGGATGATGAAGTTCAGATAAGGAGGATGACAGGATGGCAGAAATGAACAAGCAGAGGCTCGGTATCAAAGACAAGAAGAGGCAGTCCTGAGTGTGACAGCAAAGGGAGAGAGGAGACAGTGTAGGTATTGGCCATTCTGTGGGTGAGGAAAGCATTATGGATTTGTAGGCTAAAAAGGTGGAATTCAAACTTAAAAAAAAACCCCAACAACAAAAAAACCCAACCCAACCCCCTTGTCACCACCATCACCATTGGGGAGCCATATTTATTTCTATGTGAGATTCAGTTAACTTTTATATCTAGGCAATTCCCTTTAATTTTAATATAGTTTCTTTCTGAACAAAGTATCAGAGCCCAGACTTCGATGTCCTGACTGTCAAACATTGTCCTAAATCAATTGTGGCGTCTGAGACGCCCAAATCACAGTGGATTATCTGTCAGGGTTGATAACGAGAGGAGGAGGGTTGATACACTGCTACACTTCATGTAATCTCTTCTTATGTGGTATTCCTAATGAGACCTTTTTCTTTTCTGTCTTCCAGTACCCAGTGATTCAAAAGACAATGGAGGAACAGAAGGAAAGATTGATGAAGGCAAAGTGAAATAAATTTAGTAAACTTTTCACTAATCATGATTTTTGGTTTGCCTAAATTTCCTTAAACAGGTTTGAATAAATATAATTGTCCTGAAAGCAGTGAGCTGGATATTAGACAGTACAGAGAGCTGATACACGAACTTCTGGCATATCTCTCTGGCAGCATATTTGTTGTCATTTTGATTTTAGTTTAAGTAAAAGTAATTGTATAAATTTTTTTCAGTCTCACCTGATGTTATTGAAATCTTAGCAGAAAATATAACATGAAAGGTAAGGTTTTGTACTATGATAGTTGAAATATACAAATTTTGAAGAAGAGTATGACATCGGGGAATAGAGTTGGCCATTCCAGATATTGGATATTCACATAATGTTTCTTCCCTCTTTAAGTCAATAGGAATCATTCCCTATGCCAGCAGAAAAGAGTAGATAGCAGAAAAAAAAACAGAAAGAAAAGAGATCCAGGATCCCTCTGCTCTGTGAAGCAGAAGCTCCTGGGACAGTCATTACCATTTGCCTCACAGGACTGGCAGGCATAAATGGATGTGCTGATGGGTAAAGTGGAAGGATAAGGCTCTTTACAGAGTAACTGGCCAATCGAGCTCTGATACATTATTAAGAAACACTTCTTTAGTTCAACATGCACAGAAATAACATTTTTCCCCAAGTTTTCACCTAGGACTGGAGAGCTAGATAATTATCCTTTCTATCTCATTACCAGTAATTATTTGCTAATTTTAGGACGTCACCTACTTTTTTCTCCAAGGTGGTTTTGATTAACTTTTCTTTCCATTGTTTCTTTCTAGGTCCTCCTGTTCCTCACCTGAAGAAAGAAGACTTGTGTATCTTCTTAGCACTACATATGGAAAATTCACCAAGTGAATCACAGAAAACTGTGAGTTAGGTCAACTCAAGCATATTCATTGTTATCAAGGCTAAAAAAGCCATAGTGTCCAATAGGATCTCGATTTAAAAATTACTGACTTGGTATTGTGGGCAAATCGATCTTAATTTGGGGGATTTTTACTTAATTTAATTTATTGCCAATAAAACCAGACTTCTGTTTGCTGAATTGGATATGGAGAAAAAGAAGAAAATGTAAGGAGTTAAACATCCTCCATCCATTTTTTCCAGGTTCAATTTAAGCCAAACACCTACCCTCCCACCTTCCTAGTCTCAACTTCCCTTGTTTTCACTGTAGGTTACTCTCAGTTGGTCCCAATTCCTTCTGTGAGGCGAAGGGTGGTGCAGGAGATTGAGGCTGTGTGCGTGATGGTTTGTCTGCGGCTCCTTTGTGCTTTTTCCCAGTTTTCTCCTGCTCCTCTGTGCTTCCAACTGGCCCTGTCTTGGCGTGAGTTCTCTGCTGGCTGGGGCCCCTCAGGAGTGTCCCTGCCACAGTGTGGGTCACTTGTGGGCCACAGTCCCACAGTAAGGATTTTAATCTATTTTATGCTTAGATGCTAATGATTTTTAATAAATCAAAGCTGTTTGAGTTTATGAAGCTACATAGATGTCTGGTGGTTCCCACTGTGGGTATCCTTTGAGTAGTGTTGGCATTTGTTTGAAACTACACCTTGTCCCTCCTTTCTCCTGTTTTGGTAATCTGCTCGACCAGCTATTGGGATATTCATCTCCCTACTTTTTCCGTGATTTTACAGACTTTCCAAAGGTCTACCTCTTACCCCTTTCTGGACTGCAGTCAAAGTACTTGCGCTCTTGATCTGGAATACAACAATTGAGTTATGTGCTGTAGACACACGACAACTGACTGAAAATCCACAGGAATCAGCACATTTCTAGACTGCTTGATCCCTACCCTTTTGCAACAAATGCCATTCTTTTTCTGTGGCATCCCTTTGTTGCTGTTATGTTACATATGCGTAATCTAGTTGGACTCTCCTTCACTGGATGGTTATACATTCATTTGTATATGTGTACGTTTATTTGTGTATGTGTATGCAGTATTGCAAAACTGGAATCGTCATCTGTGAAGCGAGCAAGCCAAAAAGGATTATTGCCCTGGGCTGCTCAACAGAGGAACTTCATGCTGTGCCAAAAGTGCTGTTAAGGTTTCCTAATGCGCTGAAAGGCTGTGAAGTTTACATGTCTCGGATGCCTTGTAATTATTGTGCAAAATTGCTGGTTCAAGGTCAGTATCAGAACTGAAATATCTCCTAGACTAAGATTGCACATGTGGCATACTCACAGGCTGGTAAACTAGTCATGCCAGTCATTCTCTTCCTCTTTATTTTCTTCCGTTTTACTCTTTGCATTTTTCCTCAGTTGGTTCTATATCATTCAGATCACTGTCAGAAGCTGATGTAGCTAAATAGCTTATACAATAGGTAGCTGTGATTATTAGAGTGTATTAAGATGTGATCATTGTACAAATTGTTGGTATTTACTAACACATGGATCATGAAGAATGCAAGTCATTAAATGAAAAAGGAGCCACTAGAGCTTGTTAGAGATGTTTGTTAAATGAGAAAAAAATTAAAGGAGTGGTCCCAAGGGATGTGGAAATCCTGAAAAAATGATGCATAGATAATCGACCTGATAAAATAAACAAAAAGAAAACAGTCATTCCCATTTAAGTCACTTATCACATGAAAAATGTACTTCAGGTACTAGTATTCAGGATAACAAGGGAAGTAGGTAGATTTTTTGGAAACAAGTTAATCTGTAGAACTTCACAAATGATAACGTACTACCTATATGTTGAATTTTCTGGGTTTTTTAGTTGCCTAATTGATATACATATTTTTCCTCTACAATAACTTCAATAACTTCCTGTATCTTTTTAAAACAATCTCCTTGTTTTGGAAATTTTTACCATTTGGTAAATGTAAGAAGAGACAAAAGTTTAATCGTCTGGAAAAGAAAAGTCATGAATTGTATATAAAGTTTCCCTTTTGACTATGAAAATAATGTGTTAGTAAAAAAATATTTTAATATTATTTTGCTAATATGGGGAAAAGCTGCAGCTTGCTTAAGTATATTCCATATCACTTTATGTTTATTAATGGGAAAAATGACCACTAGTATATTTCATATTTAATATTAATCTTGCATATATATTTTCTTTATTCAGCACAAGTCTCACAAGTGTATTACTGGCCAAATTTTGAAATTAAAATGGCAGAAAATAACCCAAGTGATGAGCTGGTAAAACATGCTAATGCCATCTTTACAGAAAGCTATGTTGTTGCAGCGGTATATGTACCAACAATAGACAATCAAAGAAAGATGCAAATACTTCATTCAAATAAAAGAGCATCACCTGATGGTGATCTAATCCCAATTGCATCGGTATTTGATAAAAAAACTGATGTGGGAATTTTAAAGCACTTTAACTTGGAACACCTGAAGGAAAACCAACTGGAAAAATATGAAGAAAATCTTATTACAGCCAAGAATTGTTTTAAGACTCTGGCAAGTTGCAAAGATAAAGAAATAATAATCTTAGAAGAGAAGGAATCCACTGTAAAGAATGATGATAAATACACCCATGCCATACAGCTCTGTGATTTATTAGCATCCAGAAGCGGTAAGTAAATTAATATTACTAAATTTAGCTCAGTAATTCACACAGTGTAGAAAACTCCTACATAGTTGTTAGTTGTATTCCTGGAGATGTAATGTACTGAAAAAATCTTTAATTGATTACATTGCATTCTGTTAGCTAATTCATGAAACTCTACATATCTGGCCAAGTTTAGTATCATGGTGGTATTTCCTATGTTGTAAAATTAATTCATGTTGCATCATTGTCTTACAAAACATATTCAGGTTATCTGAACAAGGCTGGTAGTGCAAATTGGGCAAAAATCTCCCTAAAAAAACCAGAGTCTATCTTTACTACCAAATGGACGTTTCTTTGCTGAAGGGGGAGTTGCTTCAGCACAAGCCCCAGGGCTGAGTAAGACTCAAAGAAACACAGTGCAGAGGTATTTAGTTGGGCTTTTTCCATACTGCTAGCCAAACTGGAAGAAGAGGAGGAATGTGCTTCTCCTGTCTTCCTCGCCAGGTGGGGATTTCTAACTCCTTAGGCTCATTGCAAGAGGCTCTGGTTGGGGCCAGTTTCTCCGTGGTATCAAACGGCAGGCAGTCAGTTCCAACATTGTTTTTTGGTGAGTTTTCCTATTTTTGCATTAAAGATTTGCAGAACTGAAGAAGCACTACTACTATAGGTAAAAAGAAACAAAACTGGATGTAATTACCTGTTACTTTCTCACGTTGTCCATTAGTCTGGCTGGTTGTGGTTGGTTACACCAAAGATATTAGGCTGGTTTTTTTGTTCAGTCGTACCTGTGCAGGTTGAGAATAGGATTCACTCAGCAGCACAGCAGGTGTTTTCCACTTTATCCCAAATCCCTACTACTATTTCCCAATGCTTCTCCTACTGTTAGCTAAATGCATTTGGCTGCTTTATGGAAGAGAAAGCATTGCAGATTTTCACTGCTTTTAATCATCTGCTCATCCATAACAAGGTGGAGTCTTATGGCTCCCAGCCATATCTCAAGACTCCTTATCAGCATCACAGCCGCACCAGCTCCCCTGGGTCTCCAGAAAGTGGAAAGTTTCTAGTTTTCCTTTTCCTTTCTCACAAAAGACAATTTTGGGGGCTTGTTTCCTCTTGTGGGGGGGAAGAGGGAGGGAGAGATCCTGGGCAGTAGATGTCATTGCATGTGCCTGTGCCTTGAGGAAGGTCTAACAGAACTTGATGTTCAGGCAGAGAAAGTCCTTTTTAAACTTTCTGAGCTGCAACGATAGAAAGCATGCTAGTCTCAGCAGTGGGGATGGTCAATGTTTTTGGTATTCTACACAACAGCACTAGATAAGGCAATTGAGATGGACTATAGGAGACAGAGAGCTATGAGGACTGGAGGTAAGTGCATTGATTAGCCTAAACAGCTGGTTAGCTTTCTTGTCAGCAGTTTACCTGGTTCAATGTTTTCTGGAGGCAGTCGAGCAAGGAACAGCAACTTTTGTCCCAACAGGTGTGTTCTGCATCTCCCTGGACCAGCAGGAATGAGTAAGAATGTCATACCTTTTGACCAGCTGGTTTATTGTACTATCAGAGTGTTGTATGAATTTATAACTGTGATTATTTGACTGTTTATCCTCAGACAATAATAATGGAGTGGGGACGCTGATTTACAAGGAAGACAACATTGTAAGTAAAGGTTTATGTGGTCTAGGAAATTATGCTCTTATAAAAATGTCTAATCATGATCTATTGTCATATGAAAATAGTGCTTGTAAGATTGCTGTGTAATAAGTTATCAGGCACGGAATTATTTAAAAAAGCCCATTTCTGCCATAAGAAATGCACTTTAAGTTTACTAGGCTTGTGTTTATGCGCGTAAATGAGGGAGTTAATTTGTATCATATGGACTGTCTTAAAAAATGTTAGGAGAGTTGCAATAATATAAACCAACTTTTTGCGAAAAAAAGTTTTATATTCTCTAACTGTCCCGGAACATTAAGGTGATGGATTATTTAATACATAGTCAGCACTTAGAAGAGGTGAAGTCCCGTGTTTGCTAAACTTTAAAGTAATGAGCTGATGTCCCTGATGACATTGTTACTATTATCATATTGAAATTCCATGCTTATTTTTATTTTATATGTTTCCAAAATGAACACAGCTAAGAAAACATAGGTAATATTTTCCAAATCTCTTTGGTGACTTTGTGTTTAGCAGCCTCTTTTGTGTTAATTTTTTCTTCCTAATCAACTTTTCCTGTGGTGGATGTTTATAAGCATTGTATTTCATGTTCATAGGAAAATATATTTCTGGAAACTGACAAATTATTCTTTTGGGGAAAAAATATTCATGATTTTCTGAAACTTTACATATCATAGAAATATATGATTAGGATCTACCATCAATCATTTTGAAATGGAGATCTGCATAAACATTACCAAACAGCATCACATGAGGACTCTCATTGAAGTTATTAACAGCTTTTAGGAGTTGGATTAGGCTGTAAATAACTAAAGGTCCCAGAACAACATTACCTTTTGTTTCTTTCTAGGTTGCCCTGGGCTACAGTGGATATCCAAAAGGGGCAATGAATAGTTTATTTTGCAAGAAGGCAGATGTTGATTTTGACCAGCATGCAATTGTATGTGCAGAAGCTAATGCAATTATTATGAGGTAGGGACTCATTAAATAGTTTGAAGGAATTAGACAAAAAAAGTCTTGGTGTTGGGTGCTTCATTAATGAAGAAATAGCTCTCTGACTAATCTAGATGTGAATTTCCACAGCGTAGAAAGAAGAAGTAATGTTACATAGCATGGAAAGGAATTTAGTGTTCTAAAGCACTCAGTACAATTTGTTTTTTACACAGATCTAGGTCCATGTGATCTTATATTCTAACACAACCAGCAAACTTATGTGACAGAGTCCCAGAGGTGCTGCTAGTCCCCTGTCTCTGACCTCATGTAAGCCCAGTTCCCGTGGGCAGTCACGGGCAGGGGTCTTCACATGTGCTGGAGATGGGAGTAGCCAGTAGCAGAGCTATTGCTTCTGTGTGGGCTCTGGTATTACTTAGCCATTGGAAATGCAGGGCATCACAGCTGGGCGATCAACCTGAACTGCCTCCTTTGACACATGCAGACTTGAGTTTCATGAAGTTTGCTGCCTATGGGAAATTTCTCTGCAGACTGACAGCGCTGTTGCAAATGCTTGTGCACGTGTCCCTCGCTGACAGTGCCTCTTCTGACAACTGCTTAGCAGGCAGTGTGTTGGCTGAATGCTCTGCTGTCACCTACTCTCATATTCAGGTGATTATGGTTTGGTGGTGAAATGATTCCTGGATACGCATTTCATAAACCAGAGCATCTGTCTTTACAGTGCTGTGAGTACACAAACAGTAGGTAGATTCATTTCCCAAGCTGGCAAGTTCATGGTACGTACTACAAGTATTTGCTTGTCATGGGCTTGAGACCCCTTACTCACCTCCCTTGGCCAGTGACAGAAGAGAAAAAAGAGAAGAACCCACTCTAGGTTCCAAGAGAAATAATTCCTCCTGCAAACACACCTTGTCTGTAATTGTGACAATATTGTATTTTTTCAGTTCTGAGAGAGACCTGTGTAATGCTGAGCTCATCACTACACGTGAACCCTGCCATGACTGTCTGAAACTGATCCGAGCAAAGAATATAGCAAAAGTTATTTGGCCTCTGCGATACAGAAATGTAGGTGATATTACAGATGGTTAAAAGCCATGCGTCATGGTTCAAGGCTTGCTGTTCCTTTGTCCCCTCCCTAAGGACATCTTCCTAAAAACCTTGTACTTTCCCTTTGCTGGGGAGGAATTGCACGCTCTTCACCCTTTCAGGCTGGGCCCTCTTCTGCATTGCCAGCTTCCAGCTTGTTTGCACCACCGGAGGTAGGCTGAGTGCCAAGGGAAGGATACTTCTCATGGGGGTATACAGAGATGGCGGCTCCCACTCTGAAGGGGAACGGGACAGGGATGAAAGGTCATGCTCACAAGTTATCCTTTGTCTCCTTCACCAAGTGGGGAAGGCCCTGCCTACCAAGGCACATAGCCTTTAGATGGAGTTTCATGCTCCCTCCTGCCTCCCAAAATAGGCTCTGCTCTCCTGTCCACCTACATAGGGACAGCGTTGGCTATTGCAGTCCCTCCCTCTTTGTGAAGCCACGTACTCTTTCTGAACAGCTCATGCTCTGCTAAAGGTATGTGTATGGCTCCCTAGAAATCCAGGGTCTACATGCTTGCCTGTCTTACAGTCTAAATATCCTAGCAGGGGCAGCTCTTACCTTTGAGACAGTGGTAAGGACTTTATAAACGTTGTTAAAATCTTTGTCATTCTGTCTTAGAAGTAATGTATAGAGGTGATAATACAATGGGGAGAACAATAAGAGAAAATACTGTACAGAATGAGAAAAGTTTAGATTATTCACTATCCAAATAATACAAGAATAAGACAAGAATATCTAGTTGTTGCACATTAGAAACCAAAAAAATAGCCATTATCTTCTAAAGGGCCTGATAATGTTCTCCCACACACCACTTTCACACTAAGCTGAAGTTGCTATTCTGTAGCACGTTTAACTGTTAGTAAAAGCAATGACTATGGAAAGTTCTTACTTGCTGTAGATTCAGGTAAATGCCTAGTTGGAGCAGATGGTTAGATCCCTTTGTGCTGATAGGGTTTACTGACTTCAGATAATCCGTGCTCTTTCTTCTCTTTGTTCATACTGTCTCTTCCTGAATTAACTTCATAAATTCACTCCAGTTTGCAACAGTATTAAAAACATAGGATGATTCATAGGCGATTACAAATGCTTCCTGATTCATCACCAAATCTAAGCTAAGAATAACATTTTTTGGTGAGTAAAGATATTTTTAATACTTTTCTTGAGACTGGCTAGATCAGAACAGGATTGGATATAAAATACACAGCATGACATGTATGCCATTGCAAGGTAAGAAGCCTCTTACGTGTGTTGGCCCAAGAACGGTGATGCCAAACAAGTAGTGCAAGGCAGGCAGCGTCACAGCTTGCATTCTTCTGAATTCATAATTTCCTAAAGCTACAAAATTCTCACTAGCAACACAGGATGCGTGGTGGTCTGTGAGCCAAAAAGCATGAGAACTCCACAAGGCGGCATTCAACATTAAAACATGGAAATGCATTGCATTCAAGGACTTTCTTTTCCAATACGAAAGTGATATTCTGTTTCAAGCAGTCAAATAGAGTTGCTGCAGGAAATGTTTGAATTTGTTTATATATCACCGGCCATAAATTGTGTCACAACTTTGATACTACATTAACACAGCTGTATTTAATAGATGGAGTGCATTGGGACTACTACTGGTTTTCATTCTTGCAAAGAATTATCTCCTGATATGTGGACACTGATTATCCACTGATTTGTGCACACAGATCTCTGTAGAACTGAGACCATACAGTTTTATTTATATGAGATAGAGTTAGTGAAGTAGAGTTATTTTTTTCCTTTATCAAAACATAGCTTACTAACACAAATTATTTTTACTGAGCTTGATTTTTAGAGGCTTTTTAGTACACTATTAGTGTACAACCTAGATGATTTTGTTTATATAAAAAAAAGCCTGTTAGATAAGAATAGAAATATGAAATCAGAAAATTGTTTTAAAAAGTCTTTCATACTGTTTAATGGTGTATGTTATACGTTTGTTACTCACTGAGTTGTTTTCTTTCCTTATCAGCAATCCAGAGAATTAACTGAAGACCCTTCAGGTAATGATGTCCAAATAAGATAATAGCAAATATGAAAAGGACAAGTCATGTTAATTTTTAGCTACAATTACGACTGGCTCTGAAATATGACCATGTCAGAGGAGGAGTGGAAGAAACTAAACTGAGTGAGGTCATGACATGTGCTAACCGTGAGACCAAGCCATGAGCATTTTGATTATGTAGGTGGTGAGGAACGGTCTGTTGGAACAGGAACAGCTCACACCAACTTGGAAGTGGAAAAGATACAATGATTGCATCAAATTACTTCTTTGAAATCTCTGAGATGCTGAGTCTTGTTACCATTCCTCCCTTTGCAATGAACTAGTTAATTCAGTTACAGAGCTCATTTTTGCCAAAATTGCTTATTCATGTCTCCTGTACTTCTGCTTCCATTTCAGAGGGGGCTGTCTGTGGCTGCAGTGAGGGTGAACCAGCATAAAGCTCCACAACATCAACACGAGCTTTAGGATCCAATGCCCCCAGGCCTCCCCGTATATTCAGTGGTGTTGGGATAATCACCTTGCCATGGCAGCTGCTCTGGTTGTGCCTACTCCCTCCCAGAAGCACAACTGATACCAATCCCCCTGACACCTCTTTTCTTATTATTGCTTCTGCTGTGTTCTACAGGGATTTGCTTCTCTCTGTGGCTTAAGTGTGGGAAAAGCATTTGCTTTCGATGTACCTCTAAGGGGTAGTCACGCCTAACTGTGTGGCATCTGTAGCCATGAAAGCAGTGGTTATTTTCTGCAGTCCTTGTACCCTCTGCAGCTTTTCTTCTCTTGGATTAGTCAGAGCATTTGAATGAGGATTTTCCCTTTTCCTTCATTTCAGTTTCCCACCCTCTCTCACATTTATTTTATTTCATTTGATCCTCTTCTTTTTCAATATATCTGTATTTTTTTATCCTGTCATCTTTTTCAGCTGAAAAATAACTAGTTCCCTGTTTCCTTGTCTCTCTCTGCCCAGGGGTATTTGGTGCTTGTGTGTCCTTTCCCCTTCTCTGGTGTAATATACTGTTTAATTTTGTTTCTTATTCATGGGGCTCTTTATACATCCTCTGATAGGCGCAGGCCTGTTTTTAATTGATCTTTGTGCCGTGTTGATCATGTTTTAGACTTAAATTTGGTCTCCGTCCTTGAAATACCAGACCAATTAATGTGGAATATGCTTTCATATTTTTCCAGGCTAAATCATTTTGCTCTAAATGAGCCAGGGGTTTGCAGACTATGGCGCTGACAGCAGCTTTTGTCCTTGCCTTTAGACTCCCTCGACTGCAGTTTCAATACTGGGATTTTCTGGGATGACCCCAAACCCAGAATCAACTATGAAAATCCCCTTGATTTTTTAAAATATCATGGTCAGAATGCTATTATTTGTGGCTTGTTAGTTTTCAGCAATTACTGCTTTTACACGGCCTCTCTAGAGTGAGATCATCGGTGTTTTGCATGGGATTAAATTGAAGGTTATGTCACTTTAAAAAAAATAAATCTGTTTGCAGTTTTCAACATGTGTCCTCTGACTGTGTTCCCATTGGAGATGGTAAGAGCACACCATCACAAACCAAATGGCAAAGCCCATGCTGTGATCGAACTTGGTACTCATGTTGGAGTGGATGTTGCTGTGACTGGGCATGCATTTGTTTCCCTCACACAAGGTACATGCAAGTCTTGGAGAAACCTCTGTCCTTCATTTCACCCTTTCCCTCCATTATCTGGTATGAAAACATGTGTACTCTCTGTGTTTAGTGTGGAAACAGAGAAGGCAGCAGCAGAAAGAGGATTTTGATACTGGGTAGCACAGTAGTGTGTCTGTGAGTGTGTATGCATGCAGCAAGGGCGTGAAGAGTGGCTCTAATTTCCAAGGAAGTGCCGCTCATTGTATGATGTAGGTATGACTAAGCCATGCTACAGGCATCCTGTAAAAGGGCCTTTATGGAGCTAAATGCTACATGTAAAAATAACAGGATAGTATCATAAGTCCAAAATTTCTCCATTCTCTGCAAACAGTCATGCACAGGCTTAATTTTCAAATAAGATAAAGAAAGTCTTGGGAAGAAAGTTGTGCATCTCCCATTTTAACTGCAACAACTTCCCCTGGATCATGCAGAAACCCATGAAACTATCAGAAATATAATCTCCATTGTAATTGCATCCCAGTCGGATATTTTAAGTGCATGCCCATCACTCCTGGCAAAGATGGAGCAAGAACTTGTGTAGGAGAAGTTTGCAAAGAAAGAATGCTAGACTGCTGAAAGGACTAATTTTCTTCCAGGCAATGTTCTTAGACTGCATCTAACTCACTGCATAATAGTAGAACTTACCCATCAGAGATGATGTTTGTATATGTCAGACACTGGCCTTTTTAATCACTGAATTATGTATATTCTTATGTGTATGAATATAATGTATAATATAAAAAAAAGTGTCACAGTATGTTAAAGACACTGAAATTTGAATAATCATACAAAGTGTATATGCACATAGTGCCTTTTTTCCCCTGAAGCTTACAGGTTGGTATCACTTGCTAACAACATATTTGCTTGTGGCATTACTGAGAAAATTTTCATGACTATTTCACCACCCTGCCATACTGTAACTGTCAAATTATTTGTTTTAAGAACCATTCACTTAAAGGAGTAAGACAAAGCCTACAGTGACTCTCGTGGCTGTATTATGGGATACCGGTAATGTAACCAGTGAAAGTAGGAAGTGTTCAGGACTTAATCCTGTTAGAAGACAGGCTAAGCCTAAACAGAAGAAATGTGGATACAGTTAGATGATTAAAGTGCTTACTTAGCCTTTTTGTTATAAATCATCAAGCTTTGTGTGTGATTGTCTTCCTATAAATCATAAAGCAATTTATCTTAGCCGTGTAAGCAAATGATTTTTGCAGGCATTTTGCAAGCATTTGCAGAAAATAACACAGAACTGGTAGTAAAGGCTTAGCCTTCCTGTGATAAATAGCATAGCCACAAAAGGATAATTATTTTTATGACGATGTACTTGGATAAATAACATAGATTAGAACAAGAACTAACAAGAGCTCCTGATGAGAATATGAATGTTGTTTTTTTCCAATTGAGTTGTTCAAGGATGAGTCCTCTATCCTGGCTGTTTGATTTTGGATTGTGGATGGTGCTGACACTGAAGGGGAGGAGGAAACCACTGCTTTCAGACTATAAAAATGTATATGAAAGCTGAAACTCCCTCTGCTTGCCAGTGTAGGTATTTAAGTATCTTGGCAGTTTGAAGGAAATTACTTGGAGAGTTCAGGGAACTGCTATGTGAAATTAAGGTAAATATAAAAAGCTAGTATGACAGGCCTCTGTGGAGACCAGTGAGTGCCCACAGGGTTCTCTGGTCAGTAACTGATGTTGCTGGCAGCGGTAGGCACCCTTCCACCTATGTCTTCCTCCTCCTCCATGGATCCTTTGCCTTTCCTTATTCTCAAGTAGATGGGGACATAATAAAATTCAACCACCACAGTATTGCGGGATTGAACTCTCAAAAGAAGGTAACATTTCCTGTAAGCCACAATGGTCTCTGTATCAGTTGAATTTCAAATCACGCAAAGGATTTGGAAACGGTTACAAGAATTTCCCGGAAGGATTACTTAATTGGATTGATTTTGAAGTTACTTATTAGTGGCAACATTGTCTTTTGTGTTCCACCAGCAAGAGTGCCAGGCTGAGTGAGGACTGCACAACTGACACACCACAGCTGGGGTGGTTACTTAAGTTTTCACCTAGTATTTGATTCATATTCTTCTTGCAGAGAAGAGTCTTATTCCATTGCAAAGTATCATTATTAAATGTAACTAAATTTAAAATTCTGCTTTGATTTATGCCAGCATTTATTAGCTTGTTACACAGTACACGGAATTCCTTATCTCCTCTCCTCCCCACAACAAAGTGACGTTATACGGACATTAGCCACGAGGTGGCAATACAAGAACTTAATATGCTAAATTTTGCTGGTATTGGTAGCATTTGCGCAGGTTAGGTTTTGCAGTATTAGCTAAGTAAATATATTTGCAGTGTTACTGCAGAATTTGATTCTGTTTGCCAGTGTGTGATGTGTGCTCCACATCTGCATAATTGACTTCACGCAAAAGCCAAGGAAGACTAAGCTGATTTTCTGGATCAATAATAAATTGCCTTTTATGTCGCTAACAATTGATATCTGTATTTAGTGGTTCTGTAGCCATTGAGAGATGTTATGCTAGGAACTCAGCTGCTGTTAAAAAAACAAAACATCTTAGGAAAGGGGATGCACTGGCAACATACAGCTGTTCCACTGTGAGGCCTCTCTTGCCTTTAACTCCTGACCTTCCTCAGGTCCAAAGGGACCTGGATACCTCATACGTGGGGATTTCCCAGGCAGTTGATTGCTCCACTCCCTGGAAGTCTGCTTCCGACATCCAGATTTTTGAGTCACTTTTCAGCATGGCTGATGCTTGTTATCCTGCATTATCGGTGCATTCAACAGTTAATCAAAAGTGGTGTCAGGTGGAAATAGTTCACTTCCAGCCTTTTTCATCCTTTCTCATAATTAAAAGTATTTGTGTCGTTTGCAGGCATAGGGAAAGTAGTAATATCTCTGTTTTCTACATTTACTTTCAAGGACTAGTTTTCCACCCACTGTAATGGAGAAAGTTTTTTAAGACATTTTCTGTTTCAGCATTACTTCTTTCAGTAGAAGTCAAACCTACAGCTTTTCAGAAGGTGGGGTTTTTTGTTGTTTTTTTTTTTTTTTTTCTCATTCAAATAAGATAGACTAACAAACTTGTAGCATAAGAAACAGATTGTGGATTTGGCAGATGTCTCATGTCACTATATTCACCACAGTATTTTCTGGACATGGGGAAGTTATTATGGATGCTCATTTTGTTATTTCACACAAAAGTGGTAACAGCCTGCTGCTGTCTTCTCTTGACATGGTACCAGTTTTCCTCTGAGCACTTTATGGGAAATCTTATTTTCAATCAGATAATACATTGTGAAGCAATGTGTGTTGGCAAATACACCTTTCAAATACACCCAAGTTTGTGGTTTGGTAAACAAATAGCAATGAAAAGGAGAGGAACACAGTAGGAGGCCTTGGAAAAGTAAATTACTTTTGAGATGTGAACTTCTATCAGAAGGATTTGAGATTAAATTCTGCCTGCGAGCTGGGTGTTCAGGCTGTCGGATCTGCTGCGGGCACATGTGCTGAGACTGCTGTGTATTTCAGATAACATATAGCTACTTATGCAAGCCCCTCAATGGCCCATGTTGGTTCAAACATCTTGCCGGGCCAGGGGCATTGGCATACGTGTGCCCTTGTCCTCTCAGAATTCAAGGTTCACAATTTCTAAGGCTTGAAGGAAACCGTTGGCTGATCTGCTCTCTGCACAATCCTGACCATGGGATTTAATGGTTAACGTAAATGGGGACCTGTATTTGGCACGGGCACATACTTTTGAAAGACACCTGGGCTGTGCTGTATCTCTAACCCTATCTGTTAACATCAAACTGCCTGCTTAGACTGTTGATAAACAAACTTTGTCTTCAAAGCTGATAACGGCAGATTTCTTCTGGGAAAATGTGCCTCAAGCCTCTTCTGTTTCTGGAGATAGTTTGCATGCACAGACCAGCTTTCTTGTTTACATACTGCACAGCCTGCAGCCACACAAACCTCGGGCTGTGCTCCCGGCGGGTTACATAAAATAAGCTTTAAAAGGCTGGTTGGTGTTTGAAGAAATGAAAGTGAGCTTTGGGACATGATGTCTGAGGAACTGGGTGGCTACTGCTTTTCTCTTACAGCTTTCTCCTACTACATTTGCCAGCTTGTGGGTGAGGTTTTGGATATAAACTCCGATGGGAGCCATTTCTCAGAGATCACATGTAATCGGCTGTACGAGCAGAAGGCTAACTCAACTCAGTGTCAGTTGTAACCGATAAGATAGTATTTCTATCCATCTAAAGTGTTCTGTAGTGTCATATGAAGAAGATAATTTCCTGCTTTTATTAATCCATGGGTTTTGGACATTACCCTGACAACTGTGACTGTACAGAATAGCATGTATGCCTGGGAAGGGAGAATTAAAAAGGGAAGAGAGGAGCAGAATACGACTGCTGGCCTGAAAGTACGGTGCTAAGGAGAGAGACTGCACACGATATACTTTTCTTCCAGAAAAATAAAAGCTATTCTTGGAAATGCCCAGTTCTGTATTGTAAATCCTGCTCTGTGAATGAGCATTTTTAGTGTACTGCTTCCTGTAGCAGCCACTTTTTTCTTCCCTAAATTCTGGTGCTCATTAACATGGGTAGGATATGAAAAAGGCAGAGAAGAGGTAAGGATCTAAGCATTCAGAGGCAGCCACAGAAAGCTTTACTGAAATATTTCTGCTTATCTGGCCAGGAACAACCCAGAAAATCTTTCTGGAATCTCTAAAATCTTCCTGGACTGTACCAAGGTGTTTCAGTGGGGCTTGGGATGGGGCTGAGAGCAGTGGCAGTGAAGTGCTTTCCAGGCTCTATTCAGAGCAGCAAATTTAATTCTACCTGTGTCCCTCCAGCCTTCTGTCTTTCTGTTCTGCATTTGTTGAGCTGGGAATCAGCTTTTAATGAAGCCAGCAGATATGTTTTAATTGACCTTAAATAGCAACACACAAAAAAATCCTGCTAAAACTTAGCTTGTGTTTATCTGATACCAGAAAACGTCATGCTGCTTTGACTCAACACATTAAAATATTCAGTAAGCTGGGGTGAGAATATCCTCTTTAAGAGATACTATAGATGATAAAATATTCCTTAGTCCTTCCAATCTCCTTTTCCCTTCCTCGCTTTTACATCTCAAAATGTGGTTTTCAAACTCTAAGCAAACTAGAGTTTTCAAACTGAGTAAACTTTAGCTCTCAATAGCATGTCTCCATATTTCCATGAGACACCTGGAACATTTTGCAGCACTTGGCATTTGTATGTAACATAACGATGCTGTGTCTTCTCTTACTATGTAGTTTGTTTTTCTTGTGCGTATCTTGACATGGATACTGAACATCTGTTGTATTGCATATTTCTGTTTTTGATTTAAGGTATTTGGTATATATTTGAACGAAAGAGCAGGAACCTGGTGACCATGTAAGCAACTGATGAAATATGATGTTCCCTGATGTAGACAACAGTGTCAGCTTTCATTCCAGGTTGTTGGTTATTTTCCTTATACTGCATCACGTATGTAAATAGGTGTCTCTGATGTTCATAGATGATTAATTTGATGGGTTTGTGGTCTGAAGGATAATAATTTACATTCCTGCTCCACTCCTGAAAACGAGATGCTCGCTCTTTCTTCCCAGGAATTGCTAGTCAATGCACTCTGCTCAGGCTATTCATACCCTGTGTATTGCTACTTGATAAGGGGAAATTACAGAGTGGGATTCTACCTGCAATCTTGTAGGCCTGTGGGAGTTCCCCTAACATGTCACAGAATTCTCCGCATACATGATAGGGCAAGCTGCAAATACTGATAAAAGATAGAGAAAAATGTTCATTTTTCGCAATGGAGGGGAATTACCAACTGGAATTCCTTATGGATCTACATTAAGCTCAGTGCTGTTTGAAATACCTATAAACAATGTGGAAAAGTAGGTGGTTAGTGAATGGTTGATGACGAGGAGGTGATATTGGCTCCCAAAGACATTTCAGGGTGCTCTAATCTAGTCAGGTTTAGAGATTTGCTGTGTATCGAGGTGCTATTGTAGCTAACCTGGCTTGTCAGACATCATGGAGATATCAGAATGAGGGCTGAATGGAATTCAGGAGGAGGAGAAACCTTAAAATTAATGTTTCTGCCAGGTTTCTAAGAAAAAATCTGTGTTTCAAAAGCAGGACCCACTAAGAGGAAAACCACTTGTTCCTTCTGTTACCAGAAATGCTTTGTTACAAGGCCCAGTTACAAACAGGGAAAATAAAGGTAGTCTGTGCCCAAATGTATTTATAGTTTAAATACAAAGTGAAGCAATAATTGCTACAAAAAGACACAGAATATGAAGAAACAATGGGAAATGATGGACAGCCACAGTCTAAATGCAGCATGACAGGAAATGTATTTAGGCTAATGAATATAAGTGTATCTTTGCAGTTTCATTTTTATTTGGAGAAACATGCCGGTGTTTTTGCAATAATAGTCCAAGAAGTAGATGTGGGTTTTTGCACAATGCAGGAGGTTTTTTGGGTACAGATGCAATGTCTAACTGCTCTTATCAGCTGAGGCTTAAGAAATGCTTTAAATTCCTGTTGCACATCTGTGTGTTTATGTCAGAAAGCTCAAGTATGGGAAAACTGATACCAGTGAAATTTTTTTCATCCCAGTAAAATGAAGTCCTATGTAATGAATAGGCTTGCAGTAGTGCATAAGTCTCCACCAGAAAAAAAATGGCAAAAGGTATGAAGTGGGGACATCTTAAACCACACCCTTGAGGGATTTAGGTGCCATGTGGGAGGAAGGTGTATCTATCACCAGATGGAATAGATAGGTCCGCTCTCTGCTGGAGATCAGCCCCTGCACTGGGTCTTTCTCTCTAAGCGCAAGTGTCAGAGTCACCAGCTGTCTTCCTTTTGCCTAAAAATCCATTAACGACAGTTCTCACCTAGGATGTGGACACAAGGTTCAAGTTGCTCAGATGAGGGATCAAACAGATACTTGGGAAGTTTGGTAACAGTGGGCTTGTGGATGAACCCAGGGGATGTGCGGACAGCGTGTTGTGCTCTGCTCGCCTAAGGCAAGGTCTGGGAGCCTCCTGGTATGATGGGTGGAGGGGTGCCTAGCCTTTCTCTCCTGGGTTAGGCACTGGGACTTTTAGCGTTGTCATGGTTTTTGATGTTTCTAGATCTGTCAGGGAAGATCTTCATGTGTTGGGAAGTTTCACTGCTAAAAGAGCATTGTGCAGCCAGAGGACTTTGCTATGTCCAGGGCAGGCAGCAACTGAGTGGTAGATTTGCAGAAATAAAATTAAGACCCAAGTAGGTAGATGGCACTCAGGAATTAAGGCCTCACAGCAGGTAACTCTGTGTGTGCCTCTGACTTTTAGGAGCCTCTCTGGCCCTTGAGGGCCCTACCAGCCCTCACTGCCCAGCCCAGCCCCCCCCCGGGGCCTCCCCACCTTAACTGAGGTCCAGGACGCTGTTTTGGCTCAGCCCTGGCACCCGTCCTGGCCACATTACAGGGGTGCCTCTGCCCAGCCCTGTCTCCAGTCCCAGCTCTTTTTGCTCCTGATGCAACCCCCTGGTCCTGGCTCACCCCTCAACGGACCCTGTGGGGCTGAGCCCCTTGATGAGGTCTGTTGGGTGGGGGGTTGCCCTCAGCCCCCTGCTTGTCCCCCCTCCTGGGGCAGCCCCGCGTGTGGCTCCCCAAAGCACTGGGCAGCCCGAATGTGGCATTACGGGGCATGTGCAGGGAAGGCAGGTCCGTCAGTGGAACACAGGATGTCTGGGGATGCTGGGTGTCTCAGAAGGGTGCATTTCATTTTCTGGGTTGTCTGAGAAGTGTCTTCTGCAGCTCTTGGTGCAAGCCCGTTCCTAAATCTCACTCCTAGCCCTTAAGCTGCAGCCATTTCCCGCCTGCCTGAAGCTAACCACAAGGTCAGCTTCATTGCAGCTGGAGTTGTGACACTGCAAGGACGTGTCAGCACTGCTGTGTGATACTGGTAAAAACTGATAGCCCGGAACCATGATGTCTTTAAGAGGCAGTGGGTTTTGCTGGGTGTGAGCTGCAGTGAGTGCCTGGGTGAAACGTTTGTCAGCCCAGAAGCCTTGTTTTAGCTGCGAAGTTACGATGTTGGCCAGACCAAGCCAGCAGATGCTGAAGAGCAGCCAGAAATATCAGCTTCTCCATGATGATTCAATCCAAGCCATAATGCCTCCCATCAATGCTAGGACCAAACTCCTGGAGACAATGGCTTCTAAAGAGCGTTAGATCATCCTCATGCTCACTCTCATTATCAGCTGAAAGTATGGCCGTGGTCCCACATGTCCCCAGAGCTGTAAAGTGGTGGGTTTTGGCCCATTATATACCTTCCCTTTGCCAATCCAGCACTATGGAGCAGCTGCAGGCTGGGAGACATCCGTGGAAATTGAAGCTGCTTAGCCATGATTTGGGTAACGGAGACTTAAAGATTTCCTTAACCTGTTGAAACAGATCATGGCAATGGACAATCCTCCTTACTTCTGTGGGACTCCAGCGACATGAAAACCAGGCCCTGCATATCCCTGTCTGCAATTGCTTAATTATCCGTGCAAGTAAGGAGAGTGACAGTTTCTCAGTACGATGTGTATCCTAGCATTACGGCCTACTATAGGGGATTGCTAGCCATTTACATTGCTTAACTTTGCTGTTAACCAAGACAAGCTGTTTCAGAGTCCAGGATAACTCCTGACTGCCAAATAGAAGGGAAGAAGTCCAGGAGCAGCTGTGTAAGCACTTTTAATTTTTTTGTGTGTGTGAACCTCAAATAACCCTGAGGAATTCATTATTCAATCTTTATCAGAAGCACATAAACAAACATGTTTTCTATAAATAGAAATTTCATTAACAGTGGTAGGTGAAGGATCCTCTTGCATGTGTGGCTTTGATATTGTGGTTACACACAACCAGTGGATCATTTTTAACATTTATTAGCAATAACCACTATTACTATATAGCCTTTTAGGTTATATCTGTACGCATATATATATGAAAGGGTTTTTTTTTAAAGTGTGTATAAAATAAATATACACACATACATATATACAAGTACAACCCTATAGCTCTTTTAAAATACACTGAAGCTCATGTGAGGAAGGAAGAGCAAAGCACAGGGAGATTAACGCCCCTGTTGGAGACTTTCCCAGCTGGCTAAAACCAGTGCAGCTTGCTCTTTGCTGTCTGTCTTCCAAAGAATTGGATTATGGCCTGCTGGCATTTGTTTGGTCAAACACATTTGAGTAGAGAGGAAGAACACGGGTAACTTCAGAAGGCAATTTTTAAAAAAACAAACCAAACCAAAAACCCAGAAGGGTGGTGCCTGCACCCAGCACAGGCAGCTTTAGCAGCTGCTACAACGGTCCCTCAATTGCTACAGAAAGCTTGGTAATCCAGAGCAACTCTTAGTTATCTCCAAAATATGTTGAGATATTTACTAGGGACTGACAAATGTTGTAAGTCCACCTTTTCACTTACTGTGACTAGTTGCTTTTGGTTCTTTGGAGCTCTCCACTCTGTATCTCAGGTCACCACAACCTCCGAAAAGCCCTCTGCTCTTGCCCTCTCTTCCCAGCTACAAGAGATGGTGATGTTCAGAGCCGTGTGCGCTCCATAAAGTATTGTTTCAGCTTAAACTGACAGCAAGTCCTGGGAACAAACAAGGTCAGAGCTGAGGAATGGGAAGAGTGCAGAAGAGTCAACCCAGGTGGAGGAAAAACAGCTGGGGAAAAGGTACTTCAGAGAAACTTTCTTTATTTGAGACATTTAATAAAGGTGGTCTTTGTCCAATCAGGATCTCTTCAGCCTTTTGTCACAATTGTATTTACTTTGTGTGGCTATTGTCCTGTGGTAAAAAACATTGAAAACCGAAGGGAGACCTTTCTGTTCACTGTAGTCCCTTGACTGGCTGCCTAAGTAAGGTAACGTGTGTGTCTCAGGGTGAATAAAGGTCCCCCCCTGCTTTCTTCTTGAAGCCAAATTTCAGTGTTGATTTGAATGACAGATAGCAAGGCAGAATCAAAGAATACACTGATAAATGATCAGGATAAAAAGGATTTAAATGCAGCCATACAAAGGTAAGTGGTAAATCCATTAAATACAATCAGAATTATTAGACTATAAATCTGTTACAAAAGCTCCAGTGACACACCAGCTCAAGATACGATGCAGCAGCTACTGGCACAAAGTACGTACTTAGAAAGGTAGGCAATCATTAGCCAAGAATCATGCCTGTTCCTCTTGTGCTACATGATACAGACGTTTTATTATAGTGACATTTCTACTTCATTTAGTTTATTTGAAGCAGATAAGTCAACTTATTTCGCAAGCAGCATTTTTTTTCATAAGACTGCACTTTAACAGTTGAAAGCCTTTTTGCTTTTTGCTCATTTGCATTCCACTTGCTCTTTCCATTTTACAAAGAGGTTTTCATGTCAGCATCTTCCCTTCAGATTATTTATTATTTTTGTTTCCTCCCTGGTACACAGTAGCATGGTCCTTGTATCTTTTAGTCCTTATGTAAAGGATCATGGCAACTATGTGCAAATACTGGAGGGGGAAAAAAAGCTGTCTTGCCAGTCAGCGGTACCTTGAGGTGGAAAAAGACGTAGGGTGTGGAGGGTTTTGCTAGAGAAATGAAGACGTCGTTTCACCTGGCTAGCCATAATATGTGAAAAGCAGCAGCAGTACCAATCCAGGACCCCTGGAAAGCCGCCCCGCTGCTTGAGGACATTCAGGGGATGATTGTAGCTCAAGCAGTTGCCACTGGTTCAGCTGAGACCCCTCAGGGCTTGCTGGAGGCTCCTGCAACCAGGCAGGTGCTCAGTGGTGCTGGGATGTGGCCACCCTAATCCTCCCGCCGCGGTGTCCCCCGTGGTTCTGCTGAGGGGGTGGGCGGTGGGCTCCAGGCTGCTCTTCCTGTCCATCTGTCCTGTTGCTTCTGCCCTCCCAGATGTGCAGCTGGGGGGTAAGAGGGGTGTTACGCCAGGGCTGTGGTCCTGGGAGGCTGGGTGGCCATCTCTGGCCGAGGCAGAGCTTCACCCTGTCTTTGGGAATACCAGGCACTGCAGAAACCGAGGCCCAAGTGCATTTTTTATGTTTTCTCCTTTTTTTTTTCTTCCCTTAATAGTGGAATTATACCAGGAATTAATTTAGCTTTGGCATGTATAATTTCCACTGTGTTTATAATGGGTTTCCTTTGTGCTGAGCAGCTTGATTTTTGTTTGGTTGTTTAATATTACCTGATCTGTTGCACTGTGATGGATAATTAATCTTTACCAGTCATGTTATTAAGCAATGCCTACGAAGTATGAATTAAAAAGTTTGCACTTCCCCTTCTCCCTTGATGTGATGCCTGGGCACATGTTGCATTTCGTTTCTAATTACGTTAGGATGAATTATGTGCTATTACTCAAAATAAATTCCTCTTTGATGTAAGTTCAGCATATGAATGGCCGGTTATAATTATACCAAGTTGAAACAGAATTTAGTACTATTGTGCCTAGTCCAAAATAATTCTGTGCGTTTTATAACAAAATCAAATCAGCAATTTTCCATTGTATCTCAGTTCAATGTGGCCATTGTGAAAGAATTTTTTCCTTTGTAGATTTGAGCTAAAAATTCAAGTGGTATGTGAATGGCATTGACAGAGGCAGAGGAAAGGTGATCCTTTCTAGTTTGCTGTCTCCGATTTCCATATCCCTTTGAAGGGAGCAGCCACTGGGTGACTCACTGCACTGTTGCTTCAGTTCATTGCGCTTTTGTGAACATGCTGAGTTCCCAAGATTTGTGCAGGTATTTATCATAGGAAGACACCAGTCCCGTGACTTAGCTGCTCTGTAGAGTAACATAAAACAGAGTTGTATACAATTTGGGGTAGGGGGAGAAAGGGAGGACACATACTGTGTTTTCAGTCATTTAAAGATCCTGTGGATGTTCCTGGGGTTGTTTTGGTGATAAATACCGATCCTCTGCCACACTGGAATGCACAGACAGTGCTCCACTGGAGCAAATCAAGCATCTGCTTTTAACAGAAACATAGGACTTTTTAAATGAGAGGACTAAACACATTCCTGGTGTCAGACCTTAACTGCAAGGGGTTTGGTTATTTTGGTTAATCTGTAGCTAGCACACATATTGTGCTGGATGGAATTTGTTATCAGCCGTAGTTACAGGCAGCTCCAAGGCTGTATGGAGCCATAAGGCTCTTCAGTGTTCGCAGTTCTGCTGTTGGGCTGCCTATTTTACAAGAGCATGTGTGTGTTTGCTCCATTTTGGTTTTAATTATTGGTGGTAAATATGCTTCAGGAGTGAAATATGTTTTGTCAGGAGAAATCTGGAAATGCTTTCTCAGGAGAAAAATAATTAGAAAGGTTAATGCAATCCACTCTGTAAAAGACTTTAAACTCATTTGCTTGGAGATGCGAAGCAGATGCTTTGTTCACAAAACTATATTAAATTAGCCTGGGGGGGGTCATATTACTGTTTTTCAAGTACAGCAAAAATGGCAAATTAAATATGTATCAGTTTTAAATATTGAAGATAAAGTCTGCTTTCAAACGTGTACAGTGTTCCATGCAAACCATAGTCATTTTACTGCGTGCTTTGTTTGACACAGACCTTAGGAGAGTGACAATTGGAATTGTAGCTTTTCTGTATTAAGACCACAGATCTCCTTGGATAGGCTATGTAGGAATGTGATTTTGACAGAATGGCAGAGTCAATACTGAAAGCCCTGACCTGCAAGTCAGTTCCTTGTAACAAATGGAGACCAACTTTGGGAACAATTTCTTATTGAGGTAAACAGTCAGAGTCAATGGGTTGCCCCTGGGCAAGAAGGGCTTGCTCATGTTTTGCAGAGGTTTTCAGGACAGCTTGTATGTGCATAAAAAATTGTAAAGGGCCTCTTCCTGCTCTTTTTGAGCTTTTGAATGACCTGTGCTGGTGCATGAGAAGGTGAAATGTGCTGGGAGTCTGGCCCAGCAGCAATCACTCTCTTTTTTGATACTGCCAGGGCAGTACACCAGCTTCTATCAAGTTTGCTCTGGCACAGCCATAGTAACACTCACCTGATACAAATCACATTCATGACTCTCACTCATCGCCTGCTTGTGCCTATCTGGCTAAAATTTTGGCTGCAGTTCCAACACACAGACTTCCTTGCAGGACATTATAACCCGGATGTTTCAACTAGAAGAGGCACAGGCTAGTCCCTCGTGGAAAAAAGTTTTCAATTAAATATTTCAAAGCTAGATAAATCTGTTGTTGGGCTGCATATAAAAACAGCCTTCATCTCCCATCAGTTTTAGAAACATTGTCGTGCAGATCTTGTATCCTCATGTAATCCAGAGAAAAAACACATCTTGCAGCACAAAAAACCTTGTTCAGGTATTGCTGCAAGCATGCCTCAAGCCTGTTGTGACCCCACTGTCGGTGCTAATGTGGGATGAATTGCTGGAGTGGGAGATGCACAAAAATGATTAAAATGTGAAATTTTGAGTTCTGTGCGTCTCCTCCCTTTGAGGTTAGTAGTTCCATCTGTCACTTCAGTTACAACAAGTAATTTTTCACTACTGAAAGCATAGCTATCCCTCTGCTGGGATTAAGGCAGAAATTTGCAAGGAACAAAGGTAACTTTGGGGCTAAGATCAGAGAAACTGTTTCTCAAGAAAGCACTTGAGAGGAATTAATGCTGCTCAATGTGTTTCTTGATCATTGCTTGAGCCAAGATCTCATATGTTTTCTCAGGCCAACGGGACAGCAGTATAAAACTTCTGCTTTTTATTTCCTTGTTCTATACACTCAAATTTATTATTTCCCATTTGTCTGGCTAAACCCAAAGATATATGATCTAGGAAAAGCTACTTGGCATAAATACAGAAATGCAGTTCAGTCTGAGGCACAGAGAGAACAACTGCAGAGGCAGATTTCTTAATGGAATGTGAAGTTTTCATGTTATCACTTGACTTCTTCCCAGGTCATCTGTCTGGGTGACCTTGACGAGTAATATTCTTTAAGCACAATAAATGCATTCCCCTCAAGTATGCTGGTGAAGGGCCCAGCCTCAAGCTCTCCTCTCACAGTTGTGAAGTGCTAATAAGGCAGCAGCCCAGTAGCTTTCCATTGTTTCCTGCTTGTGGGTTTTTTTTTTTTATACAGCATTTCTGGCATCTGAAATGTGATTTATTTATCTTTTGTCGCTATCCGGCTGAAGACATTACAACACTTCTGGGTAGTGATACCCTTCCCAGTAACTCTCTGTTTAGCTACCCCTTTCCATGGTTTGAGCCCAAGCAAACTTGCCACAACTTGGAAAAGAGGAAATCCCATCTCCCCAGCTTCCATCCTCCTCTGCCCCTTCTCCAAGATCTACCCCCATGGGAAATGGGAATCCTCCTCTACAGACTTGGCATGAGGTACCCAGCCATGGTCTGCCTGGCTAAGGGGCCTTTTGCTGAAGTGATGCAGGCTGTAGTTATTTCTTTCCTTTGAATGGCATTTTAGTCTCCTCAGAATCAAAGTTTACATACAGTTTACAACTGTCTTGATTTGAGCTAAAAGGCACTATGCAGCAAAGACGCCCATTGGCTTCAGCTAACTCACCTACAGTATATGAACCTGGAATTGCCATCTTCCAGGTCCTGTAATGCTCCTTGTCATCCTGCTTATATTTCCCAATGTCTCCTATCCCCCTCTCTCTTTTTTACCCTGTATTGGTTTCCCTGGCCAAAGTGACTCTTACAGAATGGCTACGAGGCACTAAAATCATGCCTTTAAAAGCGCAGTTGCTGGTATGCGGGAGGGAGTTTTTGGTTAAACGGCTTTTACTTCTTCAGCAGTAATATTGTAAGTTGAATAGAGTGCCAGGGTCAAAAGTGTCTTTTTCTGGCTTAATTCCTTTCTCTCCTCATTTGTACATGTTTGTTTTGTAGGAAACAGGAGCACGTTCCAACAGCAGCAGCTCTGGCCCCACCAACTTTTTCTCATTCCCCACAAAGTCTCCAACGCTCAATACCATCTGAAAGGACTGTCAAACTGTCAGAGAGGAGCTTCACCTATCAAAGGTGTTGTATAACGAAAAGGAGTAGGAGTATTTGGTTAAAAGTACATTTACCCCATTAGGCTGAATGTGTTTTTTCCTTTTTTTATTTTTTTAATGATCGTTTTCACAGTTGGAATAGGGGTACTTGCACACGGAACTGCAGACAACAGTTCTTAACTTTTGATCAGTAAACACTGATTTTATTGTCATAATTCCTCTTGTTTTACTTGGATGCCTTCTTATCAGAATCAGAGGCCCTATGAGATCCCAGAACAATACTCTTACTTTGTGTTGTGGTAGCCTATCGGGTTTTATTTCCTAAATATGTTTCAAGTTACATCCACACCCTAAATGCCTATAATAGTTTGATTCTATTATGTCAAGGCTACTAACCTTGATGTCAAAATGCTCTTGGGTCCAGCTCATATTCACTAGAACTGCCTTATGTGGCTACACGTCCTCTTGCAAAATTCCTGGAAAAGTGATAAATACATTGGCGATTTGGAAAGCACACGAGTCCACCCTACTGAAGAAACTAGGACTTGTTCAAAGAAGGGCGGGGTTAGTGGCGCTTTGTTAACCAAAGGATTTAATGAGAAACAAGCTGTTACCTCTGGAAATTTGCTATTCAGCAGCATAGGAATTCTGATAAATTGCTCCTGGCAAATTGCTCCCAGCAGTGTTGTGTTACATCTTCACGAGAAAGGCTCACTGGAACAGGACCTGGACTGCCCCGTGCCTCCTGCCAGCACTCTGGAAGCATTTAGTCCTGTTTCATTTTGTTATCTTGGGCCTAAATATTTATAGCACCGTCTGTGAAAGAGAGATTGGCTGGTCCTATCACACTGCATTGTGGAGGGACACACTGGTATGCGCTTTGTGGGCTTCTAGGGCACGTGAGCTGCAGAGGTTTAACTGCGGCTGTCCCACCCCTGGGGTGTGTTACCTCTGAGGTCACCGGGGACTTTTGTGCATCTCTGGTCCTTTTTATCTTTTTGTGTCCTCCACGTTCCTTTGCTTTTGCTAATACAAAAAAAGAAAAAGCTAGAAGTGGGAAAATATTTTGTTCAGTCCAAAATGTAAAATTTTTTTTTGCCCCAAAACGAGATGGTTTTTGTTTTCTTGTAAATCTTAATTGAAACTTTTTCAGGGTTTCTGAAATGGTGGTTTCTCACCTGATGCTATTGAGATTTGATTTATATGAGAAATCATTATGCTTTCTCTTCCAGGGCAAATGGGTTAATATTATTGGGGATCTGCTCTGCAGTGGCAGTATGGGAGTGCCTGCCCAGCAAGTAGGTAAAATTACGCAGGGTTGAGTGGAGTCGGGGTACAGAACTGCTTGTGCTAAAACGAGCGGATAGGAGCAGAGGGGCACTGCCCTTCCCCCTCCACCTGACGTGCTGGGGAGGTGTGCTGCAGCCCAGGCTTGCGAGGCAGGCTGGGGGTGCCTCTGGTGTCCCCCTCCCTCGAGCACCTGTCACGTGCAGTGCCAGTTCGCGGGCGATCCTGTGTCTTGGGAGAGCAGAGCAGCCCCTGGAGCTGTGCCTCCTCTGCAATGTGACTCCTGGGGAGACAGGGCGCAGCAGAGCAGGAGGCCTTGGTGCGGTCCCCTTTCCTCTCCTCCACCCCCAGTCCGTGCACCCAGCTTTGCTGCAGCCACGCTGTTGTTGCTGTTGTTGCCATGATAGGTAAGGTGGCAACAGGCGCAATGTCCCAGCGGTGAGGCTGGATCCTTTCATCAATGCCTTTACTAAAAATTATTGCCCCTCCTGATGAGCCCTCAGCCTGCCAGGTGTGGCCGTGGAGACAGTGCCAGGTGAGCCACCGCGCACTCCGTGGTGGCACTTCCCAGACGGAGGCCAGCGCCTTCTCCTTGCTGCTCCGCTGGCCTGGCTTCGAGCAAACCCAGTGGGTTGGTCCCAGCAGCAATGAAGGGCTGTGCCAGGTATGGGCTGGGGCTGGCGGGAGGAGGCAATGCTCTCCTCCTGCCGGGGGGGGGTTTACTTTACAGCTGTGAATTCACAGGGATGCGTTGATTTCTCATCCATAAACCATGGCTGCAGTAAAGCACAAGAGGAAATTACCTGTAATCCCATTTAAACAGAAACTGAGGATGGGTGTGGCTTTCATGTCTAGAGTTCAGCTGGCCAGCTGTAAACGAAATAGCTCCAACAGCCTTTTATTCCTACGAGTAATGAGATATCGCTCATCAAGTGTAGATATGCTGTGCTTTGCAGTGCTAAATCCCAGCTACAGACAAAGCACTCAGGGGAGTGAAACCGTGTTAGGCAATTCCTGGTGCATGCGACACAGAGCTAACGTGTAAATACGACCCCACCCCAAGCTTTTAACTCCTCTGCGCTCAGGCAGCCGTGGAGCAAACAGAGTGCCTTCCTAGGCAGTGGCACTTGGAGACCCGCACCCCCTATTCCCATCCCACATCTGGAACGGCCGAAACCTGCACAGCTGGGGCAGGCTCCTCTTGAAGTGCTTTTTCTGTTTTCTTCCTCTAAGGCTTGCTCAAGAAGACAGGGAAGTGTGGTAGCACTAGTTAATGATATTTTGGGCACCAGAATTACCGATTTTTTCCTGACTGGCAAGTATAGGTCAGGGGAAAACACACAGCCTGTTACACAACCCTTTCTTGTAATAAAAATTCAAATAATGGTGGTTCCGGTTTCTCCACAGCTAATGAAGTGACGAGGTCAGCTTTTGACTTGGACACCCACACTTCGCTCAACCTTCAAAATATTTGTTTAGCACCTTCCCTAAATTCTGTTGGCTCTTGTGGGGTGACTGCTCTGAGTAGGGACAATGAGTGCATAGCCCACCTGTGGCTGAGATGCTGTACCGTCTTGGAGGCCTGACGCTGCAACTTTCCACCATGCAAGTCCTCAGCTAATCCAACGGAGGAGCTTGCTTTGGCCAGCGGTTCAGAACACAGGATTTAACTTACCAGGTAATATTCAAACAGCTTACGTTTGTGGGTTGCATGTAATACATGCTACTGCAGCTCTTCCAAGATTAATGAAATAATGCGCTATGATATGTACCTTTATGGCTTGTTTAGTGGTTGTGTTCCTGACTCAGTGGGCAATGTAAGAGAATGCTTCATGAAATTCATTACTTTTGGGGCAATTAACATCATCTGTGATCATGAAACAATGCAAGCAACAAGGCTTCTGGTTTTTCTCACCTCCGTAGGGAGGAAGTACAGGTCTGGGACCTGTGTCAAATAGCTTCAAGACAGAGGAGACTTGAAAAGGATGACTCTTCTTGTCCTCTGAAGGAAAGAGGAAGGGCGAAGCTCTTTTCAGACTCTAAAATACAAGGTTATGACCCACCTTCCTGGCTCACCACATGAACGGAACATGATGGCATGGTATGACAGGCATGCATGCAAACATTGAGATATTCTTTTCCTGGAGTGCTTGCCTTCTGATCAGATAACGCTGTGTTTCATGGGACCTGGCTCACTTTGTTGCTCCTTGAAAGCCCTGACTAGCAGGTGTGGCACCACAAGCTGGCCAGCGATGAGACTGGCTGGAAACCTGTGATGGGACTCAGGGACCTCGCTGAAAGGCACATATAAATAAATTGCATGAAATAATAGCAAGAAAGAGGATAGCTAAGAGATCCTGTTACTGTCATTGTGGTCTTGATTTCTCCTGAGGACTGCAGCAAGAGTCTTCCTCCTCTGATGAGTAAGGTGCCCGGCAGGTCATGCATGCAGAGCCATAGCCAAGGTTGGTGACATGCCAGGCTGAACTGTGCGGAGTGCCCGCAGGCAGAGCCTCAGCCTGCCCCTGGCCCCGCATGCCTGCCCTGGCCTAATGCCACACATGTCTGACACCCTAGCAAGCTGTCTGGAGAGCTACACAGGCTCAAAGGAGACACAGCATAGAAGGTGAAAAACAGAGAAGGAGGTGTCGGATAAATGCCAGAATGGATGTAAGAGAAGGCAAAGGGAAAGTATAGTCATGAGGGAGGAAACAGCAACCATTTAAGTTGGTTTAAACTATCGCAAAACCACACTCTGAGCCAGCAATGACATCCAGATTGAAACACAGGATTTCCCTGTCCTGTATAATGCTGTTGTGGCTCCCTGTCTTTACTTTGTTGTCCACAGTAAACACCCTTCAACATAAGCTCAGGCTTCTAAGTGCTCCATAAAACTGCTGAATGATCATGTGTTGAATAATCTCCCTAAGAAAGCATTGCAAATACTTGTAATTTACAACTAGTTGAAAACTAGTCAGCAACCGGATCAGACTGGAGAGGCATTCTTTACAAAGAGAGTCAAAGTACAATTAACCAACAGTTCATAATACCTTGAGGCAATCTCTCTTTGGTTTCATCCATTTGTTTTTTCTCTTTCAGTTCAATTCAAAGTCCATTAAATCTCACCTTAAGTCATAGGACATCTTTTTGCTTGATGTCAGTCTTCTCTTGTTGAGGTTGTGTGAAGATACAGTGGTGATGGCAAATCAGGGACTCTCCTCGCTTACTGTTGCTCCAGCTGAATTTCAATGAGAGAAGCATTTTTCAAATTCGGGTGACAGAAGCCATTGTGAGATCACCTAGTAAATCCTTAGCAGGCAGTGTGTTAGGCACTCTCAGTCTATGTCCTTATTAATTGTTGGAATGGAGCTTCATATATCATACCAGAGATTAGGTTGGTGTGTCTGGTCTATAAATTCCTGGCCTGCCTTTTACCCTCTCTAATGATAAGCCTTATGCTTACCATCCTGTGGTCCTTTTGAACCTCACCACTTGTGCTGGAGATAATTGGTTATCTCCAGAGATAATTTTGGTTTAAGTATTCTAGTATGCGTTTTACTAGGCCCTAACAATTGCAATATAGATTTTATTAGATTAGTGATTAACTTGTTTTTCGTCCAATCTGTCTTGTTCCATCTATCTCCTTTATCTTAGCAAGATTTTGCATGTAGCTCAAGGGTCCTCTTAGAGCACTGCCTGATCTATGTGACAAGTTGAAAATGAGTTCAGGCATTTGACTTGGCCAATTCTGATACTGTCCTGAGACTAACAGAAAAGCAGTTAGGCCACTGAAATTAATACAGTTCAAACTTCTTAGATGGCTACATAGCTGGATATGCTACAGACCTTGCTGGAACAATTTTCTTCGTTTGCATCTTTAGTTTAAAACTGGAAAAGAATATACAGCACAGGGGAAATAGAAGTATGAGGAATGATTTTATTAGCATAAACACCAAGGTGCGCATTCCCTGTGAAAGGAAACACGTTATCCTAAGAGATCTGAGCGGATCTCAGCTTCTGAAAAATAATTTCTGCAGAGCTATAAAACTACATTACAATATAAAACTATAGAGATGAAATAAAAAATGCTATGCTCTGTCTGAAAATCTGGTCATTTTAATTAAGCTGTCTTCTTCCATTCTGGCCAAGCTAGAAATGTAGTTTTCTTGAATGCTTAGAAGATGTTTTTAGTATTGTCATTAAAGGGGCTACATCTTCACAAAGCCTTAAATGCTCTGAGCATGAATTGGGAGCAGTTTGCACTCAGGATCTCCAGACAGTTGTTAAAAATACAGTTGGATCCTGTCCTCCCTGGCAGGCAGAGCTGCCTGGCTGTGTGTTCCCAGGGGAGAGCAGCACGGTGGCAGCACTGGCGGGTCCTCACCCTTGCAGGTAGTGAAATGGCACCCTGATATCTCAGTGACAGCCCCGGGTGCTGATTTCTGTACTGAGGCTGCCTATAAAGACAGTGCTGCTTTTAGGCAACCTCCCCACCAAACACACACACGCATGCGTGCATGCACACATGTACACGTGCATGCCGTGTGGGAAAACTGTTGTTAGCTGCCTGGAGACCCAGAGGGTTGCTCTGACATGCTGACACATCTCCGGTGCAGCCAACGTAAAATTTTTTCCCTCTGGAAATGTTTGAAACTGGCCTAGGTGAGCAGTAGCTTCTTCAACATTTCACATGTTAAAAGAATCCATTTTCTTGTATGTTTTTTCTGATTCTGGCAGAAGTACATTTTGGAAGGCTATGCTTTCATATATGATTATTATTATTATTGTTATGAGAAGGGTATTCTGAAATACAAAGAGTTTTTTTCTAACAAGGTGTTCCTTGCCCAAACCGGGCTAGAAAAACCAGCTGTCCTAGTTTATGTGAGCTGTTTAC
Source organism: Gavia stellata (assembly GCF_030936135.1). Classification (NCBI taxonomy): domain Eukaryota; kingdom Metazoa; phylum Chordata; class Aves; order Gaviiformes; family Gaviidae; genus Gavia; species Gavia stellata. Next base: position 66,647,611 of record NC_082597.1, on the reverse strand, counting down.
ACTTCTAATTCTTCTTTGCAATGTGAGTTAGAAACAGGGTCTTGTTTTTCTATATTGGTATTTTTTTAGATGTCATGTGGCTTTGCAGCGCTGGTAGGTAGATGAGTCACTGCTGCTCTTGTCCATGCAGAGTGCATTTAAAAGTAATATGGTAAATATGCCATGTTCTCACTTTTCTACAGTTAACTTTTGGCATGGGACTTCACTTTGTGGTTGTAAATGCACTGCAAACATGTTTTAATGGCAGCATTCAAAACGTAGCAGAAGCTTCTATCTAAACTTGGCACCTAAATGCCTCCTTCCAGGATTGTGGGCAGGGGTTGCCAAACCAAGTTCTCTTCAGCATTTATCTGTGCATCTGTGCTCTCTTGGCATGGGATGGGCCTCTGCAGTGTGAAATGAAGTTACAGCTTCAGCATAATGTTGAAATGTAATAAATTAACGCCTCTAGCCAAATGAAACTTGTAATCGGTATGTCACTTTCAAGCGAGAGAATGGCTCAGGCAGGTTCAGTGTTCTGCTCGAGTTGCAGAACTGCCGTAATTATCCTGTGTGGTTTTTAATATTGCTGAGAAACAGAAAGTGCACTAATTTTTAGAACTACAGTCTACTACCAGTATGCAGCTGGCATCTAAGCATTTCAACCAGATGAAGTGTTCGTGAGCAGTAAGGCAGTGTCAAAAACTGCGATTGCCAACACAGGCTGAGTTACTTATAAAGTACTGTGAATTCTTGTGGACATAGACATTAGACTGTCATTCAGATTGTAATGTAATTTCAAGATGAAACTCTTCCTCTCTGTTCCAATGCAGAGCATATGCTGGAAACATGAGAGAACAGACTTAAAAATGTCATTTTACTGCTGGTCCTTCCTAACTTTCGATGCTTAACTTTTTCCCCCAGTCCTGAGGACATTCTTTTTATAACCAATGTACATAAATTTGTATAGACAGACACAAACACACACACGTATATATAGAGAGACATTGGAACTCAGTGTGCCTGAACAGATTTCACACCTTTCTAGAAACAACCTAGGTGATATGAAAGCTCTCTTGGCAAAAGGGTGCCCTTGAGCTAGCATATTGCATGAGGAAGCTCCTACAATAAATATGTGTGGGAGTTGCTGAATATATTTAATCTACATTTGTCTGTCAGAAGTAATAAATCTCAAAAAAAAAAAAAGTAGTTGATAGTTATTTGACCTTGAAGGTGGTGAAACACCCAACCAACTCCTGAACCTGCTATGCTTTAGCAGTCTGAAAGCTCATGAATGCAGGTAGTGCTGCTTGGAGCTTTGATGCTCTTTGATATCAAGTTTGTTTAATAGTTATCATAAAAAATAATTTATAATCAGGAAAGAGCAGAAGAAAGCACTTTATCTGAAGCAGGTACTTTCAGTTCATATCATATATATAATCAATGTTTCAAAAAAATAAGTTGGACTAGTGCATTGTGCATCTCCCAATTGCCACCTTTGAAAGGCAGCACAGCACTTCTAAGTTTCACTCTCTTGCAAGTGTCTTCAAGTATTCAGTGGTCAAAGACAGATCAGGGAGATAGAAATCACTGAAATTGCAGTCCATCCAAACTGTAAAAAAGGGGTGTTAAATGACAGATTTATCAATATCCTTGTGGCTTTTCTGATAGCTTGAAAAATTTCTCCAGGTGTTTGGTCACATGGCTGAGACGCAATTGTGTAATTTTCCTGAGTCTGAGGTTGAGTCTGGGCTGCAGGACTGTGCATCAAGTTGGTTTATACAGCTGAGTTCAGGCGTGTTGAGCTGTAGTATGGATGGATTACCTATACATTTGGAAAACCTATGATCTATTTTTTTAATAGCAAGAACAAACTATATAATATGAAAAAAAACCCTAAACCAATACATTTCTGTCTTAGGTAATGCCTGCCCATTCTATAACCATAAGTTACGCAGACCTTCCCTTTCTTATTTTTTTCAGCAAGGATGGGAAGGTGATGTATGGCCTCGCATCCATGTGTTCTTTACGCTCGTGAGGGTTCCACAGTGTCCATTGCTGCTACAGGACATGAGTAAAGAGCAACTCCCTTCCAGAGAGATATATCTACCGAAACCAGAGAAGACTATTAAAAAACAAAAAGCAGCGGATTTTCAAGTTAGTATATGGTCATATAACTGTGCACTTTTTGATGATAAGATTTGATTGATACTGCTATTCCTGCCTCCAGCTCCACAGGGATAAGGGAGTATTGCCAGGAATGGTGATTGTTTTGTTTCGAAAGCCTTACACTATTCTGAAACACTGTGTTGCTATGGATATTCCCATTGCCCTAAAGAACGGTTTTGGTAGTATCTTTGACCTCTTTTTTTTTAATGTGGCATACAGCCCTGTACATTCATTTCACATGCATGTGGGCTCCTAGCAGACACTGAGAAAATTCCACTTGGTGCAACTATAGTCCTTTTAATAAGCTTTTTTGAAGTATTAAACAAACTACCACATTAGTACTTTGCTGAGGAAGTGGCATGGATTGTCGTCACTGGAGAGTAACCTGAGGTGGCTATTTTAGGGCAGAATGGAGCTATGACCTTGTGGTTTTTGAGAGGGCAAAGGTGAGGTTAATTCACTCACTGCTCTTCTAGACAATGCCCGGGAAGATTGGTTGTTTTGAAGGGCACCAAGTTCATAACAGATTTTGCTGATGCCAAGAGCCAAGATGCCAAGTTCTGACAGGTGAGCAACAATAAATAGATTACCTCTGGGTGCAGGAATCCAGTAAACCCTTCAAGAACAGGTAAAACTTGTTGGTCTTTTCCTGCAGTACATTCTGAACCATAACATTTATATGGAGAACGAGATTTGAGCAGAGTGTTCAGGTTATTTCCTCTGTACTTTTGTGTATGCAGAGGCTTAGATATGCAGTACTAAAGGGTAGTTCTGTCCCCAGGTGGCATTATACGATTTTTTCTTAAAGTGCCTACATGCTTTAGGAATAAAAATCATAATTTTTATATGAAACGCATGATGGCAGCTAGGCTTCTTAAGGCCTCAAACATCTTGAAAGGAAGACTCCAGGGTAAAGTTTTCCTATGTGATGAGATCTTTGGTGATTCCTAAACCACTTACTTCCATTTACTCAATTACCTTCTATCTGGACTCGGTGCTTGGACTCTGCAGGCTAGGAGGCATCTCAGTTTTGTATGGAGAAAACTAACTCCTCTATTAGTAATTACTGCTAACTAGTTCATATGTTTTCACAGAACTGTAACTGAGCCTGGTCAATACAGCAGAATTTCTGAGACACGGGGCTTTTAGCAGCTATTCCTTAAATTTTACATCAAGTATGAAAGAAACAGGATTTATCTTGTGAACAACTTCATTACTGCTGTTAGAATAGCAGATTACTGTGGTATTCTGCCTTGGAGGCATAACAAGTAAATTGTTTCAATATGAAGTTCTTTCTTACAATTTCTTAAAACTGTGTTGTTCCCTCCTCAGCTGTGATATTGGTTCCTTCCTTTCACTTTGTTCAGCATTTACCAAGTGACAGATGCAGTACAAACTTTACGCATCTATTAACTGCTACTAGGTTTCTAAATATGTTTAAAAATATAGGCTCAATCTCCGTGGGCACTTCTTTAACCCATTGCTTGTTTATACCTAGGTTCCCAGGTGAGCTAGCATCTCTAGCTCACAGCTGTTGAAAAAAAAAGAAGCAGAATAAAACTGATCTCTAAGTAATCATATTACTTACAAAAGAAGCTCCAAAATTTAAAATGAAGAAGACTTCTACAGTACATTATCCTTCTCCCCTTTCCTCTCTGATTTTCATCTCTACCTTTAAGAAAAAAAAATCATTAAAAGAGTGAAGGCCCATAAATCAAAATGAATCTGTACATCCAAGTCCTAGCGCTTTAACCAATGATAACCTCTAATATTTTCACCTACTGAACATGGTAATTAACATTAACATGGTAACTGTAGTGAGAAAAACAAATGCCACATTATGCAAACACTTGCACTGGGGGCCCAAGATTTGAATCCATCTGGAAGCCATCTATTGATTATAGCTGGTGAAAACAGCTAACGAACAAGGTTAGGTTTCTTCCTTATCTGAGACCTTTCCACAATTGGCTGTGTTGCTCATTCATCAGCTAGGCAAGACTCAAAGTCCTTTAAGAGACCGGACTGCTTCTTGATGTGGGGCTCACATATAAACTTCTGATTAGTGAGTTGATCAAAGGCATTTCCAAAGCTGGCCCAGTCTGACTGATGGCGACTATTACAGCTGTAATGTGAGAGTTATACTGAAAGGAGAGGATAAAAGTATGGTAAAGGAAGCTGTCAGCATTGTGAAAAATCAAAGCTCAAGCAAAAGTACAGTAGATTCTGAAAATAGATATGGGGAAGCTCTTTTGTAGTGATGATTTTAAGACCCACAACAGGAAAGTCTCTAAGTTAGTGTTGTGGGTTTTTTTCTCAACATGTATTTTTCCTTTCAGATAAGGATTGTATGAGATTTCATGGAGGCAGAACTGCTGGCTTGATTAGAACAACACCACAGAAGTACAGAAGCATTCAAAAACTGTGAAAAACTATCATCTGCTTTGCTGTGAAGCTAAACTTTGTGCTAGGGAATAAGAAAGGGATTTTCTTTATGCTACTAGAAGGTCAAAACATTTTGTTCTAGTGTCGTTGGTCAAATCAAGTTAACGCTAATGTTCGTTGGAACAAATGTTGCTCTGGTCTGCTGCTTGTAACCAGGCAGGGCCACGTGGAGTTTGAGATGGCCTTCAACTGGAAAATATTTCCTAGTCTTCAGCTAAAGTTAGCTCAAAGAATTTCTCTTTCTATCCCCTTGAACCTAAACTGGTTTGTTATTCTTTCACTTCATGCCAAGAAGCTTCTAAAATCCTGTAGAAATTGTATGGTACTAAAGGGGAGCAAACACAGAAGCACCATTGAAATGTCATCTGCTGTCAGCAACTGTGTTGGTTGCACTGGAGATGTCACCATTTGCACTGTGCACAGAATAGGAAATACTGAGTTACCATGCTATTTTTTATAGCCAAGTTTTCAAAAGTGTTAAGGATGGAGCATCTCTGACCTCTCTGGGTAGCCATTTCTAGCATGGCATCCCTGTCCTGGTAAAAATTTTTTTCCTAATGCCCAACCTGAATCTCCCAAACCTCAGCATGATACTGTTGCCCTGTTGCCCCTTGCTTTACCACCTATTACTAATGTGACAAGTTTGTTTCTGTCATCTCTGGGGATGATTTTCAAATACTTGTAGGTTGCTTTACATCCCCACTTTGCCTCCTCTTCACCAGGCCAAACAAGCCCATGTCCTTCAACCTCTTCTTACAGCTTAGGTTCTCGAGGTTTCTCACCACCTTGGCAGCTCTCTGCTGGATCCTCTCCAGCTTCCTGGCATCCCTATTCTTGAACTGGGAGAGTTCAAGTCACAACACTCCAGTGCAGTGTTACTCCCCGCCAAACAGGAGTAACAACTTCCCTTGGTCTGCTGGCCATGCTTCTTCTAACATAGCCCATTATGCCATTTCCAAAATTCACAATGTAAGTGTGCTGTTGGTTCAAATTTTACTTGGTTTCCACTGTAACTCCCAGGCCCTTTTCAGCAGGTCACCTGCTCAGCTGGTCATCCCAGCTGGCACTGATATCCGGGGTTATTCCAACCCTTGTGCAGAGATTTACACTTCTTGCACATTGAGATCTCTGTTGGCCCAGTGCTTGAGTCTGTGTGTCAAGATGAGGGTGTCCCTGTTGTAGATCCTAACACGGCTTAGTCTTCTTTCCACTCCTGAGGAAGTTCAAAGTATTCCTAGGAAACTTGATTTCACAAAACTTATAGCTTGTTTCTCTTGAATCATAGAATCATTTAGGTTGGAAAAGACCTTCAAGATCATCAAGTCCAACCGTTAACCTAACTCTGCTAAGTCCACCACTAAACCTTGTCCCTAAGTGCCTCATCCACATGTCTATTAAATACCTCCAGGGATGGTGACTTAACCACCTCCCTGGGCAGCCTGTTCCAATGTCTGACAACCCTTTCAGTAAAGAATTTTTTCCTAATATCCAATCTAAACCTCCAGTAGTATAACTTGAGGCCATTTCCTCTTGTCCTATCAAATAATAATATTAATATCCAAACCTAAAGTTATTTTTACACTTTTTCAGTTATTTGTAATACTCCTGGATGGCAAAATCACTAGTATCTCCACTAGTAAGCCCTGACCAAATCCTCTATCTAGTGCGGGCAGCAGCAGCAGCAGTGTGGCTGCTGTATTTTGGAGAGACCAGCAAGAATACATATTAAAAGAAATGAAATGTTTGTTCTGGACAGTGACAAGTTGATTTGGTGTACATGGAAGAGCTGACCACCTGTAATGGTACATGCATAATGCATAATGTATGTGATGACAGGGATAGATGCGGTACCCAAATATGCCTGTCTGTGGGACACCAATGAAAGAACAGGAGAGCAAAGCTCCTGAGCCCCTAAAGTTAGTTGTGTTTAAGGCCAAGCATTTAAAAACTATAGGCCAATGAACATGACGGATTTTTAAACAGTCTAAATCTCATGCTGCTTTATTGCTGGGAAGAAAAAAGTTATAGCTTCAGTTACAGTAAGCTTTTAACAGAACTTGAAAATCCAAGGTGTGGTGATTTTTTATTTTTTTTTTTAACAACCTGAGGCTTTACCACATCATGGTTTATATCAAACTACAAGCTTGGCTTTCACAGAACTACCCCTCCTGTACCCCCAAAAGCCCTTAGAGTAGAAAACTATTTATGCTAAGCTGCATCTCCTGATATATCCCTTTCAAGTGAAATGGGAGGTTGGAAAGCAATCCTGATGGCCTCTGAAACTTCTTACCACTGACAGTGAGCTATCCCTTATTTTAGGGGTATCCCTTACAGGGCCCGTGTTCTTAAATTCCCTCTCACCCCCCTGGAGGATTCAGTTCTTTGTATATAGAGGTACTGCAAAACATCAGTGTGTATATCTGTGTGTGGCGCATGGGGCTTTCCTGCACTGTTATAACCTTAACCCTCTCCACCTGGGGAGAGCTTGTATACCTGTGAGCAACCATTGTATTAACACAACTACTCTTGTAATGAAGAAGGACCCAAACAGATGTATCTCACTTTGTTTTGGCAAGAAAATCCTCAAGCCACACTTGCAACATCCTTTGTTTTGGGAACCTCCCTTCCCTCCACCCTGTCCTGACTTTTCTGTGTCTAGGAATGTATTTTGGGTTATATGGAGGTAAAGCAATATGTCACCCTGACTTCACTGCTAAATTTACAGGAGGTGGAACTGACTTTGATACGGGAGCAGAGATAGGACTGCTGGATTATTTCTGATCTCAACTTTGTCAGTGAGATTTCACCTTCAGAGATTCTCCACTAAGCCAAAGCAAAAATGGTTTGTATTTTATAGCATGTTTGCAGTTTTCAGCAAGCCTGTTGTACAAAGAGGTTCCCAAAAAAACCATTAATTATCTTAGAGGGGGGTGAGGGAAGAATAATATTTTGCTTAGTTTAGGAGGAGAGTTATTGTTATGGCCCAGAAAGAGCAAAAATGTTGAGAAGATCTTCACAGAAAACCTCCTTTTCTTTTCCTCCTTGCCTTCGTCTTCTTACCCCGAGAAAGCTATTGCTATATGGCATGAATGTAAAAATTAAACTGTTCCCCTCCAATAAAGATGCCTCTGCTTAATGAACAGCAGCACAAGTCAGTGTAAACTATGAGTTATTTGCTGTCCTTTTTGTGAAGACAGCAGGTCATGCTGGGGCTTTGCTTGCAGCCAGAGCTAAACATCCTGGGGACTGCTCGGGGTGAAGGAAAGAAACGTTGCCAGTGATGCTGTTAGCAGTCAGGAGAGTGTCTTCTTGCCCAAACCACAGGGTCATGAGCATTTAACAAGAATTTAATGTTTAACAAGAATTTTGTCAAAAGATTTTTCTGGCTTGAGATGTTACACTGATTTTTAATTTTTTTTTTAGCTGCGTGTCTACAGAGAAAAAAAATCCTAGCCAAGGCCCTACAACCAGACTGCACGAGTGGAAACAGTGGCAGAGCAAAATATACGTCTGCTGCAGGTGGTGGGTATAAACTCATAAGAGATCAGGAACTATTGTCCAGGGCTACACCATGTTTACTTTTGTTTTCTTTCCTGGCTGGGAATCAACTAACTGTTGTTTGCTGACTTTAATGGAAAATTTGAGAGCAGACATGCGCTTTCCAAGGGTTTTGCCAACCGCACTTAACACGACTGTTGGATCGATGCTGCTAAGTGCATTTTTCCCAAGGAGTGAGTGCCCACAGCATGGGTAGAAAGCAGCCGTTCGCCTCTGTGCTGCTCAAAGCCCTCCCAGGCTGCCATGTTGTGCCCACCCCAAATTTGTTCAAACAATCCTTGCCAAAGCATCCGTCCCACAGGCCACGTGTCTGCTCCATAAAGCCCCACTGCGGGCATCCCCGCTGCGTGGTGTCCTGCCCTGCACTGTTACAGCAGGCGCGGGAGGGGAGCCAGCCCGACGTGCAGCATCTGGCTAGCTGAGAATATCGCTTTTGCTGTGGCAGTGGGGGGAAAAAAATGCACCGATTCATGACCATGTGCAGATGGGTGGAGCCTTGCAGGGCTCCAGGATGGGCCAGGGGTGGTTGCCACGAGCTGGGCTTCTCTCTGGCCCTGCGGGGAAAGTGGACATATGTGGTGAGAGAGCAGACAACATGTGCCTGCTGTTTTGTTGTTGATGTCACACAGGGAAACTTGCATGTGGACCAGTTGAGTGTTCTTCCAAAGCTGCTCTAGTGCTGTGCTGCGGTGGATCAGGCTGAGGGTGCTGGGCTTTTTTTTTTTCCTCTGTGTAAGACCACTAGGATTTGAAAGCAATTTTCCATTGAAAAAAACACAAAATGGCAACAATGGGGCCCAACTTTTAAATCTACATATAAGCACCTTCTTAGATCAGGCCACCTCAGGTTCTTACGCTTTTTCTCTTTTTTTTTAATGCAAATGTAACAAATCTACATCTCTAGCCACTGCAGTAGATGTGAAGAACAGGAGGTTGCCTGTAAAAGACAGGTCCGTGTCTTTCAGGTGTACTAAATACCTCTTCTTTTATAGGTGAGCATATTATAGACTACAGAATTCCTTGTGCCCTATTTACTACCCATAATTACCCCACAATAACTTAATTACAACCCTAAGCCCAGGTAATGGTGAATCTGTCCGTCTTTCTTCATAACAGTCGAAAATAACTGATCCAATTAGGAAAAAAGTCTGTGGTGGACGGGTAATCCACGCTGTGTATTCAGAAGGCACAGCACTGGTCAGGCTGCCGGCCCGCAGATGTGGCTGTACAAGAGGCAAGTGCATGACCAGTGCTGGCTTCCCCCAGCTCGGTGTGCAGGACTTCAGAAACATGCAAAACAAAATCCCTTAGCAACGCCCAGCCCTTAAACCTTGGCAATATCCGCTCCAGCTTGTCACTCCACGTACAAGTTGGGAAGAGAGTTGTGTTCAACCCTGTCAGGGTTTGCAGTGAGGGTCTCCTGAGATAAGTCCTCCTTGCTGGAGGCACTGGAAGTGCCTCTGACCTGTCATCAAGGCAGTCTTGCTTTCTGCCAAGTGAATTTCAGAGCTTCTGAAATTTCTCCTTTCTTTTCCACATGGCTTGCTTGGCCTTTCTCACTTTCACAGTTTACCCACCTCATACTTGTTTGCCAAGGTAGCATTTGCTGCTTGACCCTGTCCAGTGACATGTCTCACCGGAGGTTTGGTATCCCTCCCCGCTCACTAGAGAGAAGCCAGCTCCCTCCCCTCCTCCCCGTGCTCTGTCTTTCCTGCCCTTTCATCGATGAACCACTCTGGCACTCGCACCTCTTTCAAACATGTCTGCTCCAATCTTTCACACCAGAAGAGAATTTTTCCTCCATCTCTTTGTGTCATTTAAGCTGTGCCAAAACTTTTGCAATGACACCTGCAGGAGCATTACTGCTATGCAAAACATCAGTTATTGACTTCCAGGTTTTAAGTATTCTCAGGTTGAGTAGTAGCATCATTAAAAAAAACAAAGACTACAACAATGCTGCTTGAAAATACTACTTTGTAGATTCTCCTTTTCAATCAGCGTGTATATCATCAGGCCTGGGTTTCTCATCACAGCTCCCTTTATTTTAAAAACTCTGTCCATATGCTTTTAAAACAACAAATATGATCTTATTAATAAAATATTATTTCAAGGCTGTATGTATCATATGTTTAGAGCAGCTTTTTTCCTAGCATCATGAAAGAAGAAACTTCTTAAGGATCCTTGTTCTAATTTTCAAAAGACAGAGTAAAATTCCTGTAATCCCAGCTTGCATTTTAAGCATGAAGAAGGAGCCGGACAACACACCTAATCCAAGGTGCTAGCAAACAGAGAGAGCTGACAGCCCGCATGGCCGCCCTGTCCCTCCTCAAGGATAAAGGTTGTCTTTGAAAGCCTCCATTGTTCTCTCTGCAGCATCCTGTATGTTACTGTGTTGTAACTGCAATGCAAATGCAAAGGTAACCACAGCACAAACACACCATACAGCCCACCCCAACCGTGCTGCCAAGCAACACTTTTGTTACAAAAGGGAGGTTTTATGATGAGAACACGTATTTCCTCTTCACGCTATTTCCTCACTTTTAGTTAACAGCTTTTTTTCTATGAAGTCTGTTTTGATCTCCGTTACAGATCATTCATCCTGCATGCCACATCTAAGGTTCTCCAGCCTTAAAAAATTGTGTGGGGTTTAAACTTGTGCACAGTTTTTAATGGGGCTATTCCCAATGTCCAGTGGTTTGACTTAAACTCAAGTGTGCCCATGTATCCTGAGGCACAGTGTGCTTTCCAGGCAGACTTCAACACTGATACTACTACATTACTGATTTATTTTGCTGTTATTCCAAGCCAAACACAGCTATTCTGGCTGGGGCCCATTATCTTATGACCTTCGTGGGCTTCAGAGAGGTTTTGAACTTTCTGAAGGATATTAACCCTCTTAGGCAGCAGCTAAAAAAGCCCCTTTCACTCACCATTTTCCTGTGTTCACCCAGTGGCTCAGGCTTGGCTATTTCAATTCCTGGTGAACACACACATTAAGACACATTTTTGAGGGTCAAACAATGCCCTTTAATCTCTCTAGAACTGAGGGAGACCTGAAATCTCTTGTTTAAGTTACAGGGGCTCCCAGATGTCTAAATGCATTCGAGGCAGTGGTGGTGTCCTTCTGAGCCCCAGAAAGTAAGAGCAGGCTGGGGACTTTTGAGGCCAACACCTTTCAAGGTGTGAGTGATGGCAGCTTGGCTCATAGTTGGACAGCTGATTACAGCTTAGAGACTGCAAAATGCAGGCATACGTAGGAGAGGGCCTTGTGCAATTTCGGAGGGAATATGTAGTCATCATAGGAAAAAGAGCCTAATGACGAGCACTGTATTTGTAGCTGGTGTCCCCGTTCCTTTTCACGGTCACAGTGCTGCCTGCCCTGTGACCAAGGGCATGTGCATGTGCAGAATCACAGAATCATAAAATGGTTTGTGTTGGAAGGGACCTTAAAGATCACCTAGTTCCAAACCTCCTGCCATGGTCAGGGACACCTTCCGCTAGACCAGGTTGCTCAAAGCCCCATCCAACCTGGCCTTGAACGCTTCCAGGGATGGGGCATCCACAACTTCTCCGGGCAGCCTGTTTCAGTGCCTCTCCACCCTCATAGTTAAGAATTTCTTTCTTATATCTAATGTAAACCTACCCTCTTTCAGTTTAAAGCCATTACCCCGTGGGGAGATTTGCAGTATTGGCTCTAAATTGCAGCTGGTAAGGACAGCAAATGCCTGCTGCTTCTTTTTCGTGTGTGTGGATATTTAGAGTGGTCTGAGAGATCACTAAGAATAATAGGATACAAATAAGAGAATGGGAGCTTAGGCTGAATAATGGAAAAATTTGTAACAAATGTTACACACGTAAACTTGAATTATTTACAGTCACACTGGACACAGCACTGGAAGATACAGCTGAAGAAAGAATGCAAGCAAACTCTAATTTCTAATCCTGAGCTGACAATACCTCTGCTGTGTATAATAAAATGCTTTTGGCTCTGAACATGTGAAATAATAAGATAAAATGGGCTTATTTCATCATCATATGCAAACCTATTAAAATATTCAAAGTATGACTGTGGAGAATGGCAAAACTCTGCTCTATGTATACTCTCTGCTATGTATATCTGCTCTTTGTCTTTGGTATTTTTGAGCAAATCTCCCTGCTAGGTTTTCAGTGGGCAGATGCTGTGCACCATCTAAAACAATATGCTAGGTGTGGACTCACATGGTTATATTAACACCTGATTCTTCAAGCCTTGTCCTTGATGCACTGTGATGTTGAGCTAAAACGTGCATTTTCTACAGTCTGATTTCTGCTGCTATTTCCAGCCCTTTGTCTCCTGTCAGATGGGCTGGGTCTAGAGTATGAGTCAGGAATGCAAAGTGAGGTTTTAATCAGTGGCAGAGTAAAAGAATGGAAGAGCAGCTGCTGGAGTTGAAATAACTTAGGAAACATCAGTCTCATCCCTTTGCATAGCCTGTGTGTGATTCACACTATGACTGTGCTCATTAGGTTATATCTCATGAACCACCCCCTCCCAAGAGGGCTGTGAAGTGCTACTGTTGGGCTTTTTGGTCCTAGACCGTAAAAGCAGGAAAACGTAACATTTCTGGCAAGCTGGAGCCTAAGGGCTAAACATGGTAACAAGCAAACAGGCAGCCTGAGATACAATTCCTCAGCTTTAATGAGTTGCCTTTTGACGATGTACTGCCAGGCTAAGCAGCAGCCGGTGAAAGGGCTGGGATTCTTGTATCATGGCTCATGATGGTACCAGTTCATCTCACCTGCAGTTTTGTATGGGCCCAGAAGGGAGGGTTGAACCTTTCTTAATATATAGCATGTTCCTACTCAAAAGACACCCCCCCACCCCCCCAAGCCAAGTAACCTGAACAGTGTGTCTGTGCACAATATAATGCAATATTTTACATAGTTTAATTACATTTATCAAGGAAGGGAGGAGAAAAACCATTAATATTTAGAAGCAATGACAGTAGACAAAAGGTAGGAGGATGAAATAGGGAAAGGAATGACTAATTCTCTGGCAATGGGTTAATGTCTATATTCCGTGGTATCTACTGCAACATTATCCATACTAATTAAGAGTTTCTACTAAAACAGTTCAGTGAAAGGTGTTTGTACTGGATTGTGGTTAAGACTCTATCTAAAGATAGGAGGACCTGGGGTAATTTCCTGGTTCAGCCAAAGACTTTTTGGACGCTACCCAGCGTGTTCAAATTCAAGGTCTCAGATCTCCACTCTGTAAAAGAGCAAGAGAGGAGGTTATATTTCCCAATTCCAAAACTGTGGTGAGGATGATCCTAATTACGTTTGAGATCTCCAGTGGTGATATGGCCCATGGTAAAGTTTACTGGCAAAGACCAATTAAAGAGGGGTGAAGACAGAGGATGCCAGGTGCTTTGATAGGTCAGCAATATTGGACAAAGAGAGCTGTAACAGATTTTGTATGTAAAAATAAATTATTTGCAGGAGCATTCTGATGCCAACAGAAGCATTACACAGCTTGCCTTCGGTAACACTCTCCTGTTGTAGAAAAGTCTAAGTCTCTGTACCTAGATTTAATTTAAAAATGAATTTGCCCTTTTAAAGGAGGTGCTAAAGCTTGAAAATACATTTGCTGTACCCCAGCAAGTAGGTTTGCTAATAACAACAAAGACCAAAGACAGATTTTTTGCATTAGAGAGAACACTTTATTATTTCTCTGACTAACATTCTTTGCTTTCTTTGGAGTCCTGCTGAAATGTTTTTGATTGCATACAAGTAGGAGATCAGTTGTAATAAGGTGTGTCATTGTTTCTCATCCCTGTTTATAGCTTTCAGTTGTTGCCAGGTCTGATATTCTCCTTTTTGACTTCTGAATATTGCTTTGATTTTAAAGGGACACTATCAATAGAAACAACCCAAAAAGTTTGCACCCCATTCTTAAGGACATCTTACTGGGAGTTAGATATACTAAATAGGGCATTTGAAATTGCCCAGCATTGGTCTTTTTCTTTTTTTTTTTAAATAGTATGTGAGTTTCACAGAACTAAACCAATACTTGAGTATTTTAAAGGCCCCCTTCCTGATCTTTAGACTGCAGTTCTTCTTTCCCATGCTACTCTGTATTTAGGTTTACTCTTTATATATTAATTTTGCCTACCACTACTTTTTGGGCAGTAAAAGTAGACTTGTCCAGATTTCCTGGTGTTTATTCATTCATGGCATATGCAGTGTTATTTGGGTTAACAAGTTAGAAGAAAAAGTTAGATTTTAATTGTCTGTTTTCTATCCTATTTTTAAAAAAATTATAAAAACAATTTCCTCAACATGCGGTGCTGTAAGTTCTCTTCCCCTGTGTGGTTTTTGGACCTGGAGTATTTTGAAAATGACCTCTTAAAAAAACAATAGTATTTTTAAAACCTTTTACTGGAATGCATTTGATTTGAGTTACTCAAACCAAATGCAGAGGACTAACAGACCTATGAAAATGATCTGTAATGGGAAAGCAGGGTTGTTTGCTTAACTTCCCAGGAGACGTTCTGTTCTGCATGTACGTGTGGGACTTCCTGGGAACCCTATGAGAACTCTGTGCACCTTCCAGCAGAATTTAGCTCCCCAATATCCAGAAATATGTTTGGACACAGTGCAATGTCACAATCTGCTGTTTGCAGATTTCTGGTAGGAGCTAGACCTTTGGTCAGGAGCGTTGAAATGAACAGGCCTGATGATCTCCTCTGTGGAGTCCCTACTTGAAGGATTATTCATCCCCTTCTGGATAAGAACAACTGTAATAGCTTCTATGCCAGCCGTTCAGTGTAGCGGTACAGGATGGGCTCCATTCGTGCAGGAAGGCTTGAAAATACATATGCTGAAGTCTTGGTTGCCATAAATGTAGCTTAGCTCCCCTGATTTCAGAAGAGTAATGCCAGATCATGTCAGCTGATAATCCAATCCACAGTGTTTTATATATTTATATATGAATGTCCTATTCTTTTAATGGACAATTTAACTACTGGTTTGTTCGAGATAAAACTGAAGGTATTAGATGGGGGGTTTTAGTGCTTCTTTTCCCTCTCTGAGGATCGTATCATGGGAACAGCCTTTAGGTGCTTAGGAATTTTTCTCCTCCTGTTACCTATTCCCACACGCGCAGACATAGTCCTCCAGTTATCACATTGCATGTAATTGCTGCAGGGAGGATGATGATTTCAAGTAAGAGAATATGAAGATCAATCAGATTAATTCCTTAAGCAGCACGGAGCCTTATCTCTTGTGTGTGTGTATCTTATTTCTTCAAAAATAAAGCCAAGACTCCATTCCCTTTACTATGTATAGTACAATATATTGTTAAACCAAACTGTTTTGAAAATTCAATTTTCTTAAAATAATCACTGAATTACCAGCAACTAACTCTTCCACCAATTAGCAAAGAATGATCTAAGTTCAGCCCAAAGTGTCTGAAACATACTGGTTCTAGTTAAAACCCTTTCTGGACACAGTTATAAATTCCAACAGCCATGTGAGGGAGGATGAGAGGAGCAAAGCATGATGAAACCTATGTAAAATCAGTTTTGTTGCTGATGAAATCTCAAAGGAAAGAGGCTTAAGAACCAGTGAGCACATGAATACAAGCAATATAAAAATAATAATTTTAACTTCATTGGTGCTTGTATAATGCAGGTAGTGAAACAGCTTCTTGTGTATACTCACAGAGCCTGGAGTTTCTTATTTAGCACGTGGGAAGAAACAAAAGGGTGAAAAATTACTGTGTCCTGAGCAGTGCGCTTGATGCTCACCCACCGTAGAAAACTATCTGTATAAAACAGTCTGAAAAGAATTTGCTGCCAATCAGCATTGCAAACCTCTCTGTATAAATGCCTGTTAGACTAAAGGCAGTCACCTGAAGCTCTGACTAGTGGTAAACCTGGATGAAACTTCTGGATGAAACTTCACCTCAGACATCCTGAAGAATCCATCTTTGGTTATTTTTATACTGATATATACAGTGGCAACAAGGTGATTAGGATTAAAAACACAAAACAACTATCCTATGGTCACTCAAGTCTTATATAAAATCAGCCTCTTTTTTCTGAGATACTTCCTGGTTCTTGATGGAAACACCAACCACATGAAGATAGTTACATTAATCGACGTATGATCTCATTTGTCTTCAGTGGTGTTATGATCTGATTCAATCTTTTAGTGAGTTATAGGCTTTTGTGGTCCGGGTGTTGATGAAATCCACTTTCTTAAAGTCAGCCTTTGGAATGAAAGAAACAGAATAATTTATTATCTTCAGTGCCAATTCTGCAAGGGAAGGGTGGGTTCAGCTGTCTAAAAGCGAGGTATGGAGCCATGGTAGGGGTCTAGGCAGAGTCCTCTACAGTCAACAGAGACAGAATAGGCATCTCCCAGGGGTGACTCCGTTCAGTCTAAGATAGGGGAGATGAATCACTGCAGTTGCTCAACTCTCTCCACTGACTGTATGGGGAGCCTATTCTTCTAGCTCAGCTCTACAGACTCCTAACTCTTAGGTGACTAATGTCAGCTGAGATTAACCCTATCTGAACAAAGAGTACAGGGCAATGCCAAAATGACTCAGGATTTTATCAGTCTCATTTGATCAAGTGATTTCTGTTGCTTATTAGACTGACTTTTCAAAAATGTCTAGGCATTAGGTAGCCTGCAGTTTTCAGTGCTGTACCTGATATCTCGAGGGGACGTGATTTGCACAGGAACAGCAAGTAAGCAGCATTTTTTGAAACTCAGATCCAACAAATGTGTCTTACAGGCACACCCAAAGTACCAGTGACTTCAGAAAATTCATGCCATCAGGGATATTGCTGTAAAGTAAAGTTAGGAAGGTAGTTGCAAGAATCCAGATAGAGTTTATATGGGTACAGCACCCTTACTCTTGAACGCACATTTCTGGTTTGTGGGGCAGTATACTGCTGAGTGTGATGCAAGACTGTTAAAGGATACTACACTAAGTAACTTTTTTGAGCAAATTTCAACAAAAAATCTACAAGAAGAAATAAGCTGACTAATAAATGCTAAAGGATATAGCTTGAAAAAATTGAATAGTTTTAGGTTATAGGGAATTTTCGGTGACAGAAATTCTGAACAGCAAGAAAACAAGGAGTGAGAACAGTTTGAAATGCAGGTTGAAGGTAGGTAGGTTGAAGTCAACCCAGCTGTGTGTTGAAAAAGCAGTCACAGAGCTTCAAAAGGAAAGAAACAAACTGGTTTGTTGGCTGACTCATGCTGGTCATTTTTTGTTTGACTTTGACTGTGGCAGTGAACATTTGCCAACACCTTTCCCAGGCCCTACCTTTTTGTCTGAATGTAACACCTGGGCTTGCAGACCATACAAACTAGGAGAACAAAACTCTGGTTTTAAAGCAGGAAGCTGCCTTGCCCTGTCTTTGCTTTTGCTGGCACCTTAGGCCCTCTGTGTCAGGTTGGTTCAGTCAGTGGTGGATGGACAGCTACTGCGCATCACTTCTCATCATCTGAGACTTCTGGCAGGCAGCAGCAACGCTTTTCATAAACTTTGCCAGTGGATATAAAACCACAGAGGGAGAGAACATGAACACTGACGTGCAAAAATTAAGGGCATGCATTACTTGTGCAGGATTATGTACAAGTAATAGAAACACCACATTCAGAGAGCACTTGAAGTCCTATCATAGGTTGTTTCTTAACAGTGCAGAAATGCTAAGGGCCCCAGAGGACAAATGAGAGGGTTCTAGGTCTGAAAGGACAGATTACATGTCTCCAACTCAGATCTTACCTTTTTGTAAGCACTGTGGAGATCGGTATGTGACCACAAGGAGTAGAGGAGGACTGAAGCAGCCCTACTAGCTTTGCTGAACATATTACTGCAATTTTGTGAAAAGAATGATAAAACAAGTTTAAATTCCCACTTCATAATCACAGTGCATGTGCAGACTTCAGCAAACATAACCTTGTAGCATTTTTTCTGTCTCTCTCTCCTCCTAAATACTGTTTTACTGCTCTTCAGGTATTCTAGCACATTTCATGCTGTCCTGACTACTGAAACAAATGCAACATACCTCCCTGCTTCACTCATTCTTCAAAATCAGAGAGAAATTAAGTACTCTATAGGCTTCATCTTAAAGCAGCTATCATACTCTTCATATTCAGTTGACGAAAATACTCCTCAACATAACACGCATTTGAAAGGATCTTTCCAGCAGGTAAAATCTCTGGTTAGTTAGATAGGATTTAAACTATTCAGAGCCTCATGAGGCCTCCTTTACTGAGATGAATTTCCTCTTTCATTTTATAAAAAGAGAGGAAGGCAAACAGAATAATTATTCTTAATCACAAAGCATTAATTACTCTCTTTTGAGTAAACATTGGTCGCATGTGATTACATATTAAATAGTGATTAAAGGAAATTCAACATTATCTAAAATGCCCCTTTATAAATAACTAAGTACAGTTCTAGCAGTTCTATAAAATGTATTTCTGCACTTTTCTGCTAAAGATTATCAGGGATGTGTTACAAAGAACAGGAAATATAGAAACTTTTTGGGGACAGATAAGATCTGATGATCAGCGACGATATATATTAGGATATAGATAATATTGTGCTGTCATCTTCTGAGGAACTTTTTAAAATGCTGGAATATGGCAAATTTAGCTGTGGATGGAACAATTGTTATAAGAGATTTTTCTGTATTTCCCAGTATGTGCAATTCTATTCACATCACAGTCACTTGTTTAAGCTATCCTGTACCTTAAAACGCAGTGTATCCCCCCCTCCCAGATGGCAGAGGTTGCAGTTTCTTTTTTCCCCAGGGAAAGGAGGAGGGGGAGGGAAGGCTTCTCAACCACCTTACCTGTCATTCATGCTGATGGTAATAATCTTTGGTAGGCCATCAGCACTCAGGAGAAGCCGTGCATTGTGAGAACTGCTCTGTGTCAAATTGAACAAGGTGTAGCAGATGGACGCTGTGGTTTCACAGACAATATCAGACCCCGGGACAGACTCAGGAAGTATCGAGACCAAATCAGGCAAAACGTCTCTAGCTACAAGTTGCAAGAGAGACAAGCAGCTCCATTACTAACAAGTGCAGATTTATCTAGGGGTCCTACAAGACCTTACTCCTCCCATTATCCCCTATCAGGGTGCTGTGTGCTCCCACAACAGAGTCATGGTTTCAAACCTGCATTACATGCCCACAATTTAGGTTAAGCTGTGTCTGCACTAAATCGGACACTATGTATTTTTCCTCTTACACACAATACATTAATACCTAGTGTACTGCAGTGAGTTCCCTAGGCATGTGCTAGCAGCAGGCTGCCACTTCCCGAGGAACCCGGTGTGTCCATGAGTATAGTTATATACACCAAACTGAGAAAGGGTGACTACAGCACAATTTTTACTAGTGAACTTGTCAATGCTTGGCTATACACACACTCAACCTTCTGAGCCAGCGTGTAAGCTATCTATTTGAGAAGAATGTCCTATTCTGAAGTCTGTCCATACTCAAGAAACACTGCATTACTTTGACCACACTGGATGCGACCCTACCAGCCAACCAAACAGCAAACCACAGCTCTGGACAGCAACTGAGTCCTACTGTATCCTGTGAGATCTGTGCTGTGTGGACCAGAGCTGACGGAGAACATTAAAGCAATAGGTTATAGCCAGCTGCTCCCACTGTAAGAATGAGCACTGGGCAATAGTTTGGGGCATTTTGGGCCATTCTCCCCTCCATAACCAGTGTTTCACTTGGACAGAGCACTTTGCTTTCTGTGAGTTCTGTTCATTCCTCCAGATGGGTGTGTGACAAGGTTCATGTATATTGAGATTAAATTGCATGAAATTTAGAAAAGGACCTTTAAAAGTGGATGAACCACCTGCTATGCTAAGTATCAGTCAAAGCAATTATCTCAAACATGATAGCCCATTTTTAATTCCATTGGTAAATCAAGGAAGGCAATTTTTAGAAAGTATACATTTGGCAGTGTCTTGAAAACATCTGTTCAGAACAAATGTTATTTGTTCAGATAAAATAGGAAATTTTCTGATTTTTTCAATCATTTAACTTTCAGAGATGGTTTCTATTAAATAAATCTCAATTTCATATCAAAGGTTCATTTTCCTTGATAAGCATAGATACTATCTAGGAAACAGTATGCCCTTCCAAATGTTTTCCTTTGGCCAAAAGTATTTGGAGAGTGTGACCTGAATTCACACAGGTTTTTAGTCAACCAAAAAGAACACCTTTTCATGGAGAAAAGGTTCACCTGAAATTCCCCCAGTTCTTCCTACCATGGGTAAAGCAAGAAAACGACTGTGAATGTGCAAGATGAAAAACCTTTCTCCAAAGCTTCATGCTATTCTGTCTTTCCCACATTCTTTCATAAAATTATTTTCCTGATGAATTCCCAATTTCTTCTTCTCAGGTTAATTCCTACTCTTTCTGGGGGATTCATCACTTGTAATTTTTAACACCATATGGATTATCCCTTCGAAATCAGCCCAACAACATATTATAATATTTTCATTAATAGGCAATATTCTCTAAGGGTTAAGCAGTGCCCAGGAGACTGTTCTGCAGAATTCTGGAGGTTAATCTCCCCCATAAACCAGCTGTATGCCTGTAACTTCCCCTTCCTCCCCTGGTGGGAAGACAGAAAAGGACAACAAATGATATGAATTTATTTTATCCTATCAGTAGGAAAAAAATTCAAATACGCATCAAATTGAAATAAAAATACTTGGAATAGAAATGGCTTCTGATGTGAAAATAGTTATAACATTTTAGGAATAAGGTTCTCCAAAAAGTTTGAACTGTTTTCTCTATAGCATCTTCTAGCTTCCATTCTCAAAAAACTTATGCAGGAAAACTTTGCGAGCTGCGAACTTCCAAAGCTTTGTGTCTAAAAGAAGAAAATATTTTTGCCAGAAGAATTGGAGATGTTCTATGATTTCTCCCAAAGGATTACAAAGCTGTGGCAGCCAGAACTCAGCACTCACCTTCCTTAACCCTATTTTAAGCAGAACAACTCCCTCTCCAAACCTGTGTAGATTTTACTTCCATTATGTATTTTCTGAAAGTAACATCAATGGAAGTATCTGATAAGGAATACACAATTTAGAGAAAACTTGAGGATAGAGACTTTCTTAGGCAAAACTCTTAAATTTCAACCCTGTATAATGACTGCAAGTATCTGACCTAAAAACCCACTTTTTTTTGCACTTTTTTTATTTAAAGAAGGAAAGCTTAATGTAAAGAGAACAGAGAAAGAAAGCCCAAGAGACAATGTTAGTCTTTGCTCACCTATATCGCTTTGCAGAGAGGTGTTGCGAGACAAGTTCCTGAGCAGTGAGACTGCTGTCTTCTTTACTGTTGGGTGGCTTACATGCAGCATAGTTCGAATACTTGGAAGGCCATTTGCCTTCTGAACAACAGTCCGGGCCACTGCAAACGGCATCTGTTATAAGGCACGTGGCAATAGTGTGTCATTACCATGAATGTACAGCCTCATAAACAACCGCAGCAGCTTCTCTACATCAATTTAAGCACATTTAAAATAGTTTAAATCCAGATCTACATATGAGCTGCAACAGAAAAGGAAGGTGATATAAAAGAAGTTTTGAGCCCTCTTTCTCCCAGGTGCTCTTTGGCCAGTTCCTCAGCCAAAACATGACAGGGGTCATTAGTTTCTTCACCAGGAAAGTGACCTGTGGTTGTGTCAGAGCCTTCCTCTCCCCATGGGTCTGATTATGTTCTACAAAACCACTGGTTTTTGTGCTTTTAACATCTACCTATCCCTCATTATCCAATGAATAGGCAAAATTCCACACGTGGAGATGTACAAAGAGTGAGAAGAATCAGTCCCTGTATTTGCCAAGTTATGATTTTCCCTTCAATGTTCTTTGATTTCCTTGATCACATCTGTGAGACAGTGACTTGTCAGCAGTTACATGATCTCAGTGCTGTGGGCATGTTGCACTGCAGGCCTAAACTCTATGCATTCACATAAAGAACTAAAGAAGAAAAAGAAAAAAGCTGACTTACTGGTCCAGTGCCAGCTGTGAGGTTCTGAAGAGCTCCCAGGGATGCTTCCTGGGTATAGTTCCTGGTACTCTTTGCTATTAAGGAGAGATATATCCTAATCAGTGTGGAATGCCAAAGCGATTCAACACCTCTGGGATTGCTCTTTTCCTCGGGTAGTGGGGTGTCCTGCTGCTTCTAAACATGCAAACAGATCAAGCCTTTAGAAACAGCGACCTTAAATGACTTAATGCATCACAAGCTAAACTAACCATTTTGTAACTCTCTATGACCAGATTATTTGCAGATTATCAGGTTGTGAACTCAAATGACAACGTGTAAAATGTCAGTATTTAATTATGCTGGCCACTCCATCCAAAAAGATGAGACAGGTATGGGGGAAGCTGCTTCTCATCTCTCAGCAACTGACACTAGGGGCCAAGGCCAAGGAGAAACAGAAATTGCCAGTTAGAGTTGTACTGTGGATGGAATGGGAGAAGGCAGAATACACTCCAGCAAAACTAATAGATGGGGAAGGGTCATCAATCTTTTTCATTCACTCTCCCCCTCCCCTGGTACCTGTTTTCTCTCCAACAATTCCCAGCTGCCAGAATATTTGTGATCTGCACCACATGGCATCAAAAGAAGAGGTCTTGAGATAGCCCAAAAGCCAGCAAGTCATGGAAGTGGGAAGTCACCTTGTGCTGGTTTCACTGGTGAAACCATCACAATGCCCACTCATTGGTAGGGCACGCACAATTGCTGTACATGGTACAGATACCACTTAGATCCATCAGAGGGGATGAAACTGAGTGGCAATATTCCTCAACAAATGAAACAGTGAATTGCTATGTCACTTTCACCATCAGCAGCTGAACAAGATAATGGGTGTTAGGAAAGGCTATCAATAAAGTTGCATTTTTGGGGCAAGTAAGTGTCACACTACCAGATACATCAATAACAGATTGTTAAGTAGATTACAGCCCTATTCTCCAGAAGTTGCTGCATATGATTAACAAAATGAGATGTAACTAAACATGTGCTTTACCTCTTTTATTTTTCTGCTCCGTGTTCCAAAACAGCCCGGTGTTTTATCACTGCTAGAAATATTTCTTCTTTGCATATATATGCTCTGGGCATAGCTCTCGGGGAGCTCTATCTCTAGCTGGTAGGAAAGATTGTGAAGAATGCACACACAGTTCTCCGTGGCCTAAAATAACAAAAGAATAGAAATCTTGAAAGCTTTGGCATGCGTTGAAAGGACGTGTATAGACATGGGAAGAGCTTTCATTTTTGCATCTTCAACAACTAACTGCAGAGCTTCTAACGGCTTACAGAAGAGCTAGTCTTCCTGCCAGTGATCCACAAGACTGCATTTACGCTGATAAATTAAACATGCCCTGGGATGTTCCTGAGCACTGAGGCCAACTGGCACACAGGGCTTGCATTCGGAGTGGGGTGCATGCCTGTTGGAAATGGTCCTGGGACATTATAATTCCTGAATTGTGCCTGGGAATTGTTTGGGCAAGTGCTATTTGGCACAGACCAGAAGTGTGCCAAGGAATGTTTAAGAGCTTAAGAGTAACAATGATCATGTACACACCTCGCCACAGTGTCAGCAAAAGGAAAGCTTCTAAGGAGGAAGCACTTTTCTGTGGTAGAATGCTTTTTTTTAAATTGGATGTGCCTTTCTGGGCATGGCTAAGGTCATGTCTACAATTTCCGAGTGATGAGTCTAGTGGCAAATAGCTTTATCACCAGTTCTCCCTTCTTGAAAGTAAAAAAGGAATGAGTGGTTTTAAGACAAAATGCAGCAGGGAGCTATTGGCACAAGTGTAATGTGCTAGATTCTCCCTGAAGCTAATGGCACCAAATATAGGAAGATGGAGAAGCTCAAGTAACTAATCCTAGAATAGAGCTATAAATGTGCAGTAATTACCACTACACAGCACAAGTTATAGCAGGCACGCTAGAAGTGCCTCACAGGCTACGGCTAACCTTCTTGTAAGTGACAGCTGGTCTTCTCACCCAACTTCACCCAGCTAAAAGGCAAGCATCTGGTCTAAGCAATGTTCAGGGTTCATCTACAGCCAATGGTGAGAGGAAGAGAATGAGAGGAAATGGCTTCTGGAGGTGTCCACATCCTTGTAGTTACTGGCTTAGCCAGAATGTATAACTTCTAAAAAACTTAGGAAAATCAATCTCATTCTAAATGATTTAGGTTCTTCCTTTCCTCAGGCGTATATAGCACTAAATACACAGGAAAGTAACCAGATTAATTTTTTAAGCTTCTAGCTAGCTAGCTAGCTCCCTGAGACAACTAAAAAGGCAATATCTGACTCTTTAGGTGTTTCAGTGTATCTGAAAGCTGTGACTTTATGTCACATTTGAAAAAAAAGACAAGTTTCTAGCTCTTTCTGGTGATTCTGAAGATATTTCCCCAAAGCTAAGGTATGTTATGCTTTTAGATTGCAGGATAAAAAAAACACTTCAGAAAGATTCTTACTGGGCTTTCATCTTTGGTGACAGTTCTAAAAGACCTGGAAATAAGTTTGGCAGTTACATTACAATTGTTTCCGAACATTGGTTTCTAAACAAAAAAATGTTGTCCTAGAAATTTCCCCTAGGAAAAGACTTTTCATCTCAAGAAATACCTTGTCATTAGGCTCGTGGTCTGCAATAGCTCCTTGAATATAATACACAAGAGAATCAATCAAGCCATCGCATTCTCTCATCTTTTTCCTTCCTTCTGGGCCGGCAGAGCTCATGTTTCTGTGCAGGAAGGAATACGTTGGTGAGAAGAGATTTAGTCAAAGATATTTTCTTGTGCTCCTCTGCCAAACTTTTCCAGCTAAATCTTAAAGATACTGAAGTTAAGGCTGACTGCTTCCTTTCTTCAGAGCTGTAAGATAATCTGAGCTTCTGCTAAGTAAAACTTTCACTTCAGTGCACTCCCAGACAAAAACAAATACTCTAGCAAAACAAACTGTTGTGTTTGCATGGATAAGGTAAGACCTGAGTCAAATCTTCATCTCAAAGTTGAATTAATCCTTTTTAAACAGTCAAACTGGACTTTTTTTCCATTATTCCATTTTTAGTTATATTTTTAATATTTAGGACAGTAGCTATGTCAAAACATCAGAGGAAAGATACCTGTAAAAATTTCTATGCACACAAATGTCCTTTAGCATTTACCTACACCAAACCAGTTCTTGATCCAAGACGGCCCATCAACAGATACACTTTCTGAGAGTTTTAGCAACATTTGTACATTAATGTGTAAAGAAAATGGATGTCCGTTACGGGGCCAAACTCAGGTGGCAGTTCATGTGCTCGTGGAAATGCTCCGAAGGGTGCTAGGCGGGCAGGTGGGGACGTGAACACAGCTGAGCCGGTAGGTCAGAGCAGCAGCCCGGCCCCACTGCTGGACGAGAGGCTGAGAGGATGAATTGCAATGCGGCTGCCACTGCCATCACTGCCAGACCAGCAGTGTGAGACAAGGAAGAGGAAAAAATACACCGTGCTCAGCTGATTCCCAGCCTCCCAGAGAAGCTGCTGGCATCTAAGCAGAAAAAAGCTGAAGCCACCAGAAGAGAGGGAAATGCCAGATGCCTTCTACAGGTGCCTTCTGCTGTTCTACCACAGTGGCTCGCACATAGCTCTGCACGCTTTCTGCTTCTTCCAGACCAGAAGGTAGCCACTGTTTGCCTGGCTTTCAAGTAACATTTTCTGTGCTTTGTGGAAACCCAAGTACAACTTGAAAATTAATTATGAAAGTGATTTAAAAACTCTTGAAAAGCCAAACACACACTTGCTGCTTGAAGTTTACACTTACAATTTTGGGGCATAATTATTTTTACAACTGAACAAACTGAATTATGGAAGGCTGGAATTATAAACCTAGGCCTCATTATTTTGGACTCCCGCAGCTCTGCTGCACAAAAGGCTGCACGCAGTATCACATTCCAGCTTCTTTGTTTGAAATAACATTAACTATAACCCAGTCTTAGCATCCATCACAAACAGAGAGGGACATGCTCCTTTAGACGGTTTCAGGGTGTTTATTTTGCATGGTTACTTTACCCACTGGAAATTACAATGGTTTAAAATTTTATTAACAACAAAGCCAGTAAGGTACAGCTTTAAACTTTCCTGTGGCTTATGACTGTAAAATGCTGTCAATGCGGTTGTTCTGGTTTCTTCCCCTGGGAAGTACATATTCAGATTAAATACTAATGCATTGTAATTATAGTTTTACTTTAGGTCATGCTGTTAACAATATCCCTATTTATGAGTTAAATTATTCTCTCATGGAATTATATACTGCAGAATCAATATTCAGATTCCTCAATATGGCCTACTATAGACATCCCTTTGGAATTATTTAATTTTACCTATATATGTCACATTCGAGGCATGTCACCTGTTCACATGTTTAGGGTTACGCTGACAGAAATGTACATGCTACAGCCCTTGTAGTGCATAGCAAAAATAGTTTCTGAGGCACATAGACTAAAAATACTATTAAAAGATAAGTGTGGAATTTCCCTCACCAAAGACACTTCAGCTGATACAGTATTTCGTTTTGTCACAGTACGTTATTCTAAAAATCCCGAACTTTTGACAACTACAATCATGCTGAAAGGCTGTGCAAGGAGAGGCCATCACCTGACCTTGCTGTCCAGCATGAATACGGTGGGGCACATAGCTTTATTGCTCAGGAGGCAGAGAACAGCCTGAATCAGAAGCACTGTCCTGTTCTACAAAGGAAATGAATTACTGAACTCCGTTTCATTAAGAAGCTGATGCTCAACTGTTCATCCAATCAAAGATATTAGTGTGTGTCTGTGTGCGCATCTGTACATATATGGCCACTCCATTCTCCATTTCTTTCCCTGTTTCCTTACCACAACAACGTGGACTGGGAAGGGAAGAGTTCCTGCTCTCCCATTCGCTCAATTACAGTTGTAACCACCTTACTCTGAATAGGGGCAGAGTTGATTTGAAGGCAGAGAAGAGCATTTCAGGCTAAACCTCAGTTGACAGTTAACAGTTTGCTTGCTAATTAAAGCTTTAGAAATTCCAGGAAATAAAAATATTATTAGATTGGGAAAAAATAAATGTTTCTGAGAAGTGTCGCAGAAATGTAGATTAAAGAAAAAATATATTATTTTGAAACAAAGGCAACATTTTGCTTAGAAAATTGCAAAACTGACTTCATCTTGGCTTCTGAAGATTTGAGGGTCCTGACAATTGGAAGGCCTCCCTCTGAGCTCAGGAGTTGGACTTTCTTGTACTGGAACTCCTGGAGGCCTTGAAATACCCAGCACTTGGGCAATTGCCATGGTTGGGCTGGCCCAGTACTGTGGCTTCTGGCAATTCCCATGGTGAGACTTCAGGGCTACCTAGAAATCTTCAAATCTGCTGGGCAAGTTTGTTTTATTGGCATTTCATCAGAAGTACGCTGAGACAAATACATCCGTGGAAAAAAGGATCAGCTGGAGTCAAGATCAAGAGTCTCCTCAGAGAAAAGTTATTCTGCTTCACAGTGCCTGATACCTCTACCCTGCATTGGTATTGAACAGTTGGGAGAATGCAGCATGAGGAGCACATGGCCTTAGGGAGATTGCTGCTTGTAGGGATGCTCTCCTTTGAATAACTCAGAACTTATGTTTTGGGATCATCTAACTATTAAAAATCTCTGACTTCTGGCATGCTTAAATATGCTAACCCTAGTGACGTGCCCAAACTATACCACATCCTAATGTGGATGCATCGTATCTATCTATGTGCCTCATCCTGTATCTCATCCCATATTTGCTGCTTCTGTTGTCTCTTGCACACATGCATAGTGTAACTCTATCTATAACCAAAATAGCTGTTTGCCCATGTTCCTGTGGTGTTTGTGGAGGATCAGCTAATTTCCTATTGGGAAATATTGTTTTGATCCAGAGATGTGAGGTAAATACAAAGAAATGTAACATAGTAAAATCAAGTGTGATTTTGAAAGAAACAGAATGATAATATATATTCAGTTAGATCGCAAATGGCACCAAATGAAAGGGATACTCCCTTTAAGCCAGCAGTGAGTCACACACTGGCTGACTATGTTGGAAAAGGTTTTTGCATTGCTGTGAATGATCCACATGACTGATAAGAAGAGGGCTTTTGCTCCTGGGACTCATTCTGCTAAAACTAGTACTTTGAATTTAACTCAATTATATGATAACAATTTCCTGAAGTAGTTCGGGAAATTCTATTCCCTTCATGCCTTACACAGTTCAAAAATGCAACAGGGAAGGAAAGATATCCAGGGATCTACTTAGCAACTACAGGCGCCAGGCTGCAAGATGCTTGCTGGAAATAAAAAAATACCTTTCAGGAATTGGGGGAGCAGATAAACTGAAGGGGAGGCAAGAGAAGATAAGAATGGATGGAAATAAACTTAAAGAATGGCAATGCTATGCAAGAGGCCTTGGTTCAAAGACTTGTTATCATCAATCATTTGTTTTACGTTCTCTCTTAGAAGCTTCCATTATGAAATTGAGCTGCCATTATGCTTTCCAACACATGGTGAGAGCTTTGTCTTCACTTCTCTCCAGAGTAAATGGAAGTAGATGTTTACGCAGCCTCCTGGTCTGAAATGCAATGATACTACTTCCTCCAACTACAGCTTTCCACCGTCCTTGTGGGTCACTGTGTAATTCACAAAGAACTTAAAAGGGAGCTGGGACAGACAAAGGGTAAAAAAAAATAATGAAAAAGAAAGTGTTACTTCTATTTTACTGGCTGGGGAACCAGGAACAGAGAGGTTAGTTGACTTCTCTGGAGATACTTGTCTAGAAAGTTTTCAAGAATTAGGATACATAGGGCCACATGATGCTCCAGTTACAGAGCAATTAAAAAGGAGGACTCTGTAATGAAACACAGCAGTTGCGATTGCTAGCTCCAACACTTAAATGAAATGTTTTGCAGGAGCAAATGTGACCACTAAACAACAGTTTTGGAAAGTTCAGCACTGCAGAAATTTTGGGTACAGGTATTTCAAGGTAAAAATGGAACAAGATCATTATCAGCTTTCAAGGTATAATACAGACAGCCTTGTACTAAGGCTTCCTTTTAATCAGAGGAAGAGTCCTGCCAGAAATTCACTTAAGTATATAAATAATATGCAAAACCATATATTCTGCATGCTGTTGGCATCTTACCCTTTCAGACTCAGAGAAGGAGTATGGAGGAGGAGGCTAAGTATCTTGCAGATTTCTACCCATTTGTATTGGAACTGGAGACAGTACTATTATGTGTAGGACTTTCGGGCCAAGAAAAAGTGACTTCACCTTTAAAATCCAACACGACTTGTCTGCAAAAGTCTGCAATACTCCTCTAGATAGTTTAATATAGCAATTTTACTTGTTCAGCTTGTTGTCAGGTAACCAGTGAAGTCTTCTGATTTGGCTTAGTCTGCCTGTTCAGGGCACAGTGCTTTTTATCATGTTTCAGGTCTGAAGAATACCATTACTTATTCTAACTGCTAACGCAGAATTGTGTGGTGTACACAGCTTCTTTTATTATTATGTTAATTTTTGTGACCTGTGATTTCTGTAAAACTTTGTCAGAAGTAAAGCTTTAAGACAAATTACAGACCTAGAGAGTGGGATTAACACATCCTTCTAAGGTCAGACTTCCTTATCAGTGACTGCATACACTGACACAGGCAGCCGAGAGTCAGGACTCCACAATACTTCTGGCAATAACTAGTTAGCAGAATGGGGAATGTTCTGGTCATTCACTCATTCCAGTGTTAATATCTGCAGTATTATCTGCTAGATGTGGATTCACTTCTCTTCCTGTAATTCTGTCAAAGAGGATGAAGAGAGCTTTAATTCACTAGTTGGTAACTGTGTGGCACAGTGCAGACGCCCATGTCAGATGATAGTATTAGATGTGGACTGTGGGTGTCCCTGTCAGTCAATAGGTGTATGTAAATTTTTGAAAAGAAGTTTTGGCATTCTCCTATGACTAAGTATGGTATTATGCATAACATATTGCACTTCAAAGTAGTATTTTTACCCTGTAATAGAAGCTGCAGGCTATAGACTTTATCAACATGCACGACGAACATGTTAGTATTACAAAAGGGAAGACTAATTACAGATTTATATTCTGGCAAATATATACATTCTTTTAACATCTTCATTAGTAATATCATCCCCTCAGTGCACAGTTTTTTATTTTGTGGTATGCTCTTCTTTTAGTTTTCAGCACTTCTTTGTGCAGACGTATGTTTTTTTAATTAATTCATAAGGAAGGAATACTTCTACTGACCTAGTTTGGGAGGTGCGTTAATTTCCAATAAAGAGAAGCAAACTGATTCATCTTAAAAATTTCACATATTTGGGCTGTACAAATATGGTAAGCCTCATTAAAAACTATTCTCTGCTTGAAAGTATGTCGCCAATCCTGCAGATCAACTTTAGCTGTGAATTTTCAAGCCCTTCTTATTCTCCTCTCAGTTATAATTTTTAGTGTTCAAGCTCTTAAAAGTGATAAGGACTATAGTGCGGACATCATGTTTTTAAAATAGGTAATGTATCCTTGGACATCTCGATAAGGGCAGTTTGAGATACTTTTCACTGAGGCTGCAGAGCTAACTGCAGCTCTGGAGCAGCCCCACTCACTGACTTTCTGCACAGAGTAAGGTATGTTCAGAATCTACTTTTATTTAATTTCAAACAATTCAGCTACTATTACTCCTTATTTGTCTCATATCAAGTTGTGTCAAGTTGCTGCCACATGCTCAGAAAGAGGAATACCATGCTAAAATGGAGAATGATCCTGTGCCCCCGTCGGCTGGCTCATAGGGAAGAGATGTTTCCAGAGTCCAAATGCAGGACAGGAGCAGGTCATGCCACCACACAGCGGCACAGCTAGCAGCCAGACTGGTTTCTGTACAAATTCAGCTTAGGCTAAGTAGTACAAAAAAAGACAACCTGCTTCATTTCATGGACAACACCACTAGTGTTAGCTAGAGAGAATTTATTATGGGTAGTTAATGTTTCTCTGTATTTGCTTTTGAGCCATCAGAGTAAATAAAAGTTACTTATTACTTAGAGATGAAGTTAATTAGTAGTTAGTGGGCTGACAGGAGTTCCTGCAGAAAAAGGTGATTTATTGTTGAGTATTTTGTATAGCTAACAATTAATTTGTCCTCTGAAACCACCCATGAGTCAGATACAGAGCTGTTTACACAGTAAAAATTAATGCAATACAGATACAACTACTCTGCTATAGGACGTTAGCAAAACAGATACGTGTAAGGCAAAACTGTGCAGCTTCCCAGCCTCTAAATTTCAAACTTAATACCTTGTACTTTATTAAGTAGAGTTTAAAACTCAGACCATGCTTTTGCACTCATACATTACTCATTAATTACTTCAAACTATGTCCTTTCATGCATTTTTGAATGTGTAAACAAAAGACATGTATCTCTAATACTCACATTTGTATTTATTTAACATGCAATGACTTTGAACTCACACACACAAAGGGCCACATTTTTATGGACTGTTATTTTTAAAGGTGTTTTTATTAAAGATGTGATTTTTATGCTTCAGTCATTTAGGGGTGTGTTTACTGAGGCCTTTGGTGTTTCTCTGTAGTAGCTGCTACTGTGTTCATGAAGCTGTTAGCTGACTGCAGTAGTAAATACACAACTGTAAATCTATTCATCCACCCCATGGGCTCAGCCTGGCCTCATTTACTTGAACTTGTGCAAAAAGTTGGACAGGGCTTACTTCAGTTTAAAATACGGCTTTTTCCCGGTTTAGGTTAAGTAATTTTCTAATCAGTTTACCTAGGGATTTATGATACATCAAAGTAAGCATCTTTAGCAGCACTGAACACTTCTCTGTGCTTTTATGTACCATGTCCCCTTTACAAGCTGTCTATTTAGAAGAGAAGTGATTATGAGTTGGAAATTAACTCCATATATTTAACCAAAGGGTCCTTGGAGATGCTACTGAATATAACTGTTAGCTGTGGTTTATATGCTGAGCAGAAAAAACGAGTGACTTGGCCACTGCTGAGCATGTTCTGCTTACTACCCAAAGGACTGCTCCCGTGCCTGGTAAAGCTGGTAGGGCTCAGCAGGTATTACAGCGGGTGAGCAGAACTTACCCAGCACAAATGGCAGAAAACACTGTGGTCCCATTAATACCTAATATTGCTGTAGATGAAGATGACTTGCTCAGTCTCTCGAAAGAAAATTCCAGGTACACGAGCACTTCAATTGTCCCACTGATGGATCTAGGACACCAGAACTAATCCTTCAAGTATGTTACTCTTTCGGTAGCCCAAATGGCACTTACAGGGCTATACAACAGTAAAGTGCAAAAGGAAGAAACTGTGAGAGAAAGCTGTCACCTCTGTGATTCTTATGGGAAATGCTAACACTCCTGGGTGTCTGAACCTGAGACTGCTCAAAGGAACTGCCCACAATGAGTTATCTACTGTAAACAGCATTACCACTGCTTGAATAAAACATACGTGACAACAAATTTCGGTTGAGGCTACCCTGAAACGGTGATACATGAATATAGTGAATTTTCTTTACTCTTCACAGAAGACTAGTTTCTTGTTTACATAGAATCAAATTCTCTAAATGGAGGCATGTGATGATAAAAATCCTATTACTGCCTATAACTGTGTTTTGCTCCAGCACAACTAAGAAATTCTGGTTTTAAGAAATTATGTTTCAAAGGAATAAACCTTACTGCTTTACCCGCTATAGTCTAGGACTCTTCATCGGGTTTTACACTGTTACTTTTCAACAAATGCAACCATAAATCTGTTCTGCCAGTCAGAAATACAGACACATACTCAAGCTATGTATAAGAGTCTTAATTACTTTGAGTTTGTAGAGTAGGCCTATTTTTATGTGACTCCAGTGGATAGTTGCTTCTTATGCTTCATAAATTTTAGAAATTAAAATGAAGCAGGAATTGTTTATGAAAAAGGTATTGACAAAGTGGTTATAAATGATACTTAAAAGGGTCAAAGAACTTCACATCCTATGAAAGTGTCACTCTTGTATTTGTATCAGCAGATCGTACAACTTTAGACCTAGGCTTTAAAGGTCACCATGCTATACACCCACTAGAGCACTTGTCTCCCCAAGGGGTGCACAAGACAGTCCACTGGGGTGCGGGAAGGAAATATTTTTGTACCATTAATAAATAAAATTAAAAAAAAAAAAGTGTTTATTTCATCTTTGTATCATCCTTTTTAATTTCTGCTCTTACATATATTTTATAATGTACATAATATATTAGTACAGTAGTACATGTATATAATTTATAAATAAATAAATATACATATACTGAGGGAGTGTTCTCAAAAGTTTTTTACAGATAGGAGTATATGATCAAAAAAGTTTGGAGACCACTGCACTATGGAGTCTTAAAATAACTTTAAAAGGCTCACACTGGTTTAAAGTTTCTTTTAAGTTACTGTTAGCTTTTCTCCAGTGCTAATTTGTGATACCTCTCCTACAACCATTTAAAAAAAGCTTTGTTTTTACTACTACCATCATCAGCCAGAGGCTAATACTATACATCATACCAACACCTGTTATTCAGTGAAGGATCTCTTTGACTTCAATGCAACTATGCACTGCAACCAGGCCTGATTACTATCTTCTGTTATGGATATATTTAGTCTGTGGAGTACTCATCAAATGAATATATAGGAGCCTTATAAAGAAAGCTGTTTTCATTGTATTGAGCAGTAACTCTTCTGGTGTGATATACATGAGGTATTTCAAAACATGATCTGTATGCAAACTCTTCTCTTGGAGCCATCAAAGTTCAAAGCAAGAAAAAAAATAAATGTGCAGGCCTGTTTTATCATGACTATTGTTTTGGGTACCTGTAGACTGAGTGCTCACCTCAAGCATCCTGTGGCATTGTAGAAGATGTCAGGGTCAGGTAAAACACTTGACTTTGGGTAATCTCGATCTGGCCAGCCAGAGTAAGGGATGAGAACAGTTTCGGTCAGCGTCTGCAGGGCTTCTCTAACCAACAGGTGCTTCAGCTGGTCATTGGAGGACAAATTCCACAACAAACCTGCAATATCCAAAATAAAATCAGAGTGGCAAAAAGACTCCCCCCACAGTTTGAAAGACCGAATCTCAAACTCCTTGAAGTTAATGAGTGAAAGAGCCTGCCTGGCACTTGATATCCTGAAGAGGAGCAGAAGGGGGTGATAAGAGTTCACCAGCCCTGATCTGAGCACATGGAAATGGGGCAAAAAAAGGGGCACAATTATCCATGTAATTAAAGTCAGATCTCTATATAGTCAGTCTAACGCCTGACTGAGAAATGCAGTTTTCCATGGTTCTGCAAGTGGCCCATCTGCAGCAATCATATTCTCTGTTACCAAAGTAACACAAGCTAAACAGAGCTAACAACACTGATGCCAGTGATCATTCTCCACACTTGCAGGGAGGAATTTGTCCCTTCCGGATGCCTGGCAGGACTAGTTGCACTTCCAAGTACCAAGTAAAGACCAATGAGCGGGAGAATAAACTCGTGTGCAAAGGGGGTAGTTGGGAGGTACAGACAGTGAGTTTACAGGTCTTTGGAAATCTGCTGGAAGACAGGAGATGACCGTTACCAAGTTCCTCTAACACTTGGTAGTGTAATTCCTCATAGGAGGGAAAGCTGTTAAACACTGGTTGGCCATTACTGTCCAGACATTTATCACTAAACAAATCATTAAGTAATGCTACACACCTTATCTACTCACAATCTCCAAACACCAAAACAAATCTCAAATATAATCTTGTATAATTGATTAGCTTTGCTTATGTTCTATTCCAACACATGACAATTCTTTTTAAAGTACTCTTCCCCTGGAAAAAGACACATATTTCTGCTTTTCACTATAAAGGCTTCCCCCGCGCCCCCCGCAGCTTGCTTCTCTAAATTTCACAGACCTCCTCCTCCAAACGCTGGCAGAGTATTAGTGAATGTTCCTTTCATCGGTTCACAACAAAAAAATGTTTCTTTTGCATCTCCTTACACTTTGAATTTAATTTCAGCTATGATGAGCAATAGTAAAATCAAACCAAAAGCCAGCCAGAAGCAGCCCATTCCTTCTCCTGGAATCAGCTCTTCAATCTCTGAATTAGGGGATAAAAGGAAGAATGTACTTTCCTGAAGGGTAAGTAAGGCTTATAGGAAATCAGACATGCAGTCCAAAGGGCATTTGTAAGGGAAGCAGGTTAAGACAGAATGGCACAAATGCAAGGACACAAGGACAGAATATCATATTAAAAGGAACAACTGCATTTTGAATTATAGACAGATACCTAGAATAGAATTGTCAGAACAGAATTTGACATGTTGCTCACACTGTAAATTTTCCAGCAAAAATCCTACCTTTACCCACAGGCACTGTCTCACTGGGTTCAGAAGGATTCTCTCAGTGGCATTCTGGGTGTGGATGAATTTGTTCACATTAGAAAATGTCTTTAGAAGTGGGCTCTTTCCTTGCAGCTATGCTATCATGTATTCATTCCCTTAGATGGTTATTCGGGAAAATGGGTGGGGTCTCCTTTTAAACTTACATTTCTTTCAATGACAGTTCTGTTTGTGCTGTAATCTTCCCTGCAGGAAAAAACTTTCTTTCATTTCTTAGATTTATGCTGCATGATAACAAGATCAAGAGGTTAGATACTCCCTGGAGGCTCATCTGGCTTACCTTCAAGAGCTAATCCTTTTTTTTTTTCTCATGCCACAGCCATTTTACTTTCTGTTCCTCAGTATGTTCTCCAAATACTACAAAATGCCATTCTTGTCTTGGCTCCTGCATTGTCTCCAAGTGACATCCTCTCCTACTATTCAGGAGTAACCTCATTCCTTTCCTAAGAGATTTGCAAGAAGTTTGTTTGTATGTCAAACAAAGGACAGAGCCTGTGGTTCCTTTACTTTACTTGTATCAATGATTTTATGAAGCTAGCAAATTCAGTCAATGTGGTCTTGAGGAGGTCTCATTCCCCCTAA
This sequence comes from Gavia stellata, assembly GCF_030936135.1. Taxonomy (NCBI): domain Eukaryota; kingdom Metazoa; phylum Chordata; class Aves; order Gaviiformes; family Gaviidae; genus Gavia; species Gavia stellata. The sequence continues at coordinate 66,611,370 of NC_082597.1, read as the reverse complement.
GAAGAGGTCATATAAGCACAGAAGTTGTATGGAGAAACCGGGCAGCTATTTTCTGCATTAGGTAAACTGGTCCATGGCAGCTTTCAAACCATTGTGATAAGCACAAAGCCACTTTGGTGGGGGTACTGGTTTGGTGCTTTTTGTGTGTTCTCCTGGGATGCACAGACTGTGAGACAGGACACAGCACTTGCTATAATCAGCTTTTATCTCCATACACTTTCATTGCTTTCAGTCTTTCCATAGGATGATACAAGGCACACTGCATGACTATGCTCAGACTGTATTCCTCAGCCTAGGTCTTGAAGAAAATACAGGCCATCAAAGTATTGAGAACATGTGATATAATATGGCTTAATATTAGGCAAGCATTTGTCTGTATTAACACTGCCAGTAGTAATAAGCCAGTGACCTTAAACATAAGCTTCTAAGGCCGAGATGTACTTATCTCATGTGCACAAGTATTAGATTATATTTCTGACAAGTAATGAAGTCCAGTATGAGAAAACTTCTGCGTCTCAGAGTTTCAACTTCCTTATCTCCAATGACTTCCTTATCTTCGTGTATTTTTGTCAGGTGGAGTGCTTTGGTACCATGTTTCCTATACAGCAGTAGAAACAAAAAGCTTTCCTCTGCTGAGCTTAGGTATCTTTATTAATGAGTATCACATGCTTTTGATCCTTGGCCAGGAGTCTTTCATCGGAGTTCAGTGTGGTATTATCAGGTACCAAGATTATTTTACTAATCTCTTATGGGGGAAGACATTCAGCTAATTATCACATCACACATTTGGAAGTCTCTAATTTACAGTCAAAGTAGACAAGTAATAAGAATGTTGTGGAAAGACAGAGGGGCTTCTCACACTGACCAGGTGGAAGCCCAAAGGTTCTGCATTATCCTTTTCCTGGAAGTGTTACAACACTGCAGTGTGATTGCATGCATAGCTATGATATTCCACTCGTCCTGTGGAAGCCAAAGGCAATGCAAGAGGAGAAACAAAACTTGTAGGTGAGCCATTGGTCAGACAGGGAAACTGTTGCTTAGCAGGTTTTAACCATTTTGGTAGAAAAGCACTCAGAGGTTTGCATTGTGCTTGGAAAAGCCTTATGTTGCAGCCCTTCTCGGGCTACATAGTCAAACTGTACAGGACAGTAATTCCAGTGTTTCCTAGATATCGCTGTACATGCCAAGATCATCTGGAAGCACTGGCCTTAGTAAGCACAGGCTTAACAGTGGCTGTCTACCTCCTGTCTGCAGCCCACTCCTTGCCTGCCTTTGAAGTGTGGGCTGGGAAAGAAAATGTCTGGAAGCAAAGTTAATATTCTCATAGAAATTTATTCAACCAGGCTGCCCTTTGCTCTGTAGGCTCCTTGCAGGTTGCTAGGGAGCTGGAAGAATTGCTCAAGTGATGTTAAAAAGATTGCCCTAGTGCCATTTTCACCAAGGGACCCAGTGTACATCCTCCTGACTGCACATTTGGTCTTGAACGAAGTGAGAAATACTTCTCTCTTCATGTATTTTTAAAGCCATCTCTTGCAACTGATAGGCATGAAAGTATATCAGAATATTTTGCTTTACTCAAACTACAACATCCTGCTCGATATTGCTTAAATATTTTATTGGTGTCTTGTAAGTTTCATAAGTAAATATTCACGTTTGATGACAGCAGTAATTGCAGAAAGAAGGTGCCCCTTCATCCATTTTCACACTGGTGAAGGGGAAGACAGGAATATTCACAATATCCGTATGAGTTATCCTGCACAGTCAAAGATTTTGTCAGAAATTATGAAATTGCTAGCAAGAAAAGAGCATTAGCTTTCTGGCTGCTGCACCAGCATTTTCACTGCTTCCCTTACTGGTCTGTAACAGCACTGAGAGAGAACAGACTAGACAGTAAGTTACTAAGTGACCCAATTCTGCATCTGATGAATGTGAAAAACTTTAAAACATTTTAATGTTGCAGAGCTGTAGAACTGAGCCAAAGGAGCCAACAATACAAAGCTTTGTTCTCCAGCTTAGGGAGCACAGTATTTCAAATACTTAAAAGAATGTAGAACTGCAGAAGGTCTCAACATGCCTTTGCTTCAAGGCAGGGCTGCTTGACACCTTCTGCATCTTTTCAAGCACTGTTATTTTAATAGCTTGTGTTCCTGGTATCTTTAAAGATCACTTGAAATAAATCCCCATTCATTTATTCATAATGTTTTTTTCCGTATGTAAAATATAAGCCTGCTCTTCCTTTGCATGCTAACTAGAACGAATGTGGGTCACAAGCAGTTGACTTCCTACAGACACACTATGGTCAAACAGGACTGCAGGGACGTAGTGGTGGGCATTTCTTAACTGACTGCTGCAAAGCCAACAAGGCAGTAACAACAGGTTTCTTTGTGAGTAATGGTGGACATTTCCTCCCACCATTCCTTCTGCTGTATTAATGTACCACAAGAGAAGCAATATGGGGTTTCTGATCTAAAGGGCTCTTCCTCCAAAATTGCAATGGGCCCTACTAATTTTTAACAGTTCTTCCTGAAGGACATTGGAACTAAAAGAATGAGAACGTAAGCCCTGCAAAGACTGAAACCAGAATGCAGGTCACTGCACTGATGGGACTGTATGATCTTTACAGCCAAATGGATGTCCTGCAGGAATTCTCTCCCCTGCACACAGAAAGGAAGCATGCTGTTGCTATGGCAGAGTTTTCTGCTTGTCACAGATCTGAGAAGACAGATTCGGGTGTAAACAGCTAGGAGTGAGAGAACTTGGAGTAGAAATTTGCGGCAGTAGTGTTTGTGGAGAGTAGGACAACCACTTTCTATCCACAGCACCTGATAGTTCTGGGGGACAGTCTTCAACAAGGAGCTCCCAGTATGCACTGGCAGCACAGTGTCAAAAAGTGAGGGCTGAGCTGCTGCATAAGTAGCGGGCATTAATTATGGTCCCAGGCACCTCTGGGACTGCTCCAACCACTGCTCACCTACATGGTTCTACAGAATTTGCTATTTGGAGCCTCACTTTCTTTTCTGCAATATCTAGGATTTTAAGCTTCCTGTGAAAAAATACACGCATGTCATTTCTGAAGAAGCTTTAAGAGGGGAAGTTGAAGCTGCTAGTCTCTTCTTACTGTCTTAAAGACTGGTCCTGAGTGAGGACCTTTGAAGAACCCTAAGGGAAAAGCTTAGAACAGGTGACAATGTTCTTGTATTTAGTCACCAAACATTTGCCTAAGCAAACAATCATGTACCTTACAGGGAAAGTTTGTGTGCTATTTAAAGCACTTCATGCTTGACTGCACAGAAAACACTACCTGTTATTTGCTTTTTAGTCTCTACATCCCTGGTGTGTCGGAGTAAGCGGAGCAAGAGCGGGATCCCTTTCTGCTCTGACACTTCCAGTTTGTTGTCGTTGTCCTCAAACACCAAGTTTCTCAGAGCACCACACGCTGCCCGCTGAATGTCCTCGTTCTGAACGTGAAGAAGCTGTAAAAGTTTGGGGATACCACCAAGTGAGAAAACCTGTGAGGAAAACAAAACACAACAGAGAATAGTTAGATACCATAAATGACAAACTCCACCCTTCCCCCCCAGCAAACCTTTAAATAGTCATAGGGACTTTTTTTGTTTGCTTCTATTTGAAAGACTTGAAGCACAGATCATTAATCATTTGGACATGATTGTTAACTTCTGGGCTTTCATATAAGTCATAGTTAAAATCTACAACTAAGGGAGACAACATATTTTAATAATTAATGGAAGAGAATGAAACTAAATCTCTTCCAGCTTTGCTGCAGATTTGTACTCTCTGACAAGACATTTGATTGCTCTGTATTTTAGCTTCCATGTTAGTGAAATGGATATTTCAGATTTAACTCTTTAACATTTATGAACTGCTTTGAGATTTCTGGATGTAAAATGTTCCTGACGTGCCAAGTTTGGTTTTTTTCTCAGCAGCCAGCCTGATGGAAAGACAGTATTTTTCTTTGTTAATTTCTGTGCATGTATTGAAAGTGTATTAAATAAGAATACATTATACTAAGTACTTCTTATCTGTGGCATACTGAGAAAAAAATAGTAAACTAATAAACTTCAAAACGTAGACCATTAAACATTGTAAGCTAGGTAACTACTGAACCACCCACATTTAACAAAGACTATGCTTCAGTGTCTGATTCTTTAGAAAATGAGATTTTGACCCCAAATGAATGATGAATTAAGATGTTATTTTACAGCAGCTGTACGGAAACAAATAGTTGTGGCAAATGACGAATCCCACATGAGCTGTGATGTAGCGTAAGCAAGCCTTGGCTCATTTAGGAATGAGTTTACTGTGGAAAATATCTTACATTCATGTACAATTGAGGACGGTTTCCTCCAGCATCTCAAAATGCCATATGGTTTTGTGGACAAACTCATCCTTGTGTAGAATCAACAGCATGTGAAAGACTTAGGAATCTGATACAACTGTTTTGAGTAGTCCAGAGTTTAATGATAAAAAGAATTCAACATGACCGACAGGTGTGGGCAACAACAAAATTGGAATGTAATAAAGCCTTTTGCCCTTCATGCCCTGGCAAACTACACTGCCTGCCCGCCTTTCCTCCGATTCTGCTGTACAAAAGGCACAGCTTCTTGCTGCTGCACTGCTGACCTGATTCCCCCTGATTCAACAACCATCTAGATGCTAACAGGATGAACTACAGAAATATATATCTTGAGGTAAGTGGAGCATAGAACATGCTGAAGGCACATCAACCTATTTTGTTACAGTAGATAAGCCCTTTTGACACTGTAGCTGGTTGGATTTTTTAAACATTTATGCAGACTTTCTGTTGGTAATGTTAAGGGATTTGTAAGTCTTGTAAAAGAAGTGGTGCTATTTTGACCTAATGTGCAGAGGAGAATTTACAAAAGCTATTGATTGGTGTGTCTAAATTTTCATCTGTAGACAAAATTCAGGAAAATACTGTAAGACCACAAATTCAAAAGAAAACGAAAAGCCACTAGACCCACAGACTATCAGATATCAGGGAACAAAACATTGGGAGACAAAGAAAATCATTCTGTGATTCTGTGAAAAGGAATGCAGGCTGAAAAGCTAAAAAGGGGAAACAAGACAATGCCACCATGAACAAGTCTGATGGGCACCAGAAAAACTCAGCTAGGATATGTGGGATAGACAGGAAAATAGAAGGAGGCTTCAGGCTGACTGCTCCAATTTGAACTCTTTTACTCCCCCACTTGTTTTTCAGGGAAGCTGCCTGAAAGCAGTTTGAATAATAAACCACCTTCCAACATTCAATTCTGAAGCTCTGTCCTCGACTGAAGTTAAGGCTGCTAATTGTACTGGTGTTTTTTTCCAAAACAGACTTTGATCTACTGCGAAGCAAATCAAAACTACCAAAAGACTGAGTGATGTTTGGCTGTCACTGAACTGGACTGCATATACATGAATATGGACTTAAGGCTGAGATTACGTATGAATAATACCAAGCAAATTACAAAACAAAGCAGGTGAAAGAATTTTTTTTTCAATGATTGAAATAAACAACCACTTTACACATCCATGTACAGAACTGTTCAGGAAGAGAGCCATAATTGTGTTCGATAGTGAAATTTAAAGAAAAGGAAGAACAGAACATTTTTAATATGCCCTTTCAAAAAACTTGTAAGAGACTTAACAAGTCTCTTGTAAGAGTCTTAACAAATTTGGTTAATCCAAACAATGTATTAATGCATTTGTGCAGTCCCAGCAAGCCCTTACCAGTTTGGCTAATCCATACACTGTATTAATATATTTGTGCAGCCCTATCAAGCCCTGAAGCTTGGATAAGTTTGCACTGTACTCCAGAGTTTCCATTTCTGGGATCTTTCTGTACCAACGGTGTAAGCATGCCAGTCAAAAATGAGATACGAGGAGCAATTATATTGACAAAAAGTTCAGACTTTATGACTTACTCATAAAGGCTGTAAGAACTATGTTCATTTTGCCTGAAAAAGAGCAGACTAAGTGGGTATACACTTAGCAGCCTTAACATGTATGAAAAAACATTATAAAAGGGACAGAAAAATAGACATTTTTCTCCATATCCAGAATCACAGAACCACAGAATCACACAGGTTGGAAAAGACCTGTAAGATCATCAAGTCCAACCATCAACCAACACCACCATGCCCATTAAACCACGTCCCACAATGCCTCGTCCATACACTCCTTGAACACCTCCAGTGAGGGTGACTCCACCACTTCCCTGGGCAGCTTATTCCAGTGTCTCACCACTCTCTCAGCAAAGAACTTTTTCCTAATATCCAGCCTGAACCTCCCCTGGTGCAACTTGAGGCCATTTCCTCTCTTTTTATCGCTAGTTACATGGGAGAAGAGACCAACACCCACCTCTCTGCAAACCCCTTTCAGGTAATTGCAGAGAGCGATAAGGTCTCCCCTCAGCCTCCTCTTCTCCAGACTGAACAACCCCAGTTCCCTCAGCCGCTCCTCATAAGACTTGTGCTCCAGACTCTTCACCAGCTTCGTTGCCCTTCTCTGGACACGCTCCAGCTCCCTCTTGTAGTGAGGGGCCCACTGGATTCGAGGTGAACACAGGATTCGAGGTGCGGCCTCACCAGTGCCAAGTACAGGGGCACGATCACCTCCCTACTCCTGCTGGCCACACTATTTCTGATACAGGCCAGGATGCTGTTGACCTTCTTGGCCACCTGGGCACACTGCTGGCTCATCTTCAGCCGGCTGTCGACCAAAACCCCCAGGTCCTTTTCCGCCGGTCATCTTTCCAGCCACTCGTCCCCAAGCCTGTGGCATTGCATGGGGTTGTTGTAACCCAAGTGTAGGACCCGGCACTTGGCCTTGTTGAACCTCATACAATTGGCCTGGGCCCATCAATCCAGCCTGTCCAGATCCCTCTGCAGAGCCTTCCAACCCTTGAGCAGATCAACACTCCCGCCCAACTTGGTGTTGTCTGCAAACTTACTGAGGGAGATAGGATACTTACTTAGTGAGATAGGATAGAAACTAATCGACTTAGTTTGCAAAAGGGAGATTTAAGCTATACTTTAGGAATAACTGGTAAGAGTAGTAAAGCTCTTTGCCTGCAGAAGCTTGTGGGAATCTAATTGATGTGATTTTTTAACAGTTGGTCATAAACACCTGTACTTACGGATGGTTTGGGTGAATTCTTGATGTCCCTTCTCACCCTACATTTCCATGTTTCCTATCACAAAATCCTAAAGACCAAACTTTTGCTAGCATAGACCAGCACCATTCCACTAATTTAAATGAATCTGCAGCAAAAAAGCATGAGCATATTTTGAGGAAAATATTCAACATCAGTATCCTACAAGGTTTCTTGGAATGCCTTTTTTTCATGTTGGCACACAGTGCCACACAGTATAGAAAGGTATTTGCTCTACCTGATTGTAACTCACATAAAAATAATTACTTACTTTTCTTCTGGCATCTGCTTTCTGGAAGCACTCATGCTGTATGAAAGTCACTGCAGCAAGAATCCTAGGTGTGGACTGTGTATTTTCATTCTTCAGTATTCCCACTGCATGCTCCAGAGTCATCTCCCCTTCTGGGCTCCTTAAAAGTACAGGCAGAAGAAATATAGTGAAGCAAGACTGCAGAAAAATCATAATTTAGCCTGTAAAATTTCTTGTAATACCAAGACTTTCATATTTTTCAAGTAACTTTAGCTTATCGCAGAAAATTATTCCCTTTCCAGTAGCAGAAAATATTATAAAAGCTTTAAGAGAAACTAATATTTTGGGGGAAGAGAAAATCATAAATGGAAGTGTTGCAACAATGAGAGGCTCTGGACAAAGCAAGTCATGCTTCAAATTATAAAAACAAAATGGAAACATCAGTGGATGAAGGACTAAGATCCAAAGAAGGCTATAACCAAATTAGAGTGTCTTTCACTGATCATGAAGATACCTTAATGTTTTTCTCAGTAATGTGATGATTGCTTTTTTATATTTGTTTTCATGCTTTCCTTCAGTTTCTTAGTCCCTAGACTACATATATGAGCAGGGCTCAGTACCTGCTTTTTTCAAGCTTATAGAAGTTGTTCTAGTTTGAAACAGATGAGCAAAGCCTTTTTTCAGGTGGGACAAAATAAAAACACCACTCTTTAAATCGATTATGTACATTGCCTGTTGTTGGACTAAAAATATGTGTGGCCATTTTCCTCCCAACTTCCAGCATGCTTGCATGAATGATAATTGTGTTACACAACCATATAAAAATTGGAAAGAGAGGTCACAGGACCCATTTTTTCCCTAGTGAATGGAACATAAAACAATACATGGCACAATCAGGTGCTCTGGGACAGGTGGTTATGTTCCTCAGCCTTTTTATTTACTTTTTGTTTCAAATACTCTCCACCTAGGGAAAAAAAAAAGGAAAAAACAAAGCAACCAACCAAACAAAAAGTGGACAAAACCATGAGAATTCTACTTTTTTTTTTAAACCACAAATTTTTGTAGAACCAGATCTCAGGCTGGCCAGACAGTGATGAGAGAGCAGTCTGTGAACCGCAGTGAAACAAGTAGTCATCGGCAATAATTCATTGCTTCAGAGCTACCAGAATCAGAATGGTTTACTTGATTGTCATCTCAGTAAGTGCATCAAAAATTAAAAATTTTGACAGCTCTGAGACTGTGTCAATAATGGTCTGGCAAAAGTGAAAGAGCCTGGAGGTCCAGGCTTGCCCAAAATGGGCTGCAGAGGAGCAAGGTAGACAAACCAGGCAGAAATCAGGCAGATTTCTCACAGGGAATCTTGCTACAAATGCATTGAAATCCGACTTTTCCCCAAAATATTTATGATGAACTCACAAGCTCTGAGACAAAAATGGATTTTGTTGGAACTTTTCCTGCCAGCTACACTATAAATCAACATCTGCTGCTTGCTTTTGTTAAAGCAAAAGGCAATTAGTATGGCTGCAAGGACAGCACAAATTGAAGAACAATTTTGATGTACCTGTTGCAAATGAATTTATACTCCCGCACCCTGAGGTTTCCACCTGCCTTTATGGTTCTGTTTGGCATAAATCGTGTTATTTCTTGTCTTCTCCCCTCCTCTGAGTTAGTGTTTTGAGGAAATACACTGCATCTATAGGTGCCGAGGCATGCTTGTGCAAGACAAAGATGAAATGAAGGGGACAGTGTGTTGAGGATGTCAATGGAGAGGTTAAATCAAAGTGAAAATAGACAGAACTATGGTTAGTATCTCTTGTGCCCTGGGCTCTGGTCTGGCAATGCTTACAGCTTCAGATTTTCAGAGTTTACTTCAGTCCAGATTTAAAACAAAGTAGCTACTGAGTTACTCTAAGTTGCAAGTCAGATGTACTGATCAGAAACCTACTTAAAGACCTTGAACAATGAGTAATGGAAAAAAGCCAGATCATATTTCTTCTTCTTACTCTCTTCTAAGTGGAACAGAAAAACAGGCTTTTCAAGCTTGGGTTTTAGTCAGGTTTCTTAAATCAACAAGGGTTTTGTGACCATGTTATATATGTGCACATGTAAGCATGCCTACCTCCCTGTTGGTCACTGCAGTAACTTCGGAGCCCTGTGACCAAATTCAGTCGCCTTTGCTACAGAATGGCAGATATTTACGGTGTATTAAATTGTGAGTCATTGCAGTGACTAACAGCAGGGAAGGACTCTATCTATGCACTTTCCAAGGTCAAGATTGCTGCATGAGCTGATCCCTCATGGGACACCAGGGAATCTATGTGGGAACTCAGCCTCAGGATGCCAAGGATGTCCCAGAGTAGCAAAGGTCCATCAGCAGTCACTGCCAGGCTGAGAGAAATGCATATACAGCTCGAGTCCAAATTTCTAAGTGCTGGGTGTGCAGATCCTCATTGAGACTGAGAGCAGCTCACCATTCACCAGAGTTATCCCTTCATGGCTGATACTCCTTCATGTGCAGTAGCCAAAATCCTTCTCTCCTGTTGTGCACTGCCATACTAGGATTGCTCCTCATTGGATAAAAAGAACATTCACTAATATTTTATCTGACAGTCATCAAGGATGCAATGTAATCTTTGACCCTCAATGGTATTCATAACGTTGCAGCATCCTAACTTTTGTCAAAATAGAATTTGATGCAATGATTCTATCCTACCCTCAAAACTTTTACAGGCAAACTTAAATAGCCACATGGCTGATTAGCATATGTAATGACAACAAACAAATGGACATTCAGCCAATGATTGTTAAACAGAACAATGATTTGACAAGTTCTGACTTCACCTTAATTGCCAGAATATAACATTTTTGATATATGTACACCGTGTTGTCTAATCATTGTGTGACAGCTCTCAGCACATTTAGAGGTCAGATTCTGTAAGCAGCTGTTTCTCAGACAGCTTCAGGTTGAATCTCTCTCTCTCCTAAGCCCTTGATAGGAGAATGCTTTTAACTGTTTCACTTTACTAGAAGATACAGACATAGCATCTCTATACTCTGATTTTTCTATTTTGATTTCATAGCATGAGCTAATTCTCCTAAAGGAAGTTTGAAAATGCTTTTATATACATTTTGAATACTATACACAGTTAGTCCACTACTCCTCTTTAACCTTACACAACTATTTTACATCCTCTTAATTAACCTTGGAAAGACCTAAATTGTGATTTACATAAAAAGTACAAATTTCTGGAAAAATCAAGTTACTCAGAAAACAGGCTTATCTTTTTTCCCCCCTTCCATTATTAATGAAGCAACAGGTAAGGGAGCAATATATCAGCTAATGCAACCTTAAAATCAAAGGGAATGGGAAATGACAAGAAATGTGAAAGTCTCTAATAGCTTCTTAAAATGAGAAGTCTTGTCAGAAGAAATTATTGTACTATGGGTGGAATGATGGACTTAAGTGAAATATTTCTGATTTGACAGTAGTGTATACTCCAAAGCAAAATGTGCTTATGTTTTAAATAACTTAATTCTACAGTAAACTGCGCAGTAGCTAGATGTAGGTGAACCAGAATGTAATACAAACAAAACAGGACTTCTGCATCCAGCCCTTCCAGTGACAAGAATTACAAGGGGATTTATTAAATCTCTATTTGAGATGTCTGAAAACAGTACTAATGTATGTGAATATCACACACATGTTAGTACAAAAACATATATAACAAATACTGACTTCAGTCAGCTGAAATGGCTATAGTTTCTTCCTCATCATTTAAGACTCCATGGTGCAAATCTCATGTGGAATTGTATCTTACATGCTGCTTTTCAACATCCTCTCCATTAATATATTTTACAGAGACTTTTTTAAACTTTGGGTAGAATAAAGAGTGAGGGTAGAATAAAGAGTGAGGGCACTCCCCCAAAAACCTATCATCTATGAAACTAGAGTAGAAACTAGGATATTTGAAAATCTAAACAAGATGTGTACAAGTAAATTAAATAGTCAGAAATAGTAAGATAAATGAAATCTGTAAACATCTGCAAAAAGAACTTTAGAAGCTTTCACAGCACTTCCAATTGTTTCCCTCTGTAATTTCCAGCAAAAGCTGAGCTTAAAAACTGTCATTTAAGGAATTAAGCTGTCAAAAAGATTTCTATTAGGTCACAGATCTTCCACCTGGAATTCAGCATGGTGTCAAGCAAGCCACTTGCACAATAACTGAAGGTAGATGTTTACATCTGCAGGTATGAAAAACACTTCGGTTGATGTTTGTGCAGGCAGACAACCAGACTCCAGTGTCTGCACCTGCAAAAGAAGAACCGAAATTGCTTCTATACAAAATTAAATACCAAAATTGCTGGTTGTGGCTCAGAAACACACGCAAGAATGTGCTTAAAGTTAAGTAAATTATTAAGTCAATGGGACATACGCCTGTTTGTAAATTGTCTTACTAAGAAACAAAGTCCTCCCAGGTACATATTTTCAACATTACCACTCCCAGTTCTTAAGCTGTTGTGAGCTCTCAGCTGTTTTTTCTGGACTTACGTGCTGTAAAGACTGAATAATTAAGAGTCACATCATTAATATCAGATGTCTTAACTCCTGCATCACTCAGAGGTGAAAATTTCGATCCAGATCAGATGTGGGCACGAGACCATATATCTTTGCAAATCTAGTCATATCACACAACATGTAGAGGATGACAGAAAATACCTGACCTGTACATAGCAGTGACATCAGATGATACCTCATCTCACACAGCAGCAAATTTAGAAAAAAAAAGAAAGGTGGCCTTCGGAAAAATGAACTTAACAACTACACAGTTATGGAAAAAGAGACATTTCTTAATAACACTGTTATAAATTACACCATGATTAACTGACATAAGAAACCTTGGGATCCTATTTGGATTATGAAACAACAACAGAAACCACAGTAAACAGTGCAAGTAACCATCTCCTGTTTACGAAGTGGTTTGTTCTGTCCATTGAACCCTAAGAGCTCTGGAAACAATCAGAATGATTCTAAAATGAAAAAAATATTCATTCCTGAGGGGAATTTCAGAACTGATAAATTTTCTCTTTTGAAAATGGAATCAATTTTAGACATTCTGAAATATTCTCTGGAAGAGAATATCAGGGGGGGAAAAAAAGTAATTTTGGAAAAAAAAAAAGAAAGAATGCTTCTAAGATTTTAAACAATTTTCCTGAAGTCTGGGAGCAGCTTTGAGAATTCCTGCCATGGAGATAACAGGGCTTCAAATTAAGATAGCGTCCTCAGAGCATGTAGGATCTCATGGTAGTGAGAAGCTCTGGAGTCCTGAGATCTAGAGCAGTTTATATTTGTTCTAGGGATGGATGGTGCTACAGAGCTAAGAGAAATTTCTGCCTGTGTTTTAACTGAAGTTTATAAAAACTAAAAAGTTTCCTTAAAACCATGAAGGATTTTTAACTGGAAATCGTCAATCTGCCAGAAGCTGCTTCACTGGTAGATTTCTGACCTATTCTTGTGAGAACCATTGCTGAAATCATCCAGTCTCTTATGAGCACAGAATTTGCCAATGCATTACTGTGTATTGTGACTTAGGTTGTAAATTACTCAGTGACTACTTCATGTCTCCTTATAAAATTGATTAACTCTTGGCAAAAGGGGGTCCCAAACCTGAGTAGGAGGTGTGGACCCTGCAGTATGTACATACAGAAACATTTTTTCTCCCTTTCCTCAGTTGCACTGGAAGTGGACTTTTAAAAGCAAACCTACTTTCTGCACCCTCAGCACTGACATTTCATACACTGTGTTGGCTGTCAGTTTACTTTCTCTTTTTAAACAAACAGGTTCCTTCCAGCCGTGACACCCCAGAACCAAAGCAGGTCCTGCATTGTGCTTACCCTAGCTGAGATCCATTGATGGTGACTTGCTCGCTCTGCAGGAAACCATTTCTTCCTGCTGCTGCCACAGCAGCTGTCAATGGCATCCTCTTCCCGTCTGTTTCTGCAGTGACACTGGTTATTGAAGCTGGCTGGGAAGCTTCCTTCCTGGCCTGTGTGTTTCTGAAAGTAGTTTGGTACCAGCTGGACCTTAAAGATTGCCTGTTCTGAGACCCCAAACGGGAAGCAATTGGTGATCTCACTTGTCCCATCGCGCTGCCTGAGGTCAGGTAGTTTTCTTTCTCCAAAAGGTTGGTCATACTGTGACTGTTGCCTGCTTGATGGTACAGAGGTACAGTGGGGCTGGGGTAGACACCATCAAGGATGGCATCATTAATAGCCCCCATGTGGGAGTGTCTCTTAAAAGAACGTCCCCTGTTAACTGAATCACGAAGAGTGTAACCAACAATCTCAGACCGAGCATATCTTGGTGGGACAGTCCCGCTGGATCTCCTGCTATCTCCATGCCTCATGGAGAATCCAGCTGAAATCCCTCCATCATAGTGAAATTCATTGGACACATATGCCAATCTTTCAGGACCTCGTTGGGGTGAAACCTCTAGTCTCTTCAGAGGCTGTCTTTGAGCTCTCTCTTCCATTGTCCTGTAAGTAATCCTCCTCGCCCAGCCATTTGTGTAAGAGGATGGTGAGGCCACCTGTTCAAGGGTTCATAAAAGAACAGGAGTCACAGTACGATCACAGCATTTAGGATTAATAGCAAAGAAACCAAACCAAAAAAGTAAAGACAAAAATTCTAAGACCTGCTATGAAAATCAGAAAACAAAATGTGGACATCACCAAAATTGTGTATTAAGTGGGATTCTGCAACACTTCTTTGTATCTTCCTAATGAAGGAAGGTCTAAACATTATGAGACAAAGTCTAAACACTTAGTCTTCTGTCATTAACTCAAAATATGTGCATAAGTCAGTTAGGCCTGGGAGCGAACAGTGTGCTTATCAATGGAGATTTCAGTTTCAGTTTGAAACTCCTTGGGGATTAACACCCACATCTGCTACTAAAATTAAATTCAAGGCTGTCCAATAGACAGGAGAAGATTAAAATATTATACTAAAGTGTCTGCATATTGCTATTAACCTTATTATAACCTTATATAAGGTTATGTAGTCCGCCTGTTCACTTTGTGGTAGGATCTAGTAAAAAGAGGTAGTCCCTTCCCTGTGTGTCTAACCTCTTAAAAAAGAAGGAGATTACATAACATTCCAAGGAAACCAAAATGATCATTTCACCATCTCAATGGTTTCTCTAATTCTACAGTTGCAATTTAAGATGATTTTTCTTTTCCTGTCCCTAATGGGCATGGACAGTAATGGATCATCATCTTATAAGTTTCTCTTTTCTAAACTCAACAAACGTAGTTCCTTCGATTCTTACTGTTTAGGTGCTATTTGGGGCCTCTCCAATTTTTCTATTTTTTTCTTATGCTCTAAATTGGACATCATACTCTATTCAAGACCTTCCAGAATGAAATCAACTTGGGAGACCATCTGAAAAAAGACTGGCCCCATCCTCCTGGCACCCACCCCTTAAATATTGACAAGCATTAATAAGATCCCCTCTCAGTCTTCTCTTCTCCAGATGAAAAAGACCCAAGTCCCTTACTGAGTTACTGAGGTTGATAATCAACTCACAAAAGGAGTAAAGGTTGCTGAATCTAGTAGGCTGAGGCAAGGATCATTGGATGTATCTGTTTATTCTACAGAAGCTATGCAAGGATATCTTTATCTTTTGTTTGGGGATAAGGAAATGAATGCTTTTGTGAAATACTAGACCTTGTGGCTTTTTCTGGCTTTCACATAGGACAAATAGTCTCTCTTTCTTCCCCCCCCCCCCCCCCCCCGCCTGTAAAACTGTAGTATTTTCTTGTGGTTCTTATGTCACCTCCAGTTTTCCTCTTGTTGCTCTCTCCTAGAAAGAAGAGATTTACATCAAATATTATAGACTGGATGATAGGTGAGAACAGAGGATAGGAGAACAGAGAAGGAAATGTATTTAAGTAAGTGGTTCTAACTCTACCCATACAGAGCCAGAGCTGCTTCATTAACTGGCCAAAACCTGGGCTATTTCCTTTACCGAGAATAAGCCGTTCTTGTACAATCTAAAATTAAGAAAGAATTGTCCCCTATGTATACAGCTATTTATTAAATAAATATTTGTTTCCAAGCTGAATTGGTTTCCGTTTACTAATGTTGCTCATACAGCAGCGTTGCTACAGCTATGTGTTGATTTCCAAGTCATATGGTTTCTCCCTCAAATAGGTTCATACCAGTTACGAGCTGTGTCACAAATCCTGCAGAAAACCAAATATTTATCTTAGCATTCAGGCCATGAACCCAAGAAACGTTGGTCAAAATAACAAATGGATTTATGATTAGACAGCTTAGAAACACCATTGTATTGCAAGGACTGTACTGCTGAAATTCTTGTAATGCTACAACAAGTTACAACAGGATTATTTTAAATGATAAGGAACACTCTACCTGTCATCATGAAACGAAAGCAATCTGTTTTCCTATGGTTTTGGATGCTTAATTCCCTAACCTCTTTCACCACATTCCCAGCTCCTACCCATGTCATTCATTACCCCACAGGATCGCTGGACTTTCTCTAGCAACCTCCAACTGTTCGACTGGGTGAGTGGCAGCATGGCCTCCGGCCTCTTTGAGCTACTGATGTGCTGACTGACCTGCTGCCTGGTGGGATGGATGAAGATCTGACTTGTCACAGCTTTTGCCTTAGTGGAGTGTTAATACGGTTTTTTATTTTCTACCCTGATGCCAATTCTCACAAAACCAACAGGATTGCAGAAAGCCCATCTGTACGACTGAGTTGAATTTAGCCATTGGGCTCAGAAGTCACCAGAAGGGGGAACAAATGTTAACAAATCTCAGTTGTAAAATCCTCCTTTTCTAGAAATCGGGCTTTAAAAAGCAAACAAGCGAGCAAGCAAACCTTGAAACGCCATCTACATGCTATTATTTGTGGTAACAAAATGGATAAACTATGCGTGTGATATTATATTTATTTTTATTCATTGTCTTCTTTTCCTCACCTGGTTTGACTGATAATATGAGAAACCATAGGGAGTTCTTGGTGCAAAATCATTTTCAGTAAACCCCACATTATAGACACGCTCTGGAACACTGGATGCACGGTGCAAACTGCCTGTAACCAAAAACTAATATTAGTAAGACTTTAACAAAACATGATATTGTTATAAAGGATGATTTACAGTACTAGGGAAATGATGGAAAGAGGTTTGCATTCAGTGTATCACACTGAAAACATGGCTAAGCAAAGCTTTCTGAGGACACAAGCCATTTTTTCAGTTTCCTATTTATTTTACTTCAGACCTATTTTTAACTTTTAGAAGTCTTGGTCATGTAGCTATTTAATGAAAAATGTTTTAACATAGCAAGCTGATATTTTAAATATCCCAGATAATGACAGATTATTAAGTACTGAGAAACGGTATCACTGAACAGCCACTAAGAATACTTATTTTCCACTGTAAGCACTTTGAATACATAGGCATGGTTTATGTTAGAGGCTGACTATAACATGCACAGTACACAAGAAATTTAAATATTGCAGCTGTAGATTGTACATGAGAAACATGGGTTGATGTGTATACCTCTGTTAGCGTGCACCCTAGAGATGCAATTTTCACAATCTACCACTGTAAATAAATAGCATACATTGAGTATAGATTGTTTATTTCGTAGTTGTCTACCCCAGCTGCTGATGTTTCTTCTCCCTTAGGTGCTAATTTAATGATAATACATTGGAGCAAGTAACGCTTCACAAATTTTCTCAGTGCTTCACCCAAAGAACATGAAGCATTCATGAACAAATTCCATGGCTTATGGAGGCACGTGGCATATGATGCTGTAAAGTAGGGTTGTTTAATGACACTTCAAATCTGCACCTGAAAGGTTCACTAATCCTACAAATAATGGAGAAGATCCACAGTGTATCTGCTCTGATTCTTTTTTACCACCACCCAGCTTTGAAAATAGAACAGTGCATTGTGATTATTTCTTTCATTAAAACTGCATTCTTCTTTTAATTAAAAACAAACAAACAAACAAACAAAAAACTTCAGGCTGTTTCTCTTTCACTGGTACGATGCATTTTCAAAGAAAAAGTGCTTCTATTAATAATTTTTTTAAAGCAACAGATACTGCTGAAATAATTGTTCATAAGATTCCCATGTTACTGTGAGAATCTGCATACTGGAATATAAATAATATAGGTTATAACACAGACAGGTTTAAAGAGGTGAAACAGAAGTTGAAAGCAAGATACACCTCAAATCGGTCATAAATGGGGCCAGTGTGTGCTGCAGAAGTTTAGGCTGAACAGATAACAGTGATCAATAAAGAAGTTAATTGGCTATGAATTTTCAAAATAGCAGGTATTACCTGAGATCCCACAGAAAAGAAATCCAAAGAACCAATCATTAACTTGGTCAAACTGATGAAGTCTCCACTTGTAAAAATAGCAGGAGTCATATGCCCATGGGAATTCAGGCGCCAAAAACATGCAGGCAAGTGTCTGCTGGGATTTTTGAAGCACCTAGTGTATGTGTGCTAAATAGCTGAGGCTTTCAGTTCATGCAGTTAGACTCTGGGCTTCATTAGGTGCATGTGGGTACCCCTAGAACTCCAGTACTCTTCTATCCTTGATCCTTAGTGTCTGTAGTTAGGAAAGGGCTTGACAAGAATGAAAATAAACAAGAGACTCATGTAATGAGAATAATTTATGCATGATTCTCACTAGCACATAGCTACCTGCGTAAGTCCAAATTTGTGTATAGTATAATATAATATAGTATAATACAATACAAATAATAGCAAACTGCAATGATTTGAGGCCTAATTCAATCATACTTTGCAGTTATTTTGCTTATTCAATCATACTTTCCGATTCTTTCATTTTGGCCATGAGAGACAGATTTAAACATGTATTAGGTGATTTGTTAAGACACATTCACGGTAACTTTGCATCATGAGAGTGGAATGATGCAGCTTGGTCAAACTCATGATTTGGATTGTAATAATTCCTTCATGACATTACAAGGTTACCATAGCCCAAGGGTTACCCAAGTACACGAGAAAGCAGTAACAGGAAACAGTTGTTTTATACTGCAAAAAATTCCTGCCAATGTATACCAACATCGAAAATCTACAAATTCATATAAATATCTCATTTGTGTGATATAATTCCCACATCAATGTACTATTTCAGGTGCCGAATAAGACTCCATCTTAGCCTATCACCTGTGCCTGCTTTTTAAAGACTCACTTTATTCATTGCTGCATATTAAAGTACTTTCATATAGTAAGTCTTTAAATACATACACATATACATTTCTGTTTCTTTATAGTTAGTATTTTTTGTCCAGTTTACTTAGTGAGAAATTACTCTCAGTTATTTATCTACTTAGGACATAAAGATCCTTTGGGCAAGTAATTTGTGCATGTTTTAGGTAAATCTAAACTCCCTGTCCTTACTAAAAAAATAAAAAAAATGAGGATAAATTAAAAATAACAAGGTTGTCCATGAATTAGTTGAGGATAAACTACATATCTAACAGTTCTCTCTTTGAAAAAGCAAAATACAGTCAATCAGAAACTGCAACACTCAGTTATCTTCAGGTAGTCCTCTTTTTTAACCTTCAGTTTTCCTGTGAAACTATCTGTCAGTAAACATTTTTCTCTTTCAGAGATAAACACATTATATGTTAGCTTATGGAATTTCATTTTTCATTTACAGCATCCCTTGCTTGCTCTTACCACATATGTAAATTATTTTACCAGCATTTTACCTGCAGATTTATTATCTAGACATAAAATGTATGTCTTTTTACGGTGTGCTGTTCACTTGTGCCAAAAGCCAGCGTGTTAAAGGAAAAAGTGGTAACCAAAATGCTGTGTCTTTCCCTTTAGTTACGAGATGTAGAATAGGTGATGTGATCAAAACTCGCCTGTCAGTGAGGCTTCCTTCAACTCATTTTCACCATACTACAAAAACCTACATGTTTTTCACACCTTTCAGATTTACTCAGTATTACATTATTCAAAAATCATTAGGCAGTTCTTATACACTCAGTGCACTGGTTTAAAAAAAAAAAAGAAAAAAAGGCATGACTGATTCTAAAAAAAAAAAATTACATTATAGGTTCATTTAGTGTTAGGATTAATATTTTCTAACTGTGAGACTCAGTGTTTTTAGTCTCACAAAAACTCTCTCTTCAGAAAATATGCACACGATTCAGCTACTGATCCGTAGGGGACAAATGCTATTTGAGAGGCCATAGGGTACTGCACTTGATTTCCAGCAGCCAGTCGAGAAAAGGATGGTTTCCTTCAGGCTCTGCGTCATGTCTGTCAACCCATGAGGATATTTTGGAAAACTCAGGCATCTCAGACAGCAGCAGACACTCATGTGTGGGCAACTGCGTGGAACCATTTATCACAGTCTCCCCTCTCTCCTGTCAATATGAACTAAAGCAGCTCAGGAACACTCTGGATGCAGTCAGTGAAGGAGGAAAACTAAATCCCTTCACTCTTCTCCATGCCCAAAATAAAAACTGTACAAAAATCACCTGATACCGCAACAGTGATGACAAAATTTTGAGATCTGACAAAATAATTACACTATCAGGAGGGAAACTGTATCTAAGGTAACTAAGGAAAAAATCCCATTTGTCTTCACAGAGGCTCTTCTTGAGCCCCTTTAGCTCCCCTGGACATGACAGGTCCAACATCTCCAAAGGCCTTCAAAGTTCCTCCCCAGCAATCACTGCCTATGGCTACAGGCAGATCATATCTCCTGTTTCCTTGGTTTTCAAAAATAACAATGACAAGAGGCATTTCTAAGATATATGATACATGAAAAAGACAACTATCCTCCATTAAGGAATTAGGTGTATCAAATTCCCCTTAAGTCATGTACAGTGTTAACTGTCAGTTGTAAGTTTTTTTCAGGGCTTTTGTATTTGAATGGTTACAATGAAAGCCGAACTTTGGCTTTAAACCCCCCACTGCAGGCATCAATATAGCTGTGCCCTGTATGCACAAGTCTATTAAGGACTGTGATATTTCCATGCATCCCGAGTGCCCACCTGCTGATTATCCATTGTCCACTCTTGATCGGGGCAGGTGGGTGCACATATATTATATGCACATATATATGCATATAATATTATAGCCACAACAGAGACTCCTAAGTGTTCCTGGGCTGTCATCTTTTAATGCTTTTTGTATTCCACCACTCACGATGGACTGAGGTGGTGACATTTCAGAATGTCATATCAAAAACTTCACTGAATCACTTCATCTAGATATCAAAGAGCCTTCTTTTTGATCATGCTCCTTCATCACTCTGCCAGTACACGCCTGGTCCCAAAGGAGTTTTTCTAACATTTTTTACTTTGTGCTGGTCAGTACATTTACACAAGTGCTCAAATGTAAGAAAAATATTTCTTCTGGCTCAGGAAGCAGAGGTGAGGAATTTAACGAAACCAACAAAAAGTGGAAGTCATGAACAAGGAACTTTTTCTACTTCTTTTTCCCACAAAGATATAACCAGAAAAATCACTATAAAGCAGTTAACATGGTCAGAATTCTGCAAAATAGAACGCTGACGATAGAAAACTCCCCCAAACCCCTAAAAGCAAGTTTAACAAAAAATACTACTAAGAATTTTAGAAATGAAGAAACGTGAAGAATAAATAAGGCTCTGATTGTAACCATCTTGTATCTGATGCTGCTGATTTGGAAATCATGTAACTTTTAATCTTGTTTTTTATAAACACACTGTGTTCATAAAACCCTGTGTTAGAGAAAGAATCGCTACACAGACAGCAGCCATCAGGCTGTTTGGTTTTGTATGATATATTATTCAGTTCTGTCCTCATTTTTTACAATGGAAGATGTACAGGATGTATAGGAAAGTAGACTTTAGTCCAGGGATTATACTAAAGAAACAGAAATACCACAAATGAATTTAAAAAGCCAATCAAAATCCAAATGGAACAAGGTCAGAGGCAAGTGGGATCATAAACAGAATAAAGTTTAATAGGCTCCTAAAGTGTACATAAAACAATCAATAAAGTTGCATCATATGTGAGCTGAAGAACACCAGTCATTAAGGTATATCATTCTGAATGCCATTTTTCTTTGATAAGGCTGAACTATCTACCATTCCATTTCCACCTTTAAATAGCATTCAGAAATTTGGTATGGCTGCTTTAGTTGTTCAGAATTTTTCAGGGCACCGTAATCTTTGATTTATAGAGGTTCAGCAACTGATGAACTGGAAAAGTTGCAGCTGTTGTTAAAGTACTGCTTGAAAAACTATTAACAATGTTTGACGAAGTCTTGAAAGGAGTTAGGGCAGTACGTGACTTCAGTGATCTGGCAGCTGCTGGAATCCTCAAATCTGAGGATGACCTAAATTTCTATTACAAGAAAGAAAAAATACACCCTCAAAAAGGGGGGAATAGGGCATAAAACAGCAAACAATATGGGGGTAAGAGGCAAAAAGAAGCTGAAGGCTAAGCAAATACCTTAATTTGAAACTTTAAGGATAAATCATGCTGCCTGACAGAGTACTTCTTGCAGCTTCAAAGCTTCCAGTTTCAGTGGAAAATGGGTGTGCACAGATGACACTGGCTAAGACCTTTACTACCACTGATTTTTCATAGCCAGTGGTTATGTGCTTGGCTAATTTTAGGCATGTATGTGAATACTCTGGTTAGGTATGTGCTAAGTACCTTGCTGAACAGAGTCTGAAGTACTCCTACAGATAGGACAGTTATATCATAGGGGCCTGCTCCTGCTCCCTCTAAATGTTTGTATCGTCTTCCCTGTAACAGCAAACAATACGGGACCCTTGGTGAATGTATCTAGAAAACTGTTAAAATTCAGAGAAAGTGAGGTTTTTTGCAGGTAAAACAGTGCATATTTTTAAAAAGCACCCTACATATAAGAATTCAAATGTTTCTCAATGCATAGTCAAATTTTGAGCAAGTCTATGAAGAAAGTACATTGGGATACACATGTATATGTATACATATATTTTTCAGGAAAGTCAACATGTTAAATACATGATAGGAATTTGAGTCACATTATAGATATTTGAGAAACAGATAGATAGATGGACAGTCATATGCAAATATTATACATGCATATATTACATATATAAATACACATGTACAAATATATGGAACACATTCCAGTTATGATTATTTTTTCTGAGTTTTGCAGTGGACTAAAAAATTGCAGGGTGAGTTGGGCACAGGAATACATCTGAAAGAAGAAAAGTTCATTTTATTAACTTTACGGATGGGAACTTTGTCTCCATAGTGTTTTATGCATGGTTTAGAGACATGATCTCAGGTTCATGACACCATCTCATTTATTAACTATTGCTTATAAAGCTTTTCCCAGGCTCTCTATTGAGAGAAAAAGAAATCAAGTCACTCTAAAAGTGTTTAGAAACCTTATTTAAACAAGAGCTGCCAAGCTAAGGACTTGCATGTGTAGCTGCTCATTGCACAGATATGTATACCTGTTTATGTGATGTGTGTACCTAATTTTTCCGAGCAGAGTATGTCTGTGTCTGCATTGTATGCATTCTTGCCATGAGGTGGTTTTTTACATGGAAGCCAGATGAAGTACAAGGAAACATTCCTCTGCCTGACAAGATAGATGAGTGAAGTATAGTTATAAATTTAAAGACCTTTGGCTCACAGCTTTTTGCAAATGAAAGGTGACAGCTTCTTTAATGACAACAGAGCAACAGGGTATATAGCCTGCAAGTCAAATACCTTCCGATTTAAAAACAGGATTTAAGTTTTCATGGTAAGGGTTGCTTTTTTTTTTTTTTAATTTAGTTCGAAAACACATTTCTTTGCCATTAATAGTTACGACTAAACCCCTCAAGCAGTTTGCCTTTAACACTCAGCACCTGACAAAGTCACCCCGTGGGTGCCTGATGCTGCAATCGGACCCTGGTTGGGGCAAAAGGCACGGCTGTGCGGACCTGACTGGTGGATCTGGCGTTTTGGCTATAAGATCTTAGAAGCAAGGATTGATTGACTTCAAGTTGTATCGTGCACGCCAAAGAGTGAGGTAAACACAGGTCTGGCAGTGTTACCGTTCCGTGTTTCCCATTCACGCCTTTCCTAGAGTTACTTTTCCAAACCTCCTTTTAGGTATTTTATTTTTTTTTTTATTTCCAGGTGAAACAAGGAAAGACATTTCCTACGTTTCTTCCCATTTTATTTCGCAAATAGGGCCAGTGGGTAAAACTAAGGTATTAAAATAAGCACAGTAAGCAGTTGCTGCATTAGGACAATTTCGGCTCGATTCTTCCCTCGGGCAGCAGTGGCGCGGGAGCAGCCCCTGCCACGCTCCCAAGTTACGGCGGTTGGGAGGGAGAAGCTTCTGACTCACTCGGGTGGGAAAAAAGAACGGGAAGAGGCGACAGAGACGCGATTTTCTGTTACACCCGGCAAAGGCCAGTGACCGGTACCGCGGCTGCCCCGAGCAGCCCGCACCTCCCAGGGCTGGAAAGCCGCGGACACGGCTGCGGCCGCCCGGGGCCAGCTCGGGTCTCGCCCCGGGGCCGCCCCCCCGGAACCCCTTCCCGTGCTCCCGCCGCCGCCGCCACCGCCAGCCTCCAGACAGCACCGAGCGGCGCGGGGCCGGGGCCGGGCACTCACCGTTGTGCAGCGAGCCCCGGCTCTTCCTGGCCAGCGTCTGCTGGACCTGCCGGTGGATCCGCAGCGCCTTCTCCTCCCCGGCCCGGCCGCCCGAGAGCTTGAGCCTGGCCTCGGAGGGCAAGGCCAGGCTGGAGCTGTCCAGCTCCCCCAGGATCTGCTGGCCCAGCACGGTGCGGATGTAGCCCTGCTCGGCGGCGAGGCCGCGGCCGGCCATGGGCACAGCCGGGCGCCGCTCCGCTCCGCGCCGATAACCTGTTGCACCGCCGCCGCCTCCCCACCGCCGGCGCTCAGCCGCCGAGGGCCGGGCCGGGCCGGGCCGCGCCCAGCGCCCGGCACCGCCCCGGGCTCTGCCCCGTCCGCCGCGCAGGTGCCAGGCACGGTCCGCGCCCCTGCCCCGACCCGCCCGGCCGGCCGCCCGGGACAGGGCAGGGCCGGGCCGGGCGGGGCCGGGCCGCCCCCTCCCCTCCCTTTCCCCCTCCCCTCCCCTCCGCTTCCCGCCGGGGTGAAGGGTCCGGCGCAGCGGCCCTGCCCAGCCCGGCCCAGCCGTCGCCAGCGGGGCGCGGCCGCCGCCTCAAGCAGCCCGTACGCCTCCTCCCCGCGCGGCAGCAGGCCCCGGGCGGCAGCCCGCCGGGGCGTCCCGGGGCAGCCGGGGCTGCGCAGCCGGGGTGGGGTGGGACGGGACTCCCGGGGGGAGCTGTGCCGCCTTGTCCAGCACCCGCCGGGAGACGGGGTTCCCGTGGCACACGTACCCCCCGCGGGAACAAACACACGCGCACGTTTTAAACGTGTAAATATATACTGTCCTCATGCATAGTGCCTTATAGATCCTTTGCATTAGGTTACAGGTGTAAGATACTTCTTCATTTTACACATGGCTTTATTTTGTGTCATGTACGCAAATTTCAACCTAAAGTATAAGACGGAAACTGCTTTAAATATAGTGGTCCCTGTCTGTGAAGATCAAAGTTTCAGGTGGGATTGTGTTAGGGGCCTGTAGAGCTGCTGGTTTGGGAGGTTTTCCTGCTCTCTGGGGTTTTTCAGGCTGTCCTGAGGATTTGCAGAGAGACGAATTGAAGCCGCCTGCTCTCCGCTTCCTTGTAAAGAGGTTCTCAGGGAATTGCGCAATTAAGGGCTGAAAAAATCCCGGCTGGCTCTGCCCCTGCAAAGGTCTGTGCCTGCCTGCGCCATCCTAAGTGGGTTCTTACACACTGGAATACGGCTCAGTGAATGTGAGCCTGAGGAAGGCTGAAGTTCTCACACTAACTCAGGACACAGCTTGGAGCTACTGTTTAAACAGTCTACTCACGGTGGGTTGAAAGGAGAAGGAAAAAGAGAACATGCGATGTCTTGGGGAAAGAAAAGTGCAGGCATTAGAAAAAGGAGATGATCCAGGGTTGCAGGATTTTTAAAAAAATCCCCAGCAAACTAAATGTAGGTATTTTAACAGAAAAACTAACGTTTCTTAAAAGCAAATGAGAATTAATGTGGCTTTTAACTTCATGTGTTGGTATTTCGGAGACACACTGGGCCTCAAAATGAGCTGGTGCATCTTGTTTTTTACCAGAACTTCAGACCGCGGTGAGGGTACAGGGTGGCTGGGGAGAAACTGGGGCGATCCTTGTCTCAGGGTATACGGTAATGTAAGAAACTGGTGCACCTTCTTTATTCTCAGAAAACTCAGGATGAGGGGAGGAACTGGCTCCATGCTGAGGAGTCCAGAATCCTTTTGCCCCTGATTTACTCTTTGTCTCTCTTCCATTTTTTTCTCTAAGTGGGGGAGGGAGCTCTGGCCTTTCTCGTCACTTGGTCTGGCTAATGTCATCCCCTTTTGTCCTAACGTGGCATATCTCAGGAGAGGTCACGTTAATGATATGTGAGAATAGTTTCACTGGTTAAGAGAAATGGAGTGACACACTCCTTCCTTATAAATGGGGAAAGGTTATGTATGGGAGCAGAAAGGTTGGAGATAAGCTGTGGGGGTACCAGCTGGGAAAGACGAGCAGGAATTTGTGGAGAGGAGGAAGTTGGAGGTATGTGGCAGAACTACAATGGGCAGGAGGAAAATGTAACAGAGAAGTGAGAGGATAAAAAAATGAAATAATGGTCAGGATAAGGCAGGAAAAACAATGGGGAAGACACATCACAGCTAGGAAAGAATGTAAACTGTGTTAGAAACTGTGTTAGACCCTTTTGCTGACATGCAGACAGTCACGAAAGCATTTCCAGTGAACAATAGATACTACATTCTCGGCACGTATGAGTGAAGACTACTGAGGAGATTAGAAAATAGTCTAAAAAATGTGAAACATTTCCTCCCCTCCTCCTTTTCCCTGCCCTCTTCTCCATTCCCCAAACTCCAGCACAAACAAGAATTCTGGATAGTTTTTATACTTGAAACCAATTTGGTTTCAAGCACAAAATACACCTGAAATGGATTCAGGATTTAGAAAATACTCTCACAGAGGGTGTCCTCAGATGCCACTGACACCACATATAAGTTTACAAGCTCTTGGCACATTGGTATTGCCTCTGTTGGAAGAACTGCTGAATTGTTATTAACTTTATTTTGCAAGTATGTACCTTTATTTGTGCTCGTGAGATCTGTGGCAAAAGAAATGGCAGCTTGCTCTGGGCTTTAAAATCCTTAATGGGATTTCTGAGATAGTTTTCTCTCCTTGTAACTAGGAATGCTGACTGGAAAGTTTGGGGGGTTTGGGGGGAGGGGAGAGAGAAAGAATTTTGCCTGCACAAGAAATTCAGACAATGCTTAGCCAAGATCTGAAACAGAAATGAATTAAGGCTTTTTTTTTACCTGAAGAAAATAAGAAAATATCATGTAACTGATTGCCCCATCAAATAGCAATTCTTTGAAGTTGACTTATTTTGGATTAACACCTCTTCTTGACTGAACTGCAAAAAAAAAAAAAACAACAAAAAAACTGAGTCTTTTGAGAAGGAAATACTTTACCAGTGCCATTTTAGCTGGGATTATCCCTTAAAGGATCGAAACTTGTGATGGTTGATTGCTCATTAGATTTTTGAAAAAGAAGTTTAATTGTGATGCATATAGTGATTAAGGGATGAGGAATCACAGACAAAACCATTTATTTTCTGCCCAGTGTCTGATGGAGTCAAGCAGATCAGAAAACCAGATATTTCTTTGTAAGACTTATTTCTTATTCTGACCAGATGTATTTGGCCTAAACCATGCAACCTTTCTTCATCAGAAGTTCCCCACAAATAATATTTATATTAAAGCTGTGGTAGTTGGTCCTTTCACTCTTCTTTCCCTTCTCCCCACCCTTCTCTCTGTGTTAGGACTTATGGAACAAGCTGGGTTTGTACTCTGGAAACAGATTATTTTCAGCTGCAGGAACCTTAGGGGAAATGGGTGTAAGTATGAACATTGAGGTGTTCAGTTTAAAGGTGAAACAGCTCATCAACCAGGGCTTCATCTTAAATACACACAACATTATTCCTATGTGTATCTCTGGGACGACATGGAAAATGAAGTGCTGTTCACTCAGTTTTTTTTTTTTTGTTTTTTTATTTTGGATCCCATGGTTGAAGGTGTTATATGCAAGTGCAGGTTAGTCAGGAATAGCCGGATTGTTTCTACATCTGTCCTCTTCCTCCTGGTTCCATTTGAGCCACCCCGCCGAGGGAAAGGGAACCAATTCTTCCCCGTCAGTAAAACCCCTGCGAGGAGAGGGGCCACACTGCCACCGCGTGTTCCCTTGCTGGAACGGCACGACCAAGCCTGCTCCCGGTCGCTGCTCCCGGGAAGGCAAAACTTGCAAAGCAGAATTGGAGACTACCCAGGAACGAGTTAACTCCATGCTTAAAAAGCTGAGATCGGTATTTTATTGCCATTTTGTTTGTCATAGGAGATGGAACTGAAGTTCAATCCATCTGTCTTTTGCACCAGGCACTGGTATCCTGTATTTTCTCACAGTAACATATACATTTCTTTCAACCTAGCATTATTTCTGGGAGCAGAGAAACAGAAGATCGTCTATTTTGTCCTGTAGGATAATTAAAATAAAGATTGTTTTCAGAGACACCTAGGGCAAGAGTGCTACTTTTGCATTAGTAAAATGAGTGTGACAGCAGTTCTCTGCCTGACAGAGATGTGGCAATGAAAACAGTAAGAGCGGTGATTGGGACTCTTCAGCAGACCTAGACAGAGTTCAAGGGAGTGCCAAATTGCTTGAGGAAAGAAAACACACACACACACAAGATGACAATGATCCTCACTGGAACATCACAAACCTTCATTCACTTTGATGAGTTGAGTGTGCAACTGCTGGTTTTGGAAATCCAGGCCATAGCCTAGAGCTCACTAAACATCCTGAATTGAGAAATGTGATATTAAAACTGCCATATTGCCATGAGCTTTGTTTTATGTCTCAAGATAGCCAAGGGCTGCAGGAATTCAGGATGGTCCTGAAGCCGCAGATAACAGTGGCATCTCAGGCATACGGCTTTTTTGTTGTGTAGTAGGACAGGACTAACTTGCATCCTGACTTGGGTGATAAAGCAATGTTCATTTCATCAGTCTTGCCTCACTTTGCTTCTTCCTGCAGCTGGAGGTGTTGGTCATCTAGCCCACCTATACCAGGGTGGCAGCTGATGTTGGCCGATGTTGTAGCCCTCAGGTAAAATCCCCGCTTGAGCCACAGATTCTTGAGCAGTTTTGCATGCTGTCACTGCCACACGGAGCTTGATCTGAGGGGAATGGGGTGTTACTGCTAGAGACCTACATTGGGATGCATTCAACCAGGGGATATTTTTGGATGCGATGCCCAGCACAAGTTGTGGGGTTAGATCATACTCTGATACATGTAGTAGAGAGAGCAGTCTCCAAGAGAAAGGGCTGTCTGTGTGTGTGACTGCCCTTGTGTACGATGACATCTGTTCTTCTTTGTGATGCTGTAAAGAGGTTTTGATGCAGTGGAAGAGATAGCAGGAACAGAGAGAATTGAGATAAGGTTTTTAACAGGCCTGACTATGAATCACCTCTGTGGAGATTTCCCAGCGGGGTCCAGGCCTGTTTTACTTGTTAGTGGGCTCCTCTTCGCGCTGCAAGCGGAGGAGAGCCTGGTTGCACAGCTCCATTGGGAAGATATTTTTCTGTGAGCAAGAGTGGAGGAGACAGGGTTAGTCTAGATTTTCCGTCTCTCTACAGATCGTTTGTGTTCGGCAGGACCAGCTGCACACTGTGAACTGGAGGGGGGGCAGCAAGTTCTGGGGGAAGATGGTAAAGCATGTTCTGTCCTAGCCAGTCAATATCTTGTGGATAACATTCCCTTGGCTGATCTCCTCTTACACAGTTTATCACAGCTGGCTTAAGGCTTGCTAGCAAAGCAGGCAAAACTGAGCAGCAGATAAGCATGGGCAAAGTTGGTAATGCTGCATTTAAGCATATAAAGTAACAGCATGGCCTGTCCATGTATTGGACTGTTCGCTGCCTGAGTACCTGCTGCCCTAGGCAATTGCCTGTGCCTAAGGCTTGCTCTCTTGCCCTCATTTCTTTTCTTTCCAGGTCTCTGTGCTCTGTTTTATCCTACCTTTCCTAGTCTCTCTCTTTAGTAATCAAGTGTAGTACTTTAAAAGCGTGATTTTTTTTTCTTTCTTCTTTTTAGGCTCAGAGATGCACATAACCAGTTATTGGAACAAAGGTTGTGCTCTGCATCTGTCAGTGCTTGAGTCATCTGGGCACTGGGGAGACAGCCAGGAAGGATCTAGGAAGACATATTCAAATGGTCTTATCAGATGCTATGCTAAAAAGAGCAACAATGTAATGTGACTTGTTTGCAAGGTTTGGAATGAAAGGAATGAAGCAGAGCTAATTTCAGTAAGCTGCAATCACAGCTTTGAGTAACTCGCTTATTCAGTTGTGTCAGGCATGGTTGTTTTTCCATGCATTAGCATTTTGGTCACTAGTAAAAGAACATGTGGTATATGTAGGTGGAGGTATGAATAGTCTTAAACTGTTGACACAGGAGCACAACACCAGTGTTTATTGGAGTTGTTATTGCATGCAGTATCACCTAGAGGCTCTGAATTTTATCAGGGCCCTTTTTTGTTAGGGGCTGCATGTGAGAGATTTTTGTCTTCACCTTATGGTACAAGTAAACAATACATCCAAATGACTGATGTCTCATCTTTATATACAAGTCAGGGATGGAGGAATGAAATGCTGTTCCTGAAGAAATGTGGTGACCCAGAAATTGAAAATCATTTTTTATTTTTTTGGCTCCTAATTTTGAAATGTATGAGATGTGGTTATTGAGTACAGTGGTAGAGCAACATGTTAAAACACTCTTTTTTCTAGTGTTAGTAGAAAGGTTTTTATTGGTCATATTTCCCCAAGCAAAGCATCTTTTCAGATAAAACTAACATTTTGTGGATTTTTTTTTTAAATAAGAGCTGTCAACACCTCTCCTCCAGGCAAAAATCAAATTATTAGTTTCATTAAAATATCCTAATTTCTTTTCCTATTATATTTAGCGAAGCTGTAGAAAACACGGCTGAAGGGACTCAAGGAGGACATTTACTCATTTCCTGCTGTAAAGTAGGATTAACTATATCTAAAATATCACAGATATGTACCTAATCTGCTTTTAATATGTTATTTAATGCATGATGGGAGGCTATTCCTATATCATACTGTTTTTCCATAACCTGAGGATGCAGACATGAAAGATCTGTTATAACAGACACTAATCCGCATAATGCCAGACTAATGCATCCAAACCGGTCACCATAAGAAAATGACAGAATGCACTAAAACATACAGGAGATTACGTTGGAAGAAAACCAAAGTGTACATGCATATTCATCTTGGGTTGGATCCTTAACTCTTCTTTAGCAGCTTTGTGCACAAAGCAGTCACAAAGCTGGCTGGCCTGTTTCCTTGGGAAAGGAAAATCTCAGATAGGCTCCAGTTGCCAGAATAGTTTATAAGCAATCTGTGTGTAAAACCAGCAGGTCCAGCTGGCCAGCAAGAACTGCTGTTGAGAGCTGCTCTATGAACACAATGATTTCCCAATGGGCTTTTCTTTTTCTTTTTTTTTTTCCTTTCTTTTTTTTTTGCGTAAGTCAGACTGATTAACTTTTTATGAGCACAGTTTTGGTAGTAATTTGCCATGGGTAAGCCAGGTCAGAAAAAGTACAGTCCAACCTGATCCTGGCTCAAAATAAATGCAACCAGTTCTGCAGTATAAATAGCTGCCTTGTTTCCTATACTTTTCGATTTTTATAACTCTTTTTTAGGTTTTATCGTTAGCATAGACAGAGGTGGGTATAATACAATGAAAAATTTCATATTCTAGGCATTTCCAGCACAGTTTAAGGAGTGACATAAGAACAGAAAAATGTCTGTCCTGGATCAGACCAAAGATCTACGTAACCTACCATGCTTGTCATGGTGGCCAACAGTGGATACCTGGTATAAACTCAGCACAAAGGTGGAATAGTACTCCCTTAGTATACTTCTGCAGCTTACAGCAATGGGCAGCTCAGGGAGATCTTTAGTCGGAGGCAGCACCTTTGTGTTTAATTGTCTTTAATGATTTTCCCCCATTAACTTGAATAACGTCTTTTTGCATCACTATTGCCCTTTTGTAATGGGTTATGCAGCTTAATTATAGGGTATGAGAAAATATATCCCCTTTTGTGTTTTTTGAATATGCTAGATGATAATTTCACTTGATGTCATCTATTTTTGGTATTCTGAAAAAAAAGGGAATAAGAGTTTCTTATTCATTCTCTCTGTGCTACTGATTATACAGTTCACTATTATGTTCCTCTGCAATTGGTTTTCCAGGCTGAAAAGTCCTAACCTTTTAATGACTCTTTGCATGCAAATTGTTTCAGACAATAGATCATCTTTATCAGCCTTCACTTTTCTAGCTCAGCTCTATCATTTTTAAGAAAGGATACCAGGACTGCACACAGTATTTGAGGTGCTGAGACAGCTTGGATTTATACAGTGATATATTCATTATTTCCTGTTTTCTTCCTTATTCTGCACTTCATAATTCCTTTATGTTCAGTTAACTTTTTTGACTGCTTCTAAGCTGACATTTTGAAATCAAACACTAGTGCAGAGGATTCTTTGTTTGGCCTTCTTGCTTCCTGCAAGGATGTTGAATATAAACACATTTTAGTTACTATTACAGAGTTAGTCCTTGATAGGAACATTGTGACACAAGCCAAAAATACCACTGGGAAGAGAGTCAAAACCAGACTCTCCCCTTTGAGTTGCATGACTAGCTTATCCATGAAACATTCATGAACAATGTCTAAAAATACCTCAGTGTGACATTTAAATCTACATAAGAGTAATTAAATTCTCCTATTATTATGGTATTTCCAGTCCTGGCAGACTCTCTGAATCTGATTTTGCCCTAGCTTGTCACTATTGTTAACTGTCCTTACCTTGACCTGATGGGTGGTGATGTATATACTTTGCCTTGAGAGTTGCTTTTAAATATTTTGCCTGACACTACTGTATAAGAGCTGAGATTTGCAACTGGACATTCGACCACTGCTGTAGTTTTTGTGGTCTCACAAGGTGTCCATGGTGCTGTAGAATACACATCAGCTTTAACCAGGAAGGTCAAGTGTGTAAACACACACACAAACACATAGTTTTAATCTGTGAAAAAGAGCCATAGGTCAAATGGAACTAAAACAAAATATTCAAGAGAAACATAGTCCTTACCTGCAGAGAGTAAACGATGGAAGAAATCCAAAATTGAATTGCTTGCTTTGTTCCAAAGACTGCAAAATGTTTTACATGTATTCATGAACTAAACTTGACAACGTCGCCAAAACAGAATATTTGGCAACTAGTTCCCTACCTACAACCATCTGCAAAATGAAATGAAACTTTGGGGAATTTTCTACAAACATGCTCTAGCTGTGGCTTGATCAGTATGCTCACGCACTTTTATGTCCTCCTTATTCTTTGCTCCTTTGTCGCATAATAAATTCATGTATATTTATCAGCACCACAACATCTACAATCTGTTAATCCAGGTGCTAGATCTAAACAGTAGAAGTTCTCTGTGCCAGTGGACTGTTCCTTGCTATATGCTATGTCTCTGAAGTTAAGTATAATTTTAATATTAACAGGAGATTGGATGTTGTTGCTTCCTTTGCCAGTTTGTGGAACCTTTTAGATAGATTATATAAATTTATGCAGTCCCATTTTGGTCTCTGTAGTATCCTGTTTCATTTTTAACTTAATGAAAATTGTAGCTATAGGAATTTCCTTCTCTTGTGCACTTTAGATTACTCTGATATACTGTGCCAGCAGCCACTGGATTTCACTCCGTCAACTCCAGACAATAACTGTGAATGGGATATGGGAGCTTTGTAAAGCACTTCCTGAAAATCTGAAGTAATCCAGCCAAATATCTCCCTGATGTGAAGCCACTGGCAGTGATGGAAATACAGCAAGAATGAATATTGCCTTGGCGTCCACTAAATCTGTTTCATTTGGTTTTGGCAGTACGCTTATGCATTTTTTTAAATGCATCAGTCAGTCTCTCCATAATCTGAATCCAGGCTGGCTATTCTTATTCAAGCTGTACTTTTTGTGACATTGATGAAGCTTAATTGATCCCTAGACATGCTGTTGATGATAACTTATTTCCTGCTGCTGCAAAAAGCCCGTATCTCAACAGGCAATTTAAACCGGAATATTTAGCTGAAGAGCAGTCTAAGCAGACAAGGACATTTTTTG
This sequence comes from Gavia stellata, assembly GCF_030936135.1. Lineage (NCBI taxonomy): Eukaryota > Metazoa > Chordata > Aves > Gaviiformes > Gaviidae > Gavia > Gavia stellata. The sequence goes on along the minus strand of NC_082597.1, from coordinate 66,577,500 downwards.
TCTAGATCTTAGCTGGAAGAAGAGACTGCACAAAGTTAAGAGGTGCCTGCCAGTTCCTGGGAATGCAGTGGCCAGTAATTTAACTGGCAAGATCACTGTGGGCATCTTCTGTTACTGACAGGCCTCCTGCCAGCCTCTCTAAAAGCCCTGCTGAAAGTTTTCCTCACTAGACCTGGAGTCACGTGCAGCCAAGAATTGGAATTTCTTCCCCGAACTCTGTTTTTTAATATGGAAAGGACAACAAAGGCTTCCAGTTACTAAATCAATGTTTTGTTTAGAATATAAAATAATAAATCAGGGCATGACAATTATTTACGACATTTTTATAGCTTAAACAGATGAAATACAATAACTGTCCCTCCTGCCCACTCTGATCCTTGCAGGTCTGGTTGTTTCTCCTTGTCCATCTCCTTGAACAAAAAGCATACAGCCTCTTCTAGGTTGCTAAGGAAGCATCTGTCTCAGGGTACCATTTCTACCACTGAAATGGTAGTTCTCACTTCTTCCCTCACACTTTCAGTTAAATGCTTCTGCTTTTTCCTTTGTGTTGGGTGTAGCAGTAGTTTGGCCACAGGGTAAGAAGGCGTACCTTGCTGCTGCTGGAAAACTAGAAATTTCTTTTTTGTTGGGTTAGTTTTCTGTGAGATTGGCAGAAGGAGCAGGATCAAATCTTCTGGCAGTTAGTAGCAGGCAGGTAACTTGATACTGCATGGCTATGAGTCTGCTCCCTCTTGCAGGCTGCCCCTCACTTGTCTTGGGAGCCTCTCAGTCCCTGTTGCCGTTTCATGCCTTTTTCTCCTTTCTCCCGCTCTCCAAAGTATTCAGTATACCTCAGAGTGCAGTAGCCCAGATGAGGCAGACCTTGCCGTCTTGCAAGATGCCAAACATAAGAGAATGCACAGTATTGAAAACAAATTAAGTAGTTTCATCAAAAATATATAGGCATACATATGTGAAATGTATACGTGTAATTGTGTGCATTTTAGACGAAAAAGAAGATGAAAATTAGTGCCTGTGTAGAAACTGCAGACAGTTGGAAAACATGAATGTGCTGCTTTCCTTTAGCTTTCCTCTCACTACTGGGATCCATCACCAACAGCTTGTTTACTCCCTCCTGCCCTGAGTAATTTACCTCCTAATTCTCATTCATAGGGAGAAGTTTGAAAAAAGGCTCTGTCTTCACAGGATATATGCTATATTCCACAGCTCTGAAACAAGATCTTGGCAATATTTCAGATCAAGAAAGTTGAATACTGTTTATATAGATCTCTGGTGCTGGATCAACTTTCTAAGATTGTTTTTTTCTCTGCTTCCTCTCCTACCCCATTGTGCAAGCTGCCCTGAGCTTTTTGAACTACAGTTCAGTGCTGGGCTGTGTTCTGATATGAAGCATGGCAGTATGTTAGTAATGGGTGATGTGATTCTTCTTTTTTGTGTATGCACAGACAAGCACAGACTAATGCTCTCATTCTTCCATCCAGGGGAGTTCACTGGAGAGGAAGAAACTCTGGATTTCTTGTCTACTCATAGCTATGGAACAGGACTGCAAATAGCTTTCCAGAGACGTCGAGGTTTTAATCAGTTGCAATTCCACATGGACGAAAGACCAAAGAACAAATAATTTATGAGGTGAAGAGCATAGATTTATGCATTCATTGGTTATCTGTGGGACCAAGGAATGCATGTTTTATCCAAACCAGCGTAGAAGTTTAACCCTTTTTTATTAACATATTCCCAAAACCATTGCAGTATAGAGCTCATTGTTATATCTTCTCATGGATTGCTGTTTGCACTGGGGGTGGGGGACAAAAATGTCTTGGGTTGCTGCCTGGTGTCCTGATAATTTGATAGGGAATTTGGCCACAGAATAACATGGCTGCACAGTATAATGTTTAGCTTTGTGTGGCCACACTTCCTTCCTCTAAAAGCCAAGGTGCAAGGAGGGGGAGTGAAAAGGTGGGACTACTCTGCGTTGCATCCTTGTACGAGCTGGGATTTGCCCAGGGCATAGCCTGTGTCCACCTCATGATGGACTCTGGAGTACATCAGTTCAGAAATGGCCACAATAAGTCAGTCCAGCACACAGGGCAGTGAAAAGCTGTATGACAGCTCCAAGCTTGCCCGTTAGAAAATTGAGAGAATAGAAATCTCTAGGAGATCTCCTACTTCACTTTGCCTAAAGTCACACAGGCTTTGAATTCTGAGCTCCAGTCCAGGGCTTTAACCCTTCTGCCAGCAAGTCGCTTGTTCTAATTATGAATGTCCTTGATTCTTTGAGCCATTTCTGTTGTATTTATCATCAAATGGCTCCTTATCTTGTAGCAATAATGCTGTTCAGCTAGGGAAGAGAATCTTCTATCCCTATTTTTGGCTCTTCCAGAAGGAGAAGTACTTAAGAAGATAAATAGTATCTTCTATTTTGTAGAGGATAACTGTATGTATTATCACAGGCTTCAGTGTGAAATAAATGTGATTAAAAATAAGAAAGAATCTATGCATCAAACACTGAGTATTTTGCTTAAACACAACTACAATTGTCAAACAGAAGGTCTTGTCTGTGTTCTTTTTCAAAAACTGGTTTATAATTGCTGACATTATTTCTTGGTGATTACTGTACATGGAAGAAAAGTGTGACTGCACTTGTCAGACACTTTTCCTACATAGTGATATTGCTTTTCAGAAATTATACAACCTTGTAGCCTAGTGAGAAGTAAATTAAAAAGCACTGAGATTTATTCCCTGAATTGTATCTCCAGTTAAAGTTACAATTGCTCAAAGTATTGTTTATTTTTCTTTTAGAAAAAGGCTACTTAGAATATGGCTAATGACATTTTTGATAGAGTTATAAGAAAATGTGCTTACATAATACTTGACTTCAAAATCACATGGAAACATTGTAATAAAGTTCTGTGAGACTCGCTATACACTTTAGTCATTATATTTCTTTATATGCAGATTAGAGACCTTATTCTCCTTTGCCACTTATATATAATTCCACTCAGGCATTTAGAGCTGCACTGCTATAATACTGTTGTCAAAAGAAACAGCAGCAACATGCGAGTGGAGACTGAATACCTGGTGAAATTTCTGCTGATGACAAAGTAGAATTCTTCTGGAGGGACACCAGCAGAAACAATCATCAGACATGGCAGAAAGAGAAGACCTGACTCATGGTCAGCACTGCGTATTCTTTATATCAACAGCAGCTGTCATGCTCTTGATGAGATGGAAGAGGACCAGATTGAGAAGAGCACAGCTGAGGGTTAAAAGTCATCACCAAAAGATCAGTCAATAGGAATTTATTGCTTTGTTGTGAGAGTATGTTGTGAGGAGTCCAGCTGAAGTAAATGCGTTACAGGGCTACCAGAAAAAAGTAAGAGCCAAGGTAAGTGCAAGGGATAGCTTTCAAACTACTGGGTGGAATCCACGTGGAAATAGCTGATCGGAACAAAGAAAGGTTCTGTATATTTAAGGATATGTTAGGGGATGCCCACTGAGAACAAAAGACGAGCTATTGAGGTAGTCCTCAGAAAGGAAGAAGAAAAAAGATAGCATCATTGGCACTATCCGTGATGGTCAGGGTTCGAGGGATTTTGCAGTTCCATATGTTCTCGAAAGGGACAATTTTACTTTGATGTCCTCTTTTTAGCTGAGAAGCATGTCAGCTTCTTGACTTCAAACAGGCAGTGTTTGTTAGGCAGGACCAAAGACCGGGAGGTAAGGAGAAGAGGAGCTATGGCTTACCTTGAGCAAGGTGGAATCTGCTTCCACCTTATAGGCGGGTGAAGAGTGACATTTTCTCTTCTCATCAAGAGGAAAGAAGCTAGGAAAGAAAGAAGAAAGAATAATAAAAAGAGATGGAAAGAAGCATTAGCTTTTATTCATGCTGAAAATAGAGCCTTCATGTACTGTGTAATAATAGCAAGAAAATATTTGAACTTGGGGTTGAGTCAATCTGCTCCAAACTTTAATGAACTTTGAATTGTGCCTCTGAATTGTTAGTGCCTCTTTAATGAAAAAAAAAGATTGGAAATATAGGCAAGTTTCATGTTACAATAAGCATAGTAATGAGACTATAAATATACTATACTGTTGTAATAAACATAAATCTGAAAATGTAAAATAAGTTTCTGAAAGCAGAAATGTTTTGCAATATCATAAAATGTCTCATTAAAATTTTGGATACTTTATTTTCAGATTCCTACTTCTATAATTTTTTAATGAGACAAACAATAAAGAAAAATGACAATTTCTGGTTGTTACACAGGCCGCTAAAAGTTTAAGGAAGTTATTGTATATAAGAAAGAATGAAGGGTGAGTTGAAGCTATCACACTATAAACTGAAATGGAAATTCATAAATTACCAATGAATTTGCATGTTTCATATCCACCTTATTATATTCTCCAGAAACAGAAACATTGTGGGGTCTTCTCTCCTGCTGAGACCAAATTGATACAGACACAATTTCCACAAGGAATTGCAGGTTCACATGTTGATATACGCTATGGGGTTGAGGCCTGAAGAACATATAGATTGCAGTATCCTTTCAGTATGACATGGACGTAAAAAAAGACATTTACACTCAGAGATATTGTAAGCCATCCAGGTGCTTACAGCTCTAGAAAGGGATTTTTGCATAAGCGCAACACTTCAGGAGAAACAAGCATAAAATATGATGGCTATTAAGTAATGAGTGGGTAGTGTGACCTGGAGGCCACTGAAGGTGGAAAGATTGCTGCATGATTTATTTTAAGCAGCAATGCCATCTTTTTTTTTTACATTGAAGTAGCAGTGGTAAGTCATGGCTGAAATAAAGACATTTCCTGCATGTCAAACAAAATGATGGATTGAAAGATGTGAACTTCAACTATGACCATCAGGAGAGCTTTTAGCTTTAAATTTAGCCTCCATGAGATGCATCTGAGATGAGGTAATCATGAATGGTTTAAAAATCTCTCACAAAGGTTGATGGCTTCTACAGAGAAAAATGAAAGGGTCAGTTTGGTCATTCATCTGTGAGAGATGCTTCAGTTCACAGAAATTACCTGTACTGTGTCAGAGGCAAGCTAAATTGAGCTAAGTCAATGGTACCTTTCAAGATTGAAAGGTACCATCTTGCTTGAAATATTGATGGGAAATATGGAAACCCCCAATTCAAGTATTTGAATAAATCCTTAAAAATAATCTTCACGTAGGCTTCTATTTGATGCAAGTAAAGAAGATGTAAGAATATATAGAAATTAGCAACATTATGATTACCGAGTAACTGCTTGTGTTACAGTGCTGGAGGCAAGCTAATGTGATAGCAAGATAGAGGATGGGGAGGTCAGCATTCATTCTTTCTTTAAATCAGTTTAGGTTAGGAGTCACTGAAGTAAAAATGAAACTATAGTCCTTGAAATCAGAGGAACTACTGGGTTATTGTCAAGCACATTTAAGGAGAACCAGGCTAAGCCATAGCACAGAGATTTCAAACCTGTGCTAGTAGTGTTATACACACAGTTTTTCCTCAGGACTTTCTGGTCTGTTGCTCTTGGTTCTTCCTGTGTTGTCGCACAGTGCCTGTGTGATTTTTCCCACTCTTTCAGTTCTTTATGAAACATGGGATTTCTTCTCTGGGAGCTGTTGACTAGCTAGCTTTTATCAGATTTTACCCCTCTCCAGTCTGTACAAAGTCTACAACAGGATGGCATTCCCCTGAACTTCCCAGGGGCAACGCAGGGAAGCAAGTTCTTGCAGGCTGTCGAGCATTTAATTCTCTGCTTTGTGTGTACAATGTGAGTCACAAGAATATCGCATAGTTTGCATGTGACTTCCATCTTTGCAGGTCCGTATTAAACCACAAGGCTAGAATGCAATGATTTTGGTGGTTTTATTTGGAAAGAAGATGACCGGCAGGGATGAGAAGCTCCAAAGGGAGCAGCAGAGCAACTGAGACTGTGAGGAGCGGCTGGTTGGGCACATGTGCTAGTGTTTATTAGCCGTGCATGTACCATCTGCTGAAGACCAGTCACGCTGAGTGGAAAAGATGTGAGAGCAGCACTGCGGCTGGCCTCGATGGCTCAGCTGAAAGGAAGAGAGCGACAATCAGGGTGGAAGTGCAGAGGGAGAGGAGGAGGAGGCAACCCGGCTCTGGGAACACAAAAATACTTGTCAGCTTCTGGTGTTTTTTTTTTCTGACTTTGTTACTGAAGACTAATTGCTGAAATAAGGCAAGAGCACACACAATATTAGGACTGGAGACAATGCTCACTGGATTTTGCTTCTCCCCTTTCTTGAGACTTTTCTGTGAAACTGTCAGAGGAAAGAGGACCTGAAATCACTACATCTAATCACAAGAGACAGTTAATATCATTAAAAGGTCCTTTGCCTTGGGAATTAGTACCTGGTATAAAAGTTCTCAAATCATTGACAGGCAATGTAAATTAGAGCTTGCAGCTTAAATTAAAAGAACTACAGGAAAAGAACACCAAGGTTATAAATGCAAGGATTTTGAGTTAAGGAAATGTCAGAACTAAGACGCACATAGAATATGTACAGTTCTAGCCTGGCCAACACAATTCTGGTAATAAATAACTTAAAGGAAAATTCAGAATGGGAAGGGTCAGAGTAAGCTATTAAGGGCAGAGGTACTTTTCAGCTGTAAGAGACAAGAGAGCAAGCAATGGAAGGAGAAACAGCATAGCACAGTGAATGGCTTTTCCAAAATATTGCAAAATGACTCATCTGTTGCTAAATGCCTGTTGATATAATAAGAACTTTCAATTTTGATCAAAACATACAATTGAAGGAACCTTATATGAACCTGTCTGCATTAAGCTGAATTTTCAAAATTACTCAAATGAAGGATTGTCCAATCTCAGTAATAAACTCCAGCTTCTTTAAAAAATAAGACTTTAATGCTGTGACATAAATCTTGCATTTTTATTCCCCAAATAAAACTGGAGAGATGGAAAAGAAACTACAATATGAAGGAATTCTAATTGAAGAATTAATATGGCTTTGCCAAAAAATGTTGAGTATGAACGCTCTGTGTATATTTTCCATGTCACCTGGAGATAACTGAGTGCCCAAGGGGCTGTTCTCAATATCTACCTCAGCCATCAACTGGAAAGTATAAATCACAAAACTGATTTTATTCCTATGGACAATAACTGACCTGTAGTATTTCTTTGTAATCTCACAACATTTATAATTTATATAATTTATATAAAATGGAGACACAATTCTGTATTCTTACATGTGTGAGATCTTAAAGAAACTATTTCAAAACAGTGTGCATAAAAAATCTCAATATTTTATGCAGCATTTACTAGGAGCAGTGCTAAAAGGAGGTAATTTTATTATATTCTTTTGGTCTTAATGCATGCTAGCAGCATTCTTAAAACAACTCTTTCATTTTGCTGTTCTACGTAGTTCTGCTTTGGCTGGATAGTAATATTTGCTGAAATAACACTTCTTATCTCCAGCCATTCTTCTGTTGTCATCTATGCTTTCATGTTCTGATTTGTAGTGCTTTAGACTATCTTCTGCCTGATGCCTGCTTTAGCTGATTTTTCAGTAGTGTAGCCCACAGTAACATCAGGACTGTCTGAAGGAGTGTTAATATTTTTTGCAAATAAAGAGGGAGGGCAGGGTACTTTAATTACTTGTCAATAGAGAAGCCATCAACATATTTCATTTCTGAAGATTCATAGGGCTTAAAACATTGATTACTTAGGACTTTTGATATCAAACAATCGATTGCTTGCTTGCTCTTCCAACAACATGTCCTATCATTTTGAATAATAGTTGAATCCAATAGTTTTTTTAAAGACAGCAAGAGAAATGCATTATCTCTCTTCCCAATTAATTTTGCTTGTAAAGGCATAGCAAGATGGCTCTTCATGGGGAATGAACTAAAAAATTAAGGGACTGCTGCAGCCCACTTTTTTTTTAAAAAAAAAACAGTTGCTTTGAATATGAACAGTGGTGCATACTCTGTTAAGGCATTTATGCTCGTAAAATAGGGAATGTTTTTCGTCCCAGTGCTGAGTCACATACCTAAGTGATGAGCATAAAGAAACTTGAGAAGGAAGAAAAGCAGATATCTTGTAATGTTAGGCTCTTCCTACTGTATACTGGTTTTCAGTGGAATTAACTTTAAATCTCATTTCCTAGGTTAAATTAGGTCTTTCTGAAGCCTTCTTCATATTATTTCTTGTTTTAATTTATTGTTCTAGGTGTTTCAAACCTACACAGGAAAATTTCTTTGAGAAAGCTAAATTGTGCGTATTAAAAAACAAACCAAGGCATGACACTGATTTAAACACCAGTTTAATCTCATGCTCAAAGATTATTAAACTATCATCTGACAATCACAGATATGCTAATTGCCCTGCAGCTGACAAATAAAAAGGCATTTTACAAGTATTATGTGGGATGTACAAGCTAATTTCAATTCATACGTTGCCTAGTTATAATTTTTAATTGTGTTCAGAATTGTTTAATTAACTTCATAATTGTCAAGTAGAAAGAAGTGAAGCATACAATCCAAAATCAGGCCAATGAAAATTCTCAATTAGCTGTAGCAGACTTTGGCTCACATGTGTACTGCTATGGTTGTCAACAAAACTGTAGTTAAATAGTAAAAGATTAAAATTAGAAGGAGCTCAAGGGAGGATCCTGGAGGAGCCTGCGGGGAGAGGGAGATGATGTTGAGATTGGCAGGTGGATAACTGATGTCACTAAACTTGCAAATGCTTACATCAAAAATATAATTCAACGTGTCATATAGAAAAAAACCCAATGTACTCCTAAGCAAAGGAAAACAGCTTTTCAGGTGAATGCTGGTCTGAATAGTGAACATGGCCCAGAAAGTGCTCTGGAAGAAGTGGTATATGGTCAAGGGTCATGATCCCTCTATACCACCCTTTCTAGTCTTCTCCTTTTCCATGAAAGGTTTGAGATCAGTTAAATATTGCCATGTGCTATCCAAGGGTATGGTGAAAAAAGATAAAAAACAGTTAGGAAAGGAGGTACAGATATTGTTGAGGTTCAAAAGTCAGTGACAGGTCTTCTACCATAGGCTTCCAGAAAAGGATACTACAGAAGCTGCATCTTATATCTGGGGCAAAACAAGGAGATGGCCAAGGCTGAGGAAAGGCCTTTCACTTTTGTTGTTACAGATGCTGACCCAGGATTTGGAGATCTGTTCATTCATGTGTCCTCTAAGCTGTGGTAACTTCCATGAGGCAAGAGAAGGGGGAAATCAAAACTGTCTAGGACTGACAATTTAAGGATTTTATACTATCTGTTCAAATCCCAGAGCTAGCCTCTCAGGGACTGGAATTTATTGCTCTGTTGGATTAGGCTGTTTGTGTAAGATAAGATGAGGCCATGAAGCCAATTTTTAATTGACCAGGGTAATTTTCACAAATCATTGTAAGTGACCTTTATTCTCAGCCTCAGCAGAGACCAAAAATGCAGTGGACCATCACAGCTTTATTTACACTCTTTTGTTTGCAACCTAAATCCTCTAAACCTCAGTTAAGGCAGATGATAAAATTGTAATGTTGGACTATCTTACACTTCAGTTCCGTCTGCCACACCATTTCTGTGATAAAGCAGGGGTCCTGATCTTAAAAGCACCTAATTGTGCCACTGTCATGAGTAATTAAAAAAATTCAAAATATAAAATTTCAATGATAAAATAAATCCACCTTCATGTTGCCTCAATGTATTAGCTAATACCAGGAGTGATACATTTTCTCAAATGCACTTATCCTCACCTGAGTAAGAAGAACAGAGCTGAATAAATCTCCCTGGAGTTCAAAAGTACAACTTGCAAACTGGTCTAGCATTCATTTGTAAGCAAATGAAGTACAGACCGGACAGATGTTTTCCCTTTCATTTTATCAAGCCTTCCTTTGGTTTGTGCCAACTCAGTATGAATATGGTCTTTTGGCATATTCTTTAACTACTTCTGTTCTTCTTTTCACTGTGGACTTTATTTTCCAAGAGTGACCTACTGTTCGAGCACAAGTAACTGTCTGCTCCATCAACAAGATGCAGACTAATAGAAAGTAAGGGGAAAAGGATCCCTGGGTTGGTCATCCTCACACCACACTGCTCCAGCTGGGAGCACTGAGAGTGGGGCATCCCCACTCTGCCCACTTGGAAGTGCTGGTTTGAGATGTCCATGGGGCAGCAGAAATACCTGCTTCAGTCCTCGACAGAAGGAAAATCCCCCAGCTGAGCGCATAATAGTATTGGAAGGTGCTCACAGAGGAATATGGCTTGCATGGGTGTGTTTATGTACAGGCAATGCTTCCACGTGTGGCCAGAGCTGAGGAGACTTTACAGTGATGCCAGAGCTCAGGTGAGACAGCAATGTGGCAAAGGCATGTAGGTGTTGCACGCTTTGCCAGAACATCCTTTATACTAAAGTAATAGGCTGAGACTGCCCCCAAGTCATAACCTTTGGCACCAGGAAAGGAGCATGGGGGCCAAAATAGGCTTCCACAATGCAGGTTGCCACATACAGCTGGGAGGGACTTCACTTTGGTGTCCTTTCTCAACTGGGCAGCAAGGAGTGGAAAATGTCTGTGTGGCACCCACCCTGCCTTGAGCACAGCTGAGGGTCTGGAAGCCAAGACACACTGGCAAAGAGCAACCTTCCTGCTCCAGCCCCAAATGCAGTGAAATCCTCCCCACCCACTCTGGATGGGTGGGGAAAAGGTGGCATCACAGATCCTGTTGGTTTTCGCTGAGCCTGTGCCAAGAGCCTCTGACAGAGACCTTGACACTGCCACTTTTATCACTCAGTGGTATCTCAGTGATATCCAGTGAAAGAATACTGTGAGGGCGATCGTCCACTGGAACAGGTTGCCCAGATATGTTGTGGGGCTCCCATCCTTGGAGATATGCAAAACCTGGCTCAACACAGCCCTGAGTAACCTGCTCTAGCTGACCTTGCTCTGAGCAGAGGGTTGGACTAGGTGATCTCCCGAGGTCCCTTCCAACCCCAACTATTCTGTGAGTCTGTGATTCTGACAGTCCAGGTAGCTGCATGCCCAAAACAAATTCCAAAATGCAATAGAAATAATATTGTCTAATCTCAAGATCTAATTTGCCTGCAATTTAATTTCTGACCCACCTGTTCAAGACATGAGCAAATGCATATAGAAATTATAATGGAAAAAAGTTATGCCTGTAACACAAATCATATATCACAAACACTTTTATCCTTGCAGAAACACAATTAAATATAGATATTTTAAGAGAAAATAGACTAATGTAAGTACCTAAGAGCAGAAAAGAAGGTGTTATCAGGTGATTTTGATGCAATGCCATTCTTGATTATGTTTATTAAGTTTTGTTTACTAAACTGGTCTACCTATTTTCTTCTCACCTAATTAAAATTAATTACAAGAGGAGTAATCATGCTTGCAGTCAGACCTGCTACACTGAGCAGATTATTTACTTGAGCTCTACTTTTACATCTGCGTCTGATTTTGCAGTATTGGATTTTAATATGTGGATGCTCATCTTCATTCTTGTATACTTTCTAAAATGAAATTACTTATGTTGTGTGTAATTACTGAGATTTTCAAAAGCCATTTTGATCAAGAGCGAAATAATTTGCCACTTTACCATGGCAAGATGGAATTTAAGTTGGGGAGCTAGCTGTACTGCAAATAGACACTTAGTTTATGTTACTGTCCTTTCTCAGAATAGTATTAGAATAATCATTTTATGAACATGTATTTGTACCATTGGCTTATGCTGGACACATACAGAAATATATGTTCAGTTGAGAAATAGGACATATATCATTTGAAGACGGTACAAGCATACTGAAATCAGCAGGCACGGGTTCAGTATCTTTCACATAAGGAAATTGTTCTTTCATACTAATACAACTGTTTATATCTATTTATAAATGCATATTATATATTACATTAAAAATATTAACTGTTTAAAAATATGGTTTGGTTTGGTTTACCTAAATGAAACAGGTTCAGCACTTTATCTGGAAGATAAAAATAGGTGTTTCTATCTCAGTAAAATACAAATTTTCATCTTACGATCAGAGATGATATATAGAAATTTAAAGCTCTAAAGAATTGTAAAAAAATCTGCTAATATACACATCAACCTCAACCTGCAATATGAGACTGACATCAAAGTTGATGTCTAAGTGGATGGAGTTGTGTTTTTAAAAATTGTTCTAGTGAAAAGGAAAAGAACAACGGAAGTGTTGGATCAGCTGATGAGGGGCTAGCAGCACAGCAGTGCTCAGGGGAAGAACAGAGCTGAAGCTACCATTCTCTCCCCATACATTTCTCGTTCATTCTAGTTAAGAGACAATACATACACTATGATTACTTTATTAAGAAGTAAAACAATAATTTAAAGAACAAATTGGCCAGTGTCTACTGTGCACCAGTGATGAAATCAATGGAACATAGGCACTGAGAACAGAAACCGAACTTTATTATCCAGGGGGGGTATTGGCTTTACAAACCAATAACACCAAAATAGGACTAACCTATTCAGAAACAGCAATTGGCCTGAGAATGGAAGCAAATAATCAACTTTCAAAAGCAAGATCCAGCGTAGTATATTTATTTCAAATTGCTAAACCAATTCTTTATGAGAGTTCTGTAACCGAAATACCCATTGTTTGCAATTACTTATAAATTATATTCCTGCAAGCCCAATAGATATGCATGCTAAAATTGAAGGAGTGTTTTACTTATCCTCATTGTGGTAGGATAAAATGCACAGCAATTTGCTCATGTAAGCTGAAATAGGTTATTAAAACTTGAAACAATATAATGGATGTACCATATTGTTTATTTGGGGTTTTTGGTATATTTTAATATCTAGGTAATGTTGCAATGCAACATAAAAAAATCTAACAAGACTAATCAAAAACTCAGGCAAATATTTCTCCTTGATTGAATTTTCTGATTGTCTTATACAAACAGAACACACTAGGTTCTTTAAAAATGTGATGCATAGCAAGAAATGGAGCATTGGAAATGTAGCAATGATAGTGCATATATACCATTCTTTAAAAAGGACCCAAAAGCTAAATGTAATTAAAAATGCAGAATTGTTTTAAAATTTCTTTAGTGGTATTAAATCAACACCATTTTCTTTTCTTGGATGAATGTCCTACTGCCCTAAGGATGGTCCAAGCATTTTTAAAGCATGTGAGGGTAAAAGGAGAAAATTAAGAGAGAGACTATGTTGAATAAGCATTTTAATCTATAGAATTTTGATAATAAGTTGGAATATCATGCTTGAGGTGTATACCTAAGAACTACTACTTATTTGGTATTTAAGTAAGAGGCTTGTGTTCCTTTCCCTGTGAAAAAATGGGAAAATATTAACTAAAGTCAGCATCATACATTTGCAAATCTTTTTTGCAGATCTCCAAATACACAAAGTCTATTTGTTTGCTTTTTGTAAACACGAAAGAAGAACAAAGAGAGGATGCCATCAATGGAGCCTTCTGATTTATTCTTCTTAAGCTATTTGGCTTCATAGCTGTTGACTGGTACTCTTCTCAAATGGAAAATATTCTGAACGGGAAATTCCTGCATCACTCTGTTTTTTCATGAGTTTCTTCAAATCGGCTTGACCTTCTCTTAGAAAATTTGAAAACACCATCCTTTAGTAAGGTTTCTAGACCAATCTTTTCAAATAAAGGGAGAAATTTCATCTCTGAGGAAATAAATTCAGCAAGGGATTCTGCTGAGATTTCACTGAGAGTTTAAAGCCCAGATTTTTTACTCTCAAAGATTTTGATAATAGCTTTTTGTCTAACTATCTATCCTATTGTCTTGATTGCCTCAAAAACATAACTACCTTATAACTAAATAAAGCATGGCTTACTTCTGTAGGGGATTTTGAATGTGCAAGTGAAAAGTTATGGAGACCTCACATTCCACAGGAGGGAGCCTCTCTCCCACTGAGCTTGAAGCAGGATGTTAGTATAGGATCTTTTTCTCTTTTGAAATCTGTATAAAAAGGCAGTGCCCTGTACAGAAAGTTAGAGCATGTTGGAGTAACTTCGACAAAAAAATAATCCCCCATTTTTAATTATAAATGGAACTTCGGGATAAACAAAATTTATGCCATTGAAATATTTGACATATTTATAACAAAACACTCAAGTAATTTTCAAAGATACCATCCAAATTTTAATCTTCCTGTCAATTTTGCACAAAAAACTGTTTTGTTTTTTTTCATAAACTAATAGTTTGATAAGAAGTTGCAATAGGTTTAAAACACACATTTTCAGAAACAAGAAGCTGTTTCAGAACCATGCAAAACAGAAGGGACTTCAAAATTCTTCATACATGGCTTTTATAGAATAATTTTTACATTCATTAACCAGCCTTGCTGAAAAGGGTAGATTTTTAATTGTACACATTAAAGTAGTACTGTCTGAGCTAAGCATTATACAAGCACACAGGATGTGTTTATTATACTGGTGGAGATTGTGGCAGCCCTGGAAAGCTCATGTGCATTTGGAAGGATGAACCTAAATGGACTTCTTGTCCTGCAGGCTGTTCTGAAGCAGGAAATTAAACTTACAAAGGAGGGAGCTTAACTAGTTAGGGCACTCAGAAAACAGGGAGAAGATTAAATTAAATCTTAATAAAGACGGGTGGCAGCAGCGTCCCCACCAAACTACAAGCTGTGCTCAGTTCTTCCCACAGGACAGGACACTAGACTTCAGATGGCTCGTTCTGGCAATGCCGATGCAGGCACTTCATTTCCAGTGCAGAGGCCTTTATTTGAACATTCTCCAATGATTCACATTTCCTTCTCTAACAAACCTCTAGAGAGGTTTGAATGCAGCAAACGTATTTTGGATCACCCCTTGGGCATGCTTCAGGACTCTGAGAGACTTGTGGGTTTTTAAGAGTAGATTGAACTGCTGTTGTCCCCAGTTGTTTCCCCCTTTCTTTTTTACATATTGCAGCTCCTGGGACCTGCTATGTGCTTGCAGGTGATCTCAGCACAGCCACCTGTGCAGCACGGTAAATAGGATTCATATCCCCACCTGGTACCCACCTGAATGAGTCCTTGGCTGTATAAGAAGGTATTTGTGAAAGAAATAGCAATCTCTGATTGTGCAATTTTTTGCTGATCACAAATGCAAGTTCATGAACACCATCACTGACCACAGTGGCCATGTGCACGATGGCCTCATCTTCTGCAACACTGAACAGTTTAAGCACAGCCAAGAAACAACATCTTTCCTCCAGCTGACAGGAACATCAGTGTCATCATGCTAATCCAAACAGTGAGGCATGCTACATATTCCCTACTGTCCCAAGTCACACACCTTACCAGAGTAATTATGGATTACTGGGTGACCTAGCTGGATACTGCCTTTCTGGCAGGTAGTGGTGGCATAATGTGATGTTGAGTTAACTGCAAAATGTCCTTCCTTAAGGGATTGACTTGATACCAGTATTCAAATGCAGTCTGGATAATTACAGCTTGCTGAGTCTTCCTGAAACTCTGAGGAGCCATCAGGGAGCTGATCCACTTAAGCAGGTGTAACAGTATGGAGATCAACGAGACCATGTTTTTGTATCCTGAGACAGACACAGACCATGGGCTCAGCTCAAGTGAAGAAAGGGTGGTCTGGAAGCCTTCTGTTCCTGTAGAACATGAACGCTGTGTCTGTCTCATCAATATGCCCAAATATTTGTGCCAGCATGGCCACAAACATCTTCGTCAGCTGCATAAAGTACTGCCTTGACTGCCCCATTTCTTAGTAGTCTGGTCTTTTCCTCTGTCTGCTGGGACTTTAACTGATAGCACCACCAAAACAGACTGAGACCAATGCCAAAACCATTCCCAAAGCAGTCCTTTTATAGCTGCTTTTCACACAGTTATGGCCTCTCTGTGGCATGGCCTGTCTTAACCTGAGATCCTGTTCTTGCCAGAACTATCTATGTTCCTCAAGAAATTCTTCTCAGCACCTGGTGCAATGCTATGCAACTCTGTTCCCACCAGGAGCACTGGACTCTAGGTCTCCTCAGGTGTTCCCACAGAACGAAAAAGGCAACTTTCTCAGGGCTTCTTAGCACATGCAGACACTATGCAATGCAAAAGAAGTCTACGTGACTAAAGATATCTGCATCTCAAGGTCTCAAGCTGCTTTGATTTAAAAGTCTTGTCATCTCAATCTTTGTAGATTTATTATATGTGAAATCTTACAGAGGGGTAATGACATGAGCTTTTTGCATAATCTGGGTATTCTCAGTGCTAAGTGAATCCTCACAGTAGCAGAAGTGTTGGCCAAAATGCAAAGGGTTGTTTTTTTCACATGATGAGGCAGCAAAAAACATTTGGGAGGGTAAGTCCTTATTATTGCTATTGTTACTCTACTACTACTATCAATATTAATAATATTATCATTACAACAACAATTATTATTTTAGTAACAACCATAACAAAAGCAATAGTAAGACTTTGGAAAATATGTGTTTTTTGTTTCCTTTGAAAGGATATTTCCCAGGAAAAAATTAATCAAAAAGGAAATGTCTCTCAGAACCTATGAACAGGTTGAAAAATGCTTTTTGTGATGATAATCCCATCGTAACTTTAACTCTTGCAGACTCAAAATACTTACTGTTTTATATTATGCACACAAATACCATACATAGAAGTATGATACTTTGGAAACTTTACACACTTACAGAATTCTGTGGACTTTAATGGGGTCACAGTTCCTTTCCTGTTGAAATGCACTAACACAAAATAATCCTTAAAGGGATTATTTAAAATGTCTCACTGGAGCAGGAAGCCCTAAGGGAGAAAATCTAATACCTGATAAATGATAAGTGAAATGTCACATTATTTTGTGGGCATTTTTAAATTATTTTTTTTTAATTCCAGTAAACTTTGGGATACACACACCAAAATAATCTAAATTGTTCCAAATGTTTTGGCTGGATGGTATGGCGGATTGTGGAGACCCTGTTCTATGTGACAGTACACAACACCTCAAAATGGAAGCTGTGGGACAGAGACAAGGGTGGAGCCATCACAGGGCAAAAACTGGAGAATATGAAGATGCTTATGAGTTATCTTTAGAAAGGCCTCAGTTAATACATGAATACAGACTTAAGTCCACTGCTGTACTAATGAAGGCAATGCGATTGTTCCCAGATCTAGCTTGGACATCCTCAGCTCCAAGCATGAATGAAACAGGAGCACCACAACTTGTCTCTGTCTCACTCTGACATGGTTAGCTCATTTTTAGAGAGATCTGTGCTGTGAGTTTGAGCTGAAATACCTGTTGTGTAAGAGCCTGTGAGTTGCTGTGGAACTCACAGCTACTTCCCGGCATTCCCTACAGAATATGGAGTGGATGGCTTTTGTCCCCAGAGCACTCAGATTTCCCCAAGAATGAAGCAGATCTCCACCTTAACAAGGAACAATCTGGTAAAAACTCTGTCTGAGAACCTTTCTCCTCTGCATTTTTAGCAGACGTTATCTCTGCATCAAGGATGGGGAGAAAGTAGTTCAAAGAAGTCAAGTGCCCTGGCAGAGATTGTAAGGAAGATCCGTGGTGGAATGTGGATGATCACACACATTCCTGTAAGCTGTTTCAGCCGAAGTCTCTATCTCACAAGTCTTTTAAAGATTTAATAAGGTCTTTCAGAAGCCATCTAAATATTGAAAGTGAAAGAGATGCTGCTGCATATTTTATGAGGTATTTTTCAACTACAGCAATAAAATTTTAAATGCTATTTCATCTTTTTTTTCCTAGAACCACTGACACAATAATTGTTTTACAGCAATCTTAGACTCAGGATCCATTTAATAATGTGGGGAAGAGAATATAACATACAACGGAGGCAGCAACCAAATAGTGCTTGTTTCTCGTTGGAAATTTCCCAGGAGGGCCATGTGTAGAAGAAGGGTTTTAACCCTTTATATTTTTGCATGTTACTCCAGTCAGAAATTTAACAATATATATGCTTAAAACATATATATTAGACAATAATATCTCAGCACACCCTAAGATCTGTTACTTTTACTGTTCTATTGTTTCCTTTTCATTCTTTAAAGATTGGATCAAATAGAAATATTTTAGCCAAGTGCTCCTACCTTTCTCAGTTGAAAATAATGGTAAGAGATACGTCAAAACAGCAGTTCTTTTTTTTCAGGGGAAAACCTAATGGACAGAGTTTTGCAGAATACAAATAACTCTGATTAAGTCATCTCTTTCTCTAACTCCATTTAATATCATCAAGTATTCCTGCTCTCGTCTCCTTACCTCTTCAGTTTCATTCTGCAAAATAACCTCCCACACTTCCTTAACAATAAAGACTGAGCAAAGCTTTTCCATAACCTTCTGTTCTTACCTAAGCTCAAATTTGTTATGTTTATAGCAAACTAAGTATTTGAATGAGACAGTTTGTTTTATAGTCTTACATTTCATACTAAAAGGCCTGTGCCATATATTATCCCTTAATTTGTTTTCTAAAATTTTCCATAACATTAGGAGAGACCCTAAAATGCGTTAATAAGTCAGGGGACCAATCAGCAGTGTTCCCGAAAGGGACAGATTTATTGCAAACAGCAACAGGGTCTGCTTGAAATAGAAATACTTAAAGGCGCAATTTATACCTCAAAACCAAGCAGTTTCCGTTGTATTTTTAAGACATTATTAGAAGAACTGAGGTGTTACGCTTTTAAAAATAAAAGAGAATGACTGCTGTTGAAACAGAAATCATTATGTCCTGGTTTCAACTGAAATAAATTATGTTATTAACAGATTCATGGGCTGGCTGCATTCATCAGTCAGATGAATTGACAACATGAGCTGCTTCTGTAATATATAGGTGGTTTTGAAAATGTGAATGGCCAATGTGAGAAAAAACCACATGGTTATTTAGAGATCTGAAACAAATTTTATTAGTAACTGTGTAAAGAACAACGCAGTGAAGCCAGCTAATATAGGAAACTCTTCTTTCTGTTTCCATGTTGATTTCATTTTTTTAACACAGAAATGTGTTAATAACTGTATAGATCATCTAAATTAGTTTAATTGCAACATAATTGGTTCCAAAATGATAACAAAACCAAAGCAAAAGCACTCCCCTCCCACTTCCTGTTTTATTTAATGGCATCATATTTTGCATACTGATTAGCCTCATAAAATTATTAGGCTTACTTTTGAACTAAATGTGTTCACTTGCAGAGGTGTTTGTAAAGCAGAGGCTTAAACACACACAAGTTGTGATGTTGTATCCTATTTTATAACAATAAATGTAACTGGAATTTCAGCTTTTCTGCAGGTACTATATAGCCAACCATCAGTAAAATTCAGTCCCTGTATTGTCACCAAATCTGTCTCTCAAAAGCTAAATGCACAAGAAATTATTAAAATAAAACCAAAATCTAACACGAATCAGGAGTTATCAAAGGAACATAAACTTGATGCTCTTAAGTACATATCTATCTGTGATTAACAATGCTTCAGTTATTGCTGAGCAGTGCTTACACAGCATCAAGGCCTTTTCCGCTCCTCACATTGCCCCACCAGTGAGTAGGCACAAGACCTGAGTGGTACTTAGCTGCCTACCAGGGTTAAACCAAGCTCAGAGAGCACTGATTTAACTACATTGAAATACAGGGAATGTTCTAGACATTTTGAAGCTGATGCCAAAATCTAAGAGCAGTAAAGGGGATAAGTGGAAGTGGCTTATTATAGTCAATTTGATACAGTGTCAGTGAAAAGTAATGGAACAGCCTTATAACAAATTTAAATGAAAGTAGTATAATTAAGGTCATTCGGTATGAATTTATGAACAACTGATCTTATGTGACTCAATTAACTTTGTATCTTTTATGATGACTTATTTTATAGAAATAATTGGGTCTGTGTCCTACACCTGGGCTTCTGCAGGGTTCTTTGACCTGGTTAGATCAAGGAACATGGATAATACAAAACCCGTGTAGCACGTATCAAGCGATTGCCCAAGTCAGAGATACCAAGCTGTAATTGTAAATGGAGAATTTTCTCTCACGGGCAGCTCCAGTGAGTCCTTGGAACGAGAAGTTCTTGAAGGAAATCTGAAAACATTGTTTTATTCTTTGGCAATTAAAAATTCCAGGGAGTCCTTTAAAAATAAAGCATGCAAGTCTCCATTACAAAGCAATTTCAGCGACTTCATAATCTGAATCCATTCAAACAATGTAGTCATACGTTAATGATGTTAAACAATAGGTTACACTCACAGAAGAAGTATTAAAGGCTAAAATGCTATCTAGATGCCCAATTCCCTTGGCCGGCACCCTTTTAATAGAGGACCACTGATGATCTGTTCAATCCAAAACATTTTGGTTTTCTTCCCAGTTTGGCTATGATGAGTACAGACAGGTACTTTGCAATGCAACCTGTGGACCTGGACGTTTCTAGTGTGGTATTATGAGCACTATGTAGAACAGAATGGAGATTTGTGCTCTAATAACAATTTCTAAAACCAGACTTCTTGGCTTTGTCCCATTATTTATCTGGCAGTAGGAGAAAGCATTTTGGAATCTCAGATTCTTATTTCAGCTTAAATAGAAATAAAATACATGTGGGTGGGTGTGAAGAACCCATAATGTGTAAGCTGCTTACTAGGAATACACTGATTTATGAGGAAGGAAATACTTTAGTAGCTATGATTTATTTCCCATTTTAGATATTTATACGTCCAGTGCAGAAGTTAACTGGATGTACTAATTAAACACCTTTGTTTCAAAAGGGCAGCAGCCTAGGGCTGTGTACCTAGTATTTATGGATCCAGTGGCTGCATGGATCCATATATGTATCTCTGCTGAATCTAGATTTAATCTGTTTAACATTTTTGTAACTTGCTTGCTCACTCAGATTCAATCCATGCAAGGGACCCTATGCAGAATATACTGAAGCCCTCTGGATTTGTGGTTGCAGGAACTTGTTCACCTGGAGCAAAATGTAGGGATGTGGACTATGGGGAAACATCCATGATAACGCAGTGGGAGTTCTGGACATTTCAAGGTGCCTAAGACTTCTAAAATGATTAGGTGTCTGCCCAACTCTGATATTTGTGGGTGTCTGAATTTTTGTTTATGTCCCTCCTGATATGACAACCTCCTTGGCCAGGGTGGTCATGATGGGAATCGTAGTATCTACCATACAAACTGATGCCCAAGACTGAGTTTATGATCACTGGAAAGAAATAGATACTTCCATTCATTCTCAGGTACATGTCTAAAATGAGACACCTGAGTCATTGTCCAGACATTCCTGTTTCTCTCTACTGACTATAAGGGACATCAATAAAAATGAAGACATAAGCCTTGTAGATGTCTGAAGTTAACAAGATGAAACCTACACTGTGTGGCGAATTCATAGCAAAGCACAGCCAGCATCCAGATACACTGGAGAGCCACACTCAGAACCCCTGAAGGCCCAGGCTGCCTCGTATGTTAAAATATTGGGCTTCTTACGGAGTGTGAATGTAGCTGCTTAGAAAACAGTAACAGAAAGAAAAGAATAACTACGGCATCTATGACAGTTAAGAGGAGGACCTGCTACACTGAAAGAGCTCATGGTGTGCTCAGTTTTAAACAGATGAATAATTAGATTCCTCTTTAGCAATGTACTGAAGCACACATTTAGCAGTAACATCAGCATAGGCCAATTCACTTTAAGACAATTTGCATGAAGTTAGGTAAGTGGCTTAAGTACTTTGCTAAATCATGGCCACAGGGCAGGAGACAATTCCCACTTTACATACTGTGCTAATAGCTTTTCTGGTCTCTGTAATGGAGTTCTAAGGGCACAAAAGACAATTAAATTAAAAAAATAATAACAAAGCACTTAGTGCTACAGTATTATATTTTCCCATGATGGAATTCCTGTAAAAGGGCAGCTAATCAGCTTATCTACTTCCAGGAAAAAAGATCTTTTCAGAACAAGACCAAAACTCAACGCCACAAAAACCGAGATGACAATTTTGTCTGGTCACTATGTAGAAGTACACAAGTAGCTTACAGTTGGACAAAGTAAGGCACTGTCACACCCACTTTTTAAATGGTGGTATAGTTATAGAAGAGATGTTATTAAAAGGCAAGTAAAGCATAAGCTAGTTAAATAGATGAGACTCTTTTGTCTGTTGTCCCGTTACCACTAGGTTAACCATTCATCATAAGGTGAAGATATATTGACCTTGCTGAAGCCCATGGGCAGATTGCCATTGATTGCAACAGTACCACAGCATAAAGTTGTATCTCATGAATATTTCTGAGCAAAAAATGACAAGAGAATTAATGACAAACTCTATGAGAGACTGAGTAGATTTCTTTCTATCTTAGTTATTCTACTCAAATACTAGTTTCTGTAATGTAAGTGTTACTTGTTAGAAAAGAAGGAGGATAACTTCTAACTAACTGAAAAGTTATATTACTATGTTGATTTTATTATAAAGCTGTTATTTTTGACCCTCTTAATATTACCATGGGTATTAACATTGAAGGGGTACCACAAACATAAATTTGTAAGTAAGGTCATAAAAAGTGTGCCTGAGCTAAACTGAGTTTTCTCTCAGTGTAAGAAAATACAGTGAACACTATTAAAACCAGGCAACAACAATGCAAATAAAACAAAAATGCTTCTCTGTACACAATACACCCCAACAAGCATGTGTAAAATCCTTTAAAACAAGCTTGACGATGTTTACTGAAGTGTAAAGGTGGGTGTGTTTTTCCTGGTCCTTGCTTTAAATATCCAGTTTTAAATTACTTTTAGTGATGGATCAATTTTTTTCCAGTGACACTGTAAAGCTGGGCAGCAGCCTCAGTACCTCCAGCAGCTCGTCCTCCTGGGCAGCCAGGTCAGCGTCGGTCAGTGAAGCTTTTCTTATCTTTCCTTTTCCTGCAGTCCCCTGTGCCTGGACCTGCTGCAGGTACTGAGCAAAACTTTGGCCTCATGCCACCACCAGGGAAAGGAAAATAGACACGGTAAGCTAGTGAGAGGTTAAACAATGGCCAAAGCAAAACCCAGACACAGGCATTTATTTTTCAAGGCTTTTCATTAGGGCTTATTTTTGTGTTCACCATCCAGAAAATAAATCTTTGGAATACCCGAACAATTGTTTTCCTGCTGTAACCAGCTCAGATGGGAGAGGACGTCCATTTGTTCTCTTTGATCCAACTTGCTCTTCACTTTAAAAGCCCACCTTAAACAGTCAAGTAACACAAATGGCTTGTTAGCCTTTTTACGATTGTGCCTCTCATCTGTCACTGCTGCTAATATCATATGACAGTGTCTTATTAAAGTTTAACTAGCCTATGCATGGATGGTTTCATTATCAGTGAAGAATACAAAATCGGGGATCCCAGAAGGTGGTTATATTAGCGCATCATGTGTTTACTACCTAATGTATGTTTTTCAATAAAGCTTTTTTTTGACAGCACTATCAGTCATCTTCATGGTAAAGACATCTTTTTTGTTAGACCCCCCATTATAGTTACACAGACACCACAGAGTGTGAAATAGGTTTTCGAGGTGTTTGGGAACTCCCCAGAGGAGCTGTTCTTTCTGTAGTCACTTTATGTCACATCTTAAAACTGTTCAAACTAGAAGCTCCACTGCTCTGTGTCTCAGTGTAAAGCTGACTCATCCCCTTTTACAGTAGTCTAAAGATCTTTCCAGCCTTAAAGAGTCTTGACTGGGTACAGAATAACTCTATGATACTCAGTCCCATGCTTCAAACCAACATTTGTTTTGGAAAGTTTATCTGGAGGTTAGATGTTGTTTAGAGGCAGTTTCTAAAAGCTGTTCAGGGCCTGCAGTGCTAGAAATAGTCTGGATGAAGGTGGATTAATGGGCTCAGCACAGGTGATACATTCAAAGTCACAATGTACCAAAAATCATTATCAGATCTTTTGTTGTGCATAGAGTACTGTGTCCATACAGGTAATCTGGCTTTCAAGTCTTGTAGAATTAATCTTCAATTCTAGTTTATATTTAAAACGTCAGCTGAATTTTACTGGTATGCTGGAAACATTTAATCTTACTCTTTTATCACTGAGAACACATTGCTGGTGACTTAGGGCTTAGCTTCCAAGAATTGCTTTATGGTACTGAAGGTTATTGGCCATATTCATTCAGCCTAAATTCCACCTTAGCCTCTAAGACTAGTGTTTCTGACAGGCTGGATCTTGAAAGCTCCTAATTCAATGCCTCTCACCCTGTAAATTGCTTTGTCCACCTATATAGGTGCAATTTAGGCCTTCACAATATTCCCCTTTCTTCTTTCAAACCAGAAAGAGAGAGAAAAAGGTGGTCTCTATAAATAGCTGTTTCTTGTAATCTGTGCATGCACCATGAATAATTGTGTCCGTGTAGTGGTACGAAGGATTGACTTGTAGATCTTCAAAGGAAGTTTCTCCAAGAGGACTGAGAGGGCTAAGACAGATGAAAGCAGCAGGAAAAAAAAGGCTTTCCGTTCCAGACCTACAGAGATTACCAAGAAAAAAGGTGATAACAGTTAGTTTCTCAGAGTCTGGTATGGGGTGAAATGAGTTTCTGCTAATACAGCTCTCCTAAAGCAAAATTTCTAGGGAATTGTGGCCCATCACAGCTGATCAGTAATGTAGAGTTGGTTTGGAAGTTGCTACCCAGGGGAGTTTTGGGAGTTGCTACCCAGCCTGCATCTTTAAATGTCAGATATTGTTGTAAATGTGGTTGTCAGTGAACTGCCCAAGATAACATGGGAAAAACATAGGGTACCAAATCTCAGTTCCCTTGTATTGCAGGCTAGTAATTTATCAACCTCTTCTCCTTTAATACATGCAGATTTGCAGTACATATGTACTGATACAGCCAGGAATTTAAGATATTTTTTAAAAATCTTGATTTAAGCAGTCCTTGCTGTTGTTGGACATGAGGTATGTTAGAGTTTTTTGGTGATCAAAGCATCATGATATAATGTAATTTTTCAGACTCAGAAGGTTTGTATTGCCTTGGTAACAGGTAGCTCTCAATTGCTTTCAGCCAATTAAATGACTTCATAATTTTCAGTTGGTTTCCATTGTTGGGTTGCTGCTGATAGTATGATTTAAAATCGGCTTCGTGACTACACAGCTGAATGTGAAAGTAGTTGATATCACTTAAAATAAGACTGCAAAAGGACACCCTATGTATGCCTCTGATTAAACACTTTGAGATGATTTTCCCTTTGGTTGTAATCAGCACAATATGAAATCTGTCGCTGGGTGGTAAGGAAAGAGATGCTGCTGAATATTCTGCAGAAATGCTTTATGTGCTACGTCTGGAATGCAAGTTTGTTTGGGAATATATTAGGTGGGATCTTGCTCATGTTTTCTTTTTGAATTTCAACAGTAAACCAAAAAAAACCCTGCTAGATCTGCATAACTCTGTGAGAAAGAAGAAATAGCCAGTAGCTAACATGTAACAAAACAGCAAACATGAGGCTAGCTAGTTTGCCCCCAGTAGGCTTTGCACTGTCCAAATGATCCTGAGCATCCAGGCAACGAACGTACCCAGAAGCCTTCGGTAATAGATAAGGGAACAAACAAGCTGTGTGCTCAGCTCTGGAGGTTAATGAACAGATATAGTGGCTGTGAACAGGAGATGTTTGCTCAGTGTCCTGCTTGACTAACCTGATCTCCTTCTATGACAAGGTGACCTGCTTAGTGAACGAGGGAAAGGCTGTCTACCTAGACTTTAGTAAAGCCTTTGACACCATTTCCCACAGCATTCTCCTGGGGAAACTGTCTGCTCATGGCTTGGACGGGCGTACTCTTTGCTGGATAAAAAACTGGCTGGATGGCCGGGCCCAAAGGGTTGTGGTGAATGGAGTTAAATTCAGTTGGCGGCCAGTCACAAGTGATGCTCCCCAGGGCTCAGTATTGGGGCCAGTTTTGTTTAATATCTTTATCAATGATCTGGACAAGGGGATCGAGTGCACCCTCAGTAAATTTGCAGATGACACCAAGTTGGGTGTGTTGATCTGCTGGAGGGTAGGAAGGCTCTGCAGAGGGATCTGGACAGGCTGGATCGATGGGCTGAGGCCAATTGGATGAGGTTCAACAAGGCCAAGTTCTGGGTCCTGCACTTGGGTCACAACAATCCCATGCAACACTACAGGCCTGGGGACAAGTGGCTGGAAGGCTGCCTGGTGGAAAAGGACCTGGGGGTGTTGGTTGAAATATGAGCCAGCAGTGTGCTCAGGTGGCCAAGACAGCCAACGGCATCCTGGCTTGTATGAGAAACAGTGTGGCCAGCAGGATGAGGGAAGCGATTGTATCCTTGTACTCGGCGCTGGTGAGGCCGCACCTCGAATCCTGTGTTCAGTGTTGGGCCCCTCACTACAAGAAGGACATTGAGGTGCTGGAGCGTGTCCAGAGAAGGGCAACAAAGCTCGTGAGGGGTCTGGAGCACAAGTCTTGTGAGGAGCGGCTGAGGGAACTGGGGTTGTTCAGCCTGGAGAAGAGGAGGCTGAGGGGAGACCTTATCACTCTCTACAACTACCTGAAAGGATCTTATAGAGAGGTGGGTGTTGGTCTCTTCTCCCAAGTGACAAGTGATAGGACAAGAGGAAATGGCCTCAAGTTGCGCCAGGGGAGGTTTAGATTGGATATTAGGAAAAATTTCTTTGCTGAAAGGGCTGTCAAGCATTGGAAAGGGCTGCTCAGGGAGGTGGTTGAGTCACTATCCCTGGAGGTATTTAAAAGATGTGTGGATGAGGCGCTTAGGAACATGGTTTAGGGGTGGACTTAGCAGGGTTAGGTTAATGGTTGGACTTGATGATCTTAAAGGTCTTCTCCAACCTAAACGATTCTATGATTCTATGTACAAGTGTGGGGCTGTTGAAGTTGAGGTTATAAACCAACTGTTGTAAACCAACCTTGGTTGCTAATTTAGTTAAATTAGTTCTCCTACTGTCATACTCTTGTCAGTAGAGTGCTGTATGTTGATCCCATCGAGCCCCTTTCTACCAAAAATCATCTTCTGTGAGGAAATGCGTGCAGCCCCTCGTGGTAAGATATTGTGGGTCACCAGGTGGGGTAGGAAAGCAGCAGGCATACAAACCATGCATGGTAATGCAATACTCCACACTGTCTGTTCTGGGAGGGCGGTTGCCCCAAAACTGGTAATGCTGAGAAGAAAGCAACAACGATGAAGTTTGCCTAAAATGACCATTTGCAGGATTAAACAGTGACCAGGGGACTCCTGAGACTTTTTTGAGAGAAGGAGGCAGGTTGAACTGTAACAGAAGCACAAAAATTTGTAACAAAGGGGACAGACCTTTGTATGAGAAGTGGTACGAAATCACCAGTCAAGCTGAAACCAGGTTTGGCACTGCCAGAAGTCACCCCAGCAGCACCGTGACTTCCGTCTGTGCCTGATGGAGCATCCTCCCTGTTGGAGGCTGTGAGTAGCCTGCACCCACCTGCTGGACTAATGGTATGGGGTGCAGCAGGTAGGGACCCACACCTGGAGTATGCAACAAGTGACCTTGTGGGGTGTTTTCATGCTGGAGTGAGGATGAGTGAGTTGTAGGGAGCAGCTTGGGCATATGTAATGCTTGAGCATCCACACTAACAGAAAAGGGCACGGGTGCCCATAACCACATGTCCTGTGAGGGAGGCTGTGGACCACGTGAGTGCTTAACTGTGTGAATATGGGGGGGGGGGGGGAGGGGAGAAATAGGATTTCATAATTTTCTGAGATTAATTATAGGAGGTTGTTTAGAAAATCTAAGGTGTTTACTGACATTATCGGAATGTCCAGTGTTGTGGTTTATCTGTTGTACTGCTGATGGTAATATTGAATGTATAGATTACTCACTGCTGGTTACTTTTGTGTTGTCAATAAATAAAACCTCTTTCATTAAATCATGTGAGTGGAACAGTTTTTTCCCTGTGACAACTCACCTTCTAAATATGAAGATTCAGAAATAAAATATAAATAAAAATAGAAAATAGAAATTGGTCTAAGATGCATACAAGCTGAATTCCAGGGAAAACACCACTAGCACCATTCAGGTAACAAAATTCCACAAGAATAAGGGAAAAAAAACAAGGAGGAAACCATGGCATTCTGTACAACAATGATGGAAAGACACAATCTTATTTCATGTTTACAACAAACATAAATGGCTAATACATTAAAGTCCAGTCCTAAACTTGGAACACAGATCTCTCTCCCTTGCCCATGAAAGTACCTGAATGATTGATTAATGATAAAAGATAAAACAGAATAGAGCCCTCGCTTTAAATTAGTACTTTCTGTTTAAATAAGACTATAGACACAACACTATAATTGTTGTACAATGTGGTTTGCACAACTTTAAAAGTTACATGTATTCAAAATATTTTCTCGGCATTCAAAGAACTTTCTCAGATAATTTTAAAACTAATTCCAGTTCCTCTCTGATAAAGCAATTAGGGAAAACTTAAATTGTATTAGATCTATCTCAGATTAAATTATCCCAACTCCTTGCTAAATTAATTATTTATGCACTGTACCTTGTAAATTAATTAAATTAGAAGGCAGTGTATGAGGGAATTTCTTACCTTTTTTCCTGAAGTGTGGTTCTGGAAGTACTGTAACTATTTTATTGTGTGAAGAACAGTCAAATATGCACTTTTTTCTTTGAAAAATGTTTTGTAATCTGAATTACTTGAAATAGTCATAAAACATGAAGGATTAATTGTAGTAAGGCTTCTACCTCTATTCACATGAGATCTTATTTCCTAGCACAGAGATATACCTTATATCATCAATATGCCTTAAACGTTGGCCTTAGGAAGCTCTATTGCTCTTTATGATTTAGAATTAATTGCCTTAGATCCAGGGGCCAGACTTTGAGAGATATTTGGGTATTGGATTCACATCCAGTGGGTTTCACAAAAGTGCTCAATTATTTTACTTTCCTAACTTTTCTGCATATTCTTTAAAAGTCCTAATGGATACTTCCCTGCAGCTTTAAAAATTTAGGTATTAGTAAGTATATTAGAAAGTTTAAATACATTTTCTGCAATGTATATCCACGGTTTAACTTCAGTTGGCCTTATTCAATTTTGTATGCGATAGACTTTTACAAAACAATAAATAAGGAATATTTTGGATAATAATTGTCCTAGAACAGAAAGAAATAATTTATTACCTAAATTATCTTAAAATAAACAAATCCATAAAATGACATTCACGTTTTTGGTTTTTAATTTATACACTTCTGCTCACACCTCAGAAATATGTACATACTGCAGCCCCAATTTGGCAAAGCACTTAAGCACATGCCTTACCTTCAGGGCGCTCTTTGAGATCTAAGTGCATGCATCAGTAATTGGATTAGAGGATAATGCCTTCAGAATTAAACTTATAGCATAATCAGCTGAATCAGGAGTTAAAGTCAGACCAACTTTTAATGATTAGATAGCAGCTGTACTCTCCTATATCTTTCCCAAAGACTGCCCCTGTAAAGGTGCTCAGGACAAAAACACCTTATCAGCATCTTTATGTTGGGGCACTGAAATGATTCCAGGGTGCTTTGAGCATATCTGTGTCAAACTTGGGATAACACATCCTTGACTTTGTCATTTATCCTTTATGACATATTTGGCAAAGTGCTTCTAACTTGTGTCTTCCCTTCGTCTGCAGTACTCAGACAAATGACCCAGTCTAGAACACTGTATATTTAGACTGATAAGAAAAGCTCAAGGAGAAGGGAAGATAAACCTAGGGGAACTTCTTGTTCCCTAGAGGCTGTTTTATCCCCAAATCTGGCAAGCCACAGGCACTATCTACTTCATTGGAGCGTATAACAGAGGAAGAGTCTCCTTACTCCTCAAGGAGACTGCCAGACCTGAGCTTACTGGCAATGCCTGCCATCACCTCCCTGCTGAGGAGGACCTATACCTAGGTCAGGCCTGGAATAAATACTGCTCAAAAGCGCTAAATACCAGGTGGCTAGAAATTAGTTCCTTTCTGGGCTTTTGTGTCCATATTTCAAGATAGGGAAAGGGACTGACCTCGCAAGGACTTTCCCCAAGGCACTGAAAGAGGGGACAAGGCAAATGCCACGCAGATGACCAATAGCATTTGGCCAGCTGCATGGGAACAAAGTGTGTCATTAGAGAGAGCAAGGGCAAAGCTGATGGATCTCAAGGGAGCTCAAGCTCGTGAGTGAAGCATCGGGCTGGATCATGACAGTGCCAGTCTGCTTGGCATGGGACTGGCCCTGGCTTTGACTGTGGTACTGCATATGGTCTTTCCTAATCAGACTCCTGGCTGGCAGTCCTCTGTGAGGAGACGACCTCTGAGCTGACTGTGCTATGGCATTACACATGGGGAGAGCATGTGGGAGGTCTGGTGCTAGGGGCATTTGGGCTGCCTTGTGGGAGAGGTTTTGGAAGACTGAGGCAGCTGAAATCAGTGGTCCAGGTCTTCTGCAGCATCTGAGGTTGTCCACATAGGGTATCCTAAGGATCCTCTCTTCATGAGCTTCTCCATTGGTTTCCCAGCTCAGATGCTTTTCTAGCATACTGGGCTTGCTCCTGAGGCAGGAGAGAAAGGAGAGGTGACTTGAGGGCAATGTTCCACATGCTGCAAGAGCCTAGACCACTTACACCTGTCCTGCATTTTGTCTCATCTAGTTTGTCAATGTGTGTTTATGGGAACAAGTCAGCAAAGAACCTGCATGGACAAGACCTGCTGGAAAGGACTAAACCTCTGGAATGTGGCTTGCTGGGACTGATGTCCTGTCATCAGTAACAGCATGACACCTGGGGAGTGCAGCACCTCAGAAGTGGTCCTTTGCTTTTCATAGATGAATAGGAAGAAATTCCAGACTTTCAGTCCTTACACACTAATCCATTTAGCATTCATTTACACTGTCATTATAAACCTGCTGTCAGTTAGAAGTTGGGTTCTAGAGGGATTAATTCTGTATAGAAGAGGCAACATTTGGTGGT